>NC_133653.1:165327443-165927443 GCF_009905375.1 Apium graveolens | reverse complement strand
TTTAAGCTTAGGCCCAAGGAGGCCCAAGCTAGGCCCTTGAGCCACATCAAGTTTGGGATATGCCTTATGGTCAAGAGAGTCTAGTTTAAAAGTTTTGGACGTAAAATTGTAGTTTAAGGGTGTCTAATGCACTCAAGAAACCATAGATGTCATTCTGAAATTTACTCCAGTGAGCACTTTCACTTATCACATAGTTTTAGAACACTTAGGAGTAAGACCTAGGTTGACCACTATGGTTACAAGATAGTATAAAGCCAGTAGAGTAAAAGGCCCAAGTGAGGGTCAATAGGTTTTGGATAGTTTAGTAAAGGCACTTTGAGTAAGGAAGCCAAAATTTAGAGACTATGACTAGTATACCGACCAAGTGACTTAAGTTGTGAGTCGAGATCATCCAAGCCTAGTGTTGCATTATGGTGTATGTGATATTATTTGGTATTAAAATATGATATGTGAGTATATGTGGCTATGTGTACAATTATATTTATAAGGTGAATATAAATTGCGTGCATATAGGCCTAAGTGCCATATGTGTTTAATTTCAGGTTGTAAATAGGTTATAACGTGAATATATTATAATGAGGATTATTATTATTTATGTAGGATCTCGAGATGAGGGTAAACTTTCCATAAAGGTCGAGTAAAGCTTCCAGTTGCTCCTACTAGCCAGACCAGACCAGCCTTTCTCAAGGCAAGTGATTCAACCTGTCTTTCGTATTCACTACAAATAGTTCATATATATATTGATGCGATTATCCTGAGTCATTTTGATATACTTGAACCAAGCGTTTATTAAGTTTATCTTTGAATTATATTGAAATGCCATGAACCCTCAAGTACGTATTGCAAGTAGATCAAAAGTCTTATCATGATAGTATATTAAAGTAATTGGTATGCCATGATAATATAAAGAGTCGTTATAATACTTGATTGATCCTCTTGATTATAATGCTAATGATTACTAAAGTATTGATATCTCACCCTGATGCATGAACTCCTATAGAAACATTACCTTGATACCTAAAAGCCAGATATCCATCAAAGTTGTTCTTGATTGATTGATACCCCTCTTTCTTACCCTAAAGTTTGACATCCTGATATACCTTAAGCTAATGATCACTTACTTTATACTTTAACACCTCTAGTCTTCTTGTAACCTTTGATGTTCAACTTTTTGATGTTATAATACCTATACCTTGTCTAGAATCCTTGCTTTAAGCCTAGTTTGGCATTACTCTTTCATAATATTCAATAGCCTTGCTAAATTTCCTTGTCCAAGTTCTTGTATATGGAAACCTTTCAGTTACCCTAATAGAGTAAAGTCTAGTGGATCATGGCCTTGAGATTTTGTGACATATTTCTAATATTTTAAAGTTGATCTATAATCCCTTGATAAAAATGTTTACCGTTTAAGAGATTTTATTATCAATCGGCATCGGTTTTTGAAATGATTAAAATATGGATTTTTTTTCAATCCCAAAGGGGGATAAATGTTTTCTTTGAATAGTGGATCTGGACTGAGACGCGAGTTATTTCCACACTTATTTGGTAGGCTTAAAAGTTGCCTAGGGATCCCATTAATGTTTTAGAACCCAGCGAGGTTCGGGATTACTTCACGGCTGATCACCGGCTGTAATCCGTAGTGTCATAAAATGATTTTGATTAAGATATAATTTTGAAAATGTTTTGATACAAGCAAATGATGCCATCACCCAAAGTTTTATCTCTTGTTATTATTGGTTATGTCTTCATATTTTCATTCTTTAATATATATCTCGATTTATGTTTTGTATCGTATTGCTTAGCACTTGTTGAGCATTTGGCTCACTCCTTACTTTACCCTGATATTACAACTAGCAGCTATGGTTAGATTCAAGCAGACAACACGTAAGACCTGTGACACCGATGCGTATGTCCGAGCTCAGGTAGAATAAGAGATAGTTTTGTGTGAGGACTCGATATTAAAATCAGTTGTAATAGACGGTAGTGCTGGGCTGTTCCATACCCTAAACTGTAAGATCTTGGATTCAGTTATGTTTACTTTCTTTTAAATATAGTAATAGTTATATTTATTTTGTTTGTTAAGTTGGGGGTGTGACAGGTTTTGGTATCAGAGCTACGGTTTAGAGTCCCTGGACAGCCCAAATAGGTTATAGGATTTATGTATAGGCTATAGATAATATGCGAGAGAGTAGGTTAAGTAAATTTATTATTAATACTCCTCTTATTGGTTTGTCAGCAAAGGGCGCATTCCTCGACACCTTCTGGGTCGGACGACACTATTACTTTCTCCGTGTATGCTGAGTTGAGGCGCAAGTTTGACATGCTTCAGGGCAAGTACGACCGACTGATAGACCGACTGAAGAACGTGTACCCGGACAGCCGAAACTATGAAGGGAAGCCCAAGGAGCAGATGACTGCGAGACTTGAGACCTTGGTTCAGTACGTCAACACTAAGCTTGAGGAGATGCCAGCGCACCGGGACCGCACCAGCAAGTATGTCATCCAGATGGTGGCAGATGAGCTCTAGAGCATTGTGAAGACACTTCAAGAGGAGAAGACTACCAAGCCCCGTTCTGATGGAGTGGAGCCTTAGTTCTCTCCATTATTTACCTTTTCATGTTGTTGTACTATCAGACTTCGTAGAATTCCCAGTTGTTTCCTTTAAATAAGCATGTTGTTCCTAGAATCAGACTTTGTCCTAATCCTATGTATTGTGATCTTTAAATTTCAAATATTATGCACTATCATTCCATTTGCTCTCAACTGTTATTTTACGCCTTCATATGTATAACCATATCTGTTTAATCTGAAAACTTGACCTCCTATGTAAATAAGAATGCCATGCGATACCCTCAAATTATTTCATCATTCATATTTGTTTTGACATAACTCTTATTTCAGGATCATGCCTCCCAAAAAAAAGAACCCAATAACCACAACTACCACAGACCCAAATATTCTTTGATTATTGGAAACTTTGCAACAGCAAACCAATGCTATAGCTCAACAACAACTAACTCTTCAATAACGAATTGAAAACCAAGATAACCGTGAACCATAACAACCACCCGAGCCACCAGTACCACCTCGACAAATTGTCACTTTCAAGGTTTTTCAGAATGTGAATCCACCTGCATTTCATGATACCACTGATCCAGTAATAGCTAACACATGGATTAAGGAAATGGAAAGAGCTTTTGAGTTGGTACAGTTAGGAGACGATCAGAAGATGCCATATGCTACTTACTTCTTGAAGGGCGAAGTCATCTATTGGTGGGAATTAGTAAAAGCTATGGAAGCAACTCAGCAGGTTTCTTGGTAGAGATTTAAGAAGTTATTTCTGGAAAAGTATTACCCTAAGTACATGCAGAATCAGATGGAGCTTAAATTTCTTGAGTTGAAGCAAGGGAACATGACTGTACTGGAGTATGCGAAGAAGTTCACTGAGTTGTAAAGGTTTGTGACAAAGTATACCAGCACCGAGGAAGAAAAAGCGAAGAAATTTCAGCAAGGATTGGAGCCTTGGATCAGAGATAGAGTGGCTATGTTTGAGCTTGATACTTATGCGGGGGTAGTACAGAAAACTGCTCTGATTGAGAATAATGGGATGCAGTCAAGGAAGGAAAGGGATAACAAGAAGAGAAAGGTTCCATTTTATGGAGAAAAGTCTGAAGCCGGAAATTCACAAGATCGGAATGTAAAGAGGGTTGGATTCCAAAAGGGCGGAAATTTTCAAAAGAAAGGGAATTTGGGCAAAAGGCAAGAATCGAAGGGGAACAACCAGGAAAGCCAAGGACAAGTGGGAGAAAACAGGTTCCAGAGACCGGAATGCAAGCACTGTGGAAGAAGGCACCCCGGAGTGTGTAATAAACTGAGCATGACATGTTATAGGTGTAATCAGAAGGGACATTTGGCAAATGAGTGCAAGATGCCGAAGCCAGGAGTTACATGTTACAAATGTGGAAAGTCTGGACACATGGTTAGAGAGTGCGAGACAACGGGACCAGTCAAAGCTCTAATGAATGTGGCAAGTACCAGTACAAGCGTGCCAGCCGAGGTATTGGCATTACCTCCACCACCTACAATAACTCCGCAAGCAACAGCAAGGAAATTCGATCTGAAAGTGAAGGATGTTGTTCAGAACTCAGAGGTGATAGCAGGTACACTTTTACTCAATAATGTCAAAGCTAAAGTATTGATTGACTCGGGAGCAACAAGATCTTTCATATCAGAAACTTTTGTTGATAAACTACAATGTGATAAAACGATTATGAGCGAGGTAGTAAATGTGGTAATTGCGAACCAAGAGAAGATTCCTGTGAATCAATTCTGTCCGAAGTGTGAGATTGATATTTCGGGGTATAAGTTTTTAGCCGACTTGATACTCTTCAAGTTGGGAGAGTTTGATATAATTTTAGGTATGGATTGGTTAGGAAAGAATAACGCCCAGATTAATTGTAAGACCAAGAAAGTGTATTTGAAGACGAACAGTAGAGAGAAGGTAGTATTTAAGGGGCAGAGGCAAGAGCAATTATTTCTTACAATAGTTCAGGCTAAGAAGCTACTTAGAAAAGGTTGTGAGTCATTCCTAGCTTATGTAGTGGATTCAGAAAAAGGCAGTCCCAGCATAGAAGATATCCCCGTAGTTAACGAGTTCCCAGATGTGTTTCCAGATGAACTACCGGGCTTACCCCCAGATCGACAAATCGAGTTCGAAATCAACCTTGCTCTAGGCATGGAACCAGTTTCAAAGGCCCCATATAGAATGGCACCAGCAGAAATGAAAGAGTTGGCGAGCCAGCTACAAGAATTGTTGGATAAGGGAGTGATACAGCCAAGTACGTCGCCATGGGGAGCACCTGTTTTGTTTGTAAAGAAGAAAGATGGAAGTATGCGGCTATGTATAGATTATCGAGAGTTGAATAAGGTAACGATCAAGAACCGCTACCCGCTACCAAGAATAGATGACCTATTTGATCAGCTGAAGGGAGCAAAGTGCTTTTCAAAGATTGACTTGAGATCAGGATACCACCAATTAAAGATCAAGGAAGAAGATATTCCTAAGACAACATTCAGAACCTGATATGGACATTATGAATTCCTAGTAATGCCGTTTGGATTGACTAATGCCCCGACCACATTTATGGATCTGATGAATCGGGTATTTAAAAGGTATTTGGACAAGTTCTTAGTAGTATTTATTGATGACATCCTTATTTATTCTAAGTCGGAAGAAGAACATAAGCAACACCTCTGGATAGCATTGGATATACTTCGGCAAGAGAAGTTGTATGCCAAGTTTTCCAAATGTGAGTTTTGGTTAAAGGAAGTTCAATTTTTGGGATATGTCATTAGAAATGAAGGAGTTAAAGTAGATCCGACAAAGATTGAGGCGATTATGAGTTGGGAGAGGCCAAAGACACCTACGAAAGTGTGAAGTTTTCTAGGATTGGCAGGGTACTATAGAAGGTTTGTCAAGGATTTTTCAAAAATCACCACGCCATTGACCAAGTTAACCAGGAAGAATCAAAAGTTCGAATGGAGTGCAGAATGTGAGGATAGCTTTCAAAAGTTGAAACAGAGATTGGTAACAGCTCCGGTGTTAATACTACCAGATGACCAAGGAATTTTTTTAATATTCAGCGACGCATCATATAAGGGATTGGGCTGTGTACTAATGCAACACAATAAGGTGATCGCGTATGCATCAAGACAGTTAAAACCACATGAGTTGAAGTACCCGACGCATGACTTGGAACTAGCCGCCATAGTGTTCACACTTTAGATCTGGAGGCATTACCTCTACGGAGAAAAGTGTGAAATCTACACAGATCACAAGAGTTTAAAGTACATTTTCACTCAGAAGGAGCTCAATATAAGGCAAAGGAGATGGTTGGAATTGATCAAGGACTACGACTGCTCGATAAATTACCATCCTGGAAAGGAGAATGTTGTGGCCGATGCTTTAAGCAGGAAGAAGAGATTAAATATGATGGCAACACCAAAGGAATTGACTGAAGAGATTAAGAAATCTGGATTAAAACCGTGTAATTATGGGGTAGATGAAGAAGTTTGTCGTGCAATGACTTTTCAGCCAACACTAGTGGAAAAGATAAGGAAATGTTAGGAAGAAGTAATAGAGAAAGAGAAGAATCAGTTAACTGGAGAAGAGATTGGCACTTAAAGGGATGAGCAAGGTATACTAAGGTTTTCCTCGAGAATTTGGATTCCTCATGTACCTGAATTGAAGAATGAGATCCTACAAGAAGCCCACAATTCAAGATTTTCAATCCACCCGGGCAGCACCAAGATGTATCGGGACTTAAAGCAGAACTTTTGGTGGCCAAATATGAAGCGAGACGTGGCGGAATAAGTTGCAAAGTGTTATACTTGTTAAAAAGTGAAGGCAGAACATCAACGACCAAGCGGATTAATTCAGCCCCTAAAGATTCCAGAATGGAAATGGGAAAATATTGCTATGGAATTTATAATGGGACTACCACGAACAAAATCCGGACATGATGCTATATGGGTTGTAGTTGATCGCCTTACGAAGTCGGCGCATTTCCTTCCAATTAATGAGAAGTCGTCATTGGACAAATTGGTTCATCTGTACATGCGTGAAATCGTACTAAGGCATGGAGTACCCGTGTCAATAGTTTCAGACAGAGATCCCCGATTTAACTCGAGATTCTGGAAGCAATTTCAAGAAAGTCTTGGCACGAAGTTGAACATGAGTACGGTGTACCACCCGCAGACCGATGGTCAGAGCGAAAGGACAATTCAAACAATCGAAGACATGTTGCACAGTTGTGTAATCGATTTTGCAGGAAGTTGGGATGACCACTTGCCATTGATTGAATTCTCTTACAACAATAGCTATCACTCCAGTATTGGCATGCCACCATACGAAGCTTTGTACGGATGAAAATGTAGATCACCAACAAGTTGGGATGAAGTAGGAGAAGGAAGGATTCTCGGCTCGGAATTGGTACAACAGTTGCATGACACAGTCAAGTTAATTCAGAGAAGGTTACTTGCTGCTCAAGATAGACAGAAGAAGTATGCGGATCCATCGCGAAAGGATGTTCGATTCCAAGTAGGCGAAGCCGTTTTGTTGAAAGTTTCACCAAGAAAAGGGTTATCTAGATTTGGCAAGAAAGGGAAGTTAGCACCTAGATATATAGGTCATTTTGAAGTTTTGAGTCAAGTGGGGAAGGTAGCCTACGAGTTAGCCTTACCACCTCAATATCAACATGTGCATAATGTGTTCCATGTGTCGTTGCTTAAGAAGTACAATCTTGACGCAAGCCATGTGATAGAATATGAACCTGTAGAAATTCAGGCAGACCTGTCATTTATGGAGCAACCTGTCAAAATACTCGACTGGCAAGAGAAGAGTCTTAGAAACAAGTCAGTAAACTTAGTAAAAGTACTTTGGAGGAACCCCAAGGTCGAAGAATCGACTTGGGAGTTAGAGTCTGATATGCGTTCCCAGTATCCTCATCTGTTCTCTTAGATTCTGGGGACAGAATCCTTTAAGGGGAGAGGATGTTACGACCGACATTTTCATGTAATATAATTTGTGGATTTGGTATAATATTAAAGCCGAAAGTAAATATGTTCTATGATTGTATGTTTGTGTTAGTCAGAATTTCTGCATTATAAAATTTTTTATGTGTAGTAGATGATTTTTCAAAGCAAAAGTTTATTTATTTCTTTTATTATTGATTTATAAGGTATATTCTAAGCCTTGGAGAAATTTTCTTTTAAATGATATTTTGTTCACAAATTTTGAAAGTGATTTTATAAAATCACTAAAAATCCAAGTTATTTTATGGTATACAATTTATAATTTTTGAACTTTTATTTTATTATATAAAAATAAATCTTTGAAAATTAGTTGCTTAATAATTATCAAATTACATGGTTACCCTTGCATGCAAATTCTCTTATATTCAACCAAGGGGCAATGAAGGCATTTCCAACCCCACTCACTTTCATTCTACTAGTCACATTACCATTTTGTCCTTGCATGCTAATCCACCTAACTATGATGGAAGGTTATTCTTGTAATTTCTCTCATCCACTCACTTGTGGGCAAATAAAAACCAAGTAAACATGACAAACACTCCACTTTCACTCCACCATTTCCACACTCCTCCTCCCTCCCCCTCTCCTCTCGGCCCTCCCCCTCTTCTCTCGGTTTTTCAGCCGAAACCCTACCCCCTCCCCTTTTCTTCATTCCTCATCCAAGCTCCCACCTTCCATACAAGTAAATATTACTTCCTATATCATGATCATATATAATTCAAAGAGTTTTGAGTGAAAAGTTTAAGTTTTAAGTTTGCATGCCAAAGTTTTAGTTGGAACTCAAAGTACAATCTTGATTCCTATGGATTTAAGGTTGATTTTGAGAGGACTACAAGGAATGGTGAAATGCCAAGTCTTGAGGAAGAGACTCTTGATGTTGAATGGCCATTTCCCTTCCACTTCATTCGGCCATGACCTTGAGGGAGCTGAATGAATGGTTCTTGAGAATATTTTGTTGCCTTGTTTCATTTCTATATGTTTTGGTGGTGATAACATAAATTTTGGATCAAAAACTTGATAAAACCCTTTGCATGCCAAGTGATCATCTAGATATAGCTTATGCTAGGCTTGCATGTCGATTTCATGGTAAAATACATTTATAAAATATGTTGTTTTGGTTTGTAAGACTCGAAGTCATGCATGCATGTAGATTTCTCTTGGAATGTTGGAAGATTTTGATCATTTGGAAAGATTTTGTTAGTAAGCTTTAATTTCAGTAGGGATAAGGTATTAATCTTGATTAGTGCTGCTTGATATGAGGTAATAATTCGTATATATATTTTATAAGAATATATAACTTGTTATTTTCAAAAACTTGATGACTTGTAAATTGTGTAATGTGATTTCCTTTATTTTGCCATGTTGCACCTTAGGTAAGGATGATCTCCACCAAGATTATTTTGAGTGTAAGGGAGTTAGTTCAGTAGATCACCATAGTTAAGTCATGGTTTGGGTATTTGAGTTGTTGGTGGTTGAGTTTGTCAAGTAAAAACCTTGGAGAAATGAGAGTCTTAGTTTCTGCAGAAAATCAGTTTAGTACCCTGAGGTTTAGAGTGAGTTTTGACCATGTCATTTTTGTGCAATTTGAGGCCCAAGCCACCAGAAGCTAGAATTAGGAGTATATAAAAGGGTTTAGGTGTTGGTTGGAGGTTTTCAAGTCGTTTGGTTAGGTGCACAAGTGGAATCACAAAATCTGTCCAGCAGGGAATAGTTTTGTTGCAACTTAGAAATAGGAAGTTTTGACCATGTCTTGGGTAGGCCCTCATTAGGCCCTGTTGGGCCTTAGTTAGAGGAAGTGTCAGAGAATTTTTTCCAACCATATTTCATAGGAATTGAGTAATAACCATGTGCCACAAGTTAGTTCAAGTCAGAGCGTTTTCTGCCCAGAAAAAACAGGGGAACCATGGACTTTAAGCTTAGGCCCAAGGAGGTCCAAGCTAGGCCCAAGCTAGGCCCTTGAGCCACATCAAGTTTGGGAGATGCCTTATGGTCAAGAGAGTCTAGTGTAAAAGTTTTGGAGGTAAACTTGTAGTTTAAGGGTGTCTAATGCACTCAAGAAACCATAGATGTCATTCTGAAATTTACTCCAGTGAGCACTTTCACTTATCACATAGTTTTAGAACACTTAGGAGTAAGACCTAGGTTGACCACTATGGTTACAAGATAGTATAAATCCAGTAGAGTAAAAGGCCCAAGTGAGGGTCAATAGGTTTTGGATAGTTTAGTAAAGACACTTTGAGTAAGGAAGCCAAAATTTAGAGACTATGACTAGTATAGCGACCAAGTGACTTAAGTTGTGAGTCGAGATCATCCAAGCCTAGTGTTTCATTATGGTGTATGTGATATTATTTGGTATTAAAGTATGATATATGAGTATATGTGGCTATGTGTACAATTATATTTGTAAGGTGAATATAAATTGGGTGCATATAGGCCTAAGTGCCATATGTGTTTAATTTCAGGTTGTAAATAAGTTAAGTTGGTGAGAATATATTATAATGAGGATTATTATTATTTATGTAGGATCTCGAGACGTTGGTAAACTTTCCATAAAGGTCGAGTAAAGCTTCCAGTTGCTCCTACCAGCCAGACCAGACCAGCCTTTCTCAAGGCTAGTGATTCAACCTGTCTTTCGTATTCACTACAAATAGTTCATATATATATTGATGCAATTATCCTGAGTCATTTTGATATACTTGAACCAAGCGTTTATTAAGTTTATCTTTGAATTATATAGAAATGCCATGAACCCTCAAGTACGTATTGCAAGTAGATCAAAAGTCTTATCATGATAGTATGTTAAAGTAATTGGTATGCCATGATAAAATAAAGAGTCATTATAATACTTGATTGATCCTCTTGATTATCATGCTAATGATTCCTAAAGTATTGATATCTCACCCTAATGCTTGAACTCCTATAGAAACATTACCTTGATACCTAAAAGCCAGATATCCATCAAAGTTGTTCTTGATTGATTGATACCCCTCTTTCTTACCCTAAAGTTTCACATCCTGATATACCTTAAGCTAATGATCACTTACTTTATACCTTAACACCTCTAGTCTTCTTGTAACTTTTGATGTTCATTTTTTTGATGTCATAATACCTATACCTTGTCTAGAATCCTTGCTTTAAGCCTAGTTTGGCATTACTCTTTCATAATATTCAATAGCCTTGCTAAATTTCCTTGTCCAAGTTTTTGTATATGGAAACCTTTCAGTTACCCTAATAGAGTAAAGTCTAGTGGATCATGGCCTTGAGATTTTTTGACATATTTCTAATATTTCAAAGTTGATCTACAATCCCTTGATAAAAATGTTTACCATTTAAGAGATTTTATTATCAATCGGCATCGGTTTTTGAAATGATTAAAATGTGGATTTTTTTTCAATCCCAAAGGGGGATAAATGTTTTCTTTGAACAGTGGATCTGGACTGAGACGCGAGTCCTTTCCACACTTATTTGGTAGTCTTAAAAGTTGCCTAGGGATCCCATTAATGTTTTAGAACCCAGCGAGGTTCGGGATTACTTCACGGCTGATCACCGGCTGTAATCCGTAGCGTCATAAAATGATTTTGATTAAGATATGATTTTGAAAATGTTTTGATACAAGCAAATGATGCCATCACCCAAAGTTTTATCTCTTGTTATTATTGGTTATGTCTTCACATTTTCATTCTTTAATATATATCTCGATTTATATTTTGTATCGTATTGTTTAGCACTTGTTGAGCATTTGGCTCACTCCTTGCTTTACCCTAATATTACAGCTAGCAGCTATGGTTAGATTCAAGCAGACAGCACGTAAGACCTGTGACACCGATGCGTATATCTGAGCTCAGGTAGAATAAGAGATAGTTTTGTGTGAGGACTCGATATTAAAATCAGTTGTAATAGATGGTAGTGTTGGGTTGTTCCAAACCCTAAACTGTAAGATCTTGGATTCAGTTATGTTTACTTTCTTTTAAATATTGTAATAGTTATATTTATTTTGTTTGTTAAGTTGGGGGTGTGATAGTGGGTGTCATTGAAAATCTTCCTCCACCAATTTCTGTTAAGGGAGTTCTCAACATTCTGGGTCATGCAGGTTTCTATAGGCGGTTCATCAAGGACTTCTCAAAAATTTCTAAGCCTTTGTGCAATCTTCTGGAGAAGGATGTCCCGTTCAAGTTTGATGACGAGTGCCTAGCTGCTTTTGAGTTCTTAAAGAAGAGTTTAATCATGACACATGTCATAATTGCACCTGATTGGAATGAACCTTTTGAGATGATGTGTGATGCAAGTGATTATGCAGTTGGAGCAGTTCTTGGATAGAGAAAGAACAACATATTTTATGTGGCCAACTATGCTAGTAAGACCCTAAATGGTGCTCAACTGAATTATACTACTATTGAGAAAGAACTTTTGACCATTGTCTACGGTTTTGAGAAGTTTCGATCTTTTCTGCTCGGGACGAAGGTGACAGTTTTCACTGATCATGCTGCGATTCGATATCTCGTCTTGAAGAAGGACTCGAAGCCTAGATTGATCAGATGGGTTCTTTTACTTCGGGAATTTGAGTTGGAGATCAAGGACAGAAAGGGTACTGAGAATCAAGTTGTTTATCATCTCTCTCGTTTGGAAGATCCAAGTGCAACTTCACTGGATAAGACATTGATAAATGAGTCTTTTCCCAGTGAGCAGTTGTTTGGAGTGCAAGAGGAAGAACCGTGGTTTGTAGACATTGTGAACTACCTTGTGAGTAATTTCATGCCTCCCGACTTGTCGTATGCTCAAAGGAAGAAGTTTCTTCATGAGGTGAATTGGTACATGTGGGATGAACCATATCTGTTTAGACAAGGAGCTGACCAAATCATCAGGAGATGTATTCCGTACAGCGAAACGAGGGGAATTTTGCGAGGTTGTCATTCAACTGTTTATGGAGGCCACTATAGTGGAGAGAAGACAACAGCTTGTGTATCAGGATTCTTCTGGCCTACATTGTTTAAGGATGCGCATAACTTTGTTTTGAAGTGTATTCGATGCCAGCATGTAAGTAATATGTCCAAGAGGGATGAGATGCCTCTTAATGTGCTTCTCGAAGTTGAAGTCTTCGATGTATGGGGAATAGACTTTATGGGGCCATTTGTCTTGTTAGGTCACACAACACTGTAGAAGGGGGTTGAATACAATATAGAATACAATCAAATCGATTTATAGCACAAGTAACAGAAAATAGATGTATTTGATATAATAAACTCTGTTACAATGGAACTGTTTTCTCACAGTGATGAACAAATATCACGAGAGCTGCTAGGTTACAATGTATGATCTTCTCGATGATCGTAACTCTTATAGAGTAAACCTCTGTCTGTGTTTATATAGACACACAGTTACAAGATAACTTCTAATTGATATGGAATATAATTCTGTCTCCTAAAATATATCAATCAGATATCTTATATAATTCTTCTAGTCCTCTAACTCTTTCCATGCATGTCTTCTTCTTGTATTAGTCTCGATCTTCTTTCCTGTAAATTAGCTTCCACCCTTAACTGTTAGTCCTCCAGTACTTAAGTTCTGATATCCATCTTCTAATATTATCTTCTGATAATCTAAGTCCTGATATCCTTATGTCGTGACTTCCAGTAAGTCCTGATTCCAGTAAGAACTGATATTTCCTGTTAGTTAAGATCTGAAAACTAAACATGAAATATATTAGACATGACATCTCAAATATATCTAACAATCTCCCCCAACTTGTAAATTATGCAAGAATATACAAGTTAATAGATTTGATGATGTTAAAAACATTTAAGTTCAAATGCAATAAGAGTTTAATAAGACTATTAATTACAACTTACAAAACATCCAGCTTTACCAACATCACTTAATCAAACTGAATCCATAATGATTCTTAACAAAATCATTTATCAGATTATCTTCAACTTTCTTTAGAACTTCATCTAACTGTATTTTGACCTGCATCAGTTCTTCTTCTTTACTATCACCAATTTGATAAATGGTTGTTCTGAGAGCTTGAATGGATGTTCTTTCAAGTCCATCACCAAGTCTGATAACCTTAGGATGTGAAGAGTTTTCATTATAACATAAGCATCTTCCTTTCAGAATAACTTCCTCCTTAGCAGAATTCTTCAGCATAGGAATTTCTCTTCCATCACCTTCAGTAATCATTGGACTGTAATGAGAAGTCTTTGTACCAGAGATTCTGAATAGATTTCTTCTAGCCTTCAAAATGGATTCTGACCATCTTCTTGTAACATCAGATTTTACTTCCAGAAGATAGTGAATATGTTGAAGTTCTCTGATAGACTTCTTTAATACATCAGTATCAGCTAATCTATAAGTCCTTCCATCATTGAGAAATAAGATCAATTTCTCTTTTAGATTCTCCTTATCATGAGCATCTATCACAACTTAAGCAGACAACACCTTGTCAAGGTGCCTTTGTTTGATTTGTTCATATGGTTTCTCTGTCAATATGAAAGGATCTCTTAGAGTAACCTGTACTCCTGTTTGAATCTTCTCTTCGTCAGAACCTAATCCAGCTCTATCTCTAGGTTGCTTGGCTTTCAACCCAAATGTATCAAGTTGATTAATCATGAGATTGGATTTTGGTTTAACTGGAGTAGTTTTCTTCCATAACAGCTTCTTCTTATCAGCAATTGTCATTTTACCCAAATCAACTTGAGCATTTTCAGTAGTTGATGTCTTGATAGCTTGATCAGAATTTGATGTTTCTTCTGTACCTTCCTGTCCTTTATTCTTAATAACAACTTGAGCAGTGTCAGAGGTTGTTTTAGAATTTTCATTTATCTTTCTTTTTTTTTAGAATTTGAACAGTTTTATCTTCAACTAGATTATCATCAGTTACTTGAACCATTTTACACACTGGTTTCATCAGATCTTGAGAAGTTTTCAAGTCCAGTGACTTGGTTGGTTCATAAATCTTTCCTTTCCCTTTGTCTTTGGAATCACTCTCAGTCTGTGATCTAGTCTTGAACTTTGAAGTTTCAGAATTTAACTTTTCCTTGATCACAATGCCTTTTTTCTTAGGCCTTGGAGGTTTCTTTGCATCAGAAGCTTTAGACTTAGGATTTTTCTTCTCAGCAG
Organism: Apium graveolens; assembly: GCF_009905375.1. Classification (NCBI taxonomy): domain Eukaryota; kingdom Viridiplantae; phylum Streptophyta; class Magnoliopsida; order Apiales; family Apiaceae; genus Apium; species Apium graveolens. The sequence goes on along the minus strand of NC_133653.1, from coordinate 165,912,734 downwards.
CAAATCTAGCTTCTTCATCCTTGAGAGTTTCTAAATCCATTCCTGGATTGTGTTTCAGAAATAATCTTCTTGCTATCTCCTTATCAAGTGTCTGGATTTTAGGATCTTTGTAATAAACAGTAGTCTGCTTCCCCTTTAACTTCAGAGTTTATAAGAACTTATGAGAGTCTTCAGATCCTGACTGAATCAGAATATCAGAACTTGATATCAGACTTTGCTTATCACCACTTGACTTCAATCTTTGAACATTCACAGCATCAGAACTTGACTTGTTCTGAATAAAAGATTTTCCTTGAACTTTTCTTTGACCTCTGCTCTTTTCAGAGTTTCCCTGGTCATCACCTTTATCATCCTTTTTCTTCAGTTCTTGAGTAGGTGAGCATTTGGACTTAACTACCTTCTCCCCCTTTTTGGCATCATCAGGAAGTAAGAGAGAAAGAAGAAGTTCAACTGAAGATTGGATTTCATCCAATTGAGCTTTCTGAGAAGCTTGATTATCCAGAACCTCAGCAATTTGGGCCTGTTGCTTCTCTTGAGTTTTCTCAATGGCTGAAACTTTTTCAGAAATAGGTTTCATATACATGTTCTTGTCAAGCTTGATCCGTAGATTAAACTTATCAGTTTCTTCTCTGAGTGTATCAACCTTTTCATGAGTAGAAGTATGTAGACCTTGAAGATGTTTTGTAGACAGAGCTGTGATCTTGAGTTGTGTCTTGAAATCAGCATTTGTGAGCAAATCATCAGCTTTTGCAATATGCTCTGTCAGAATTTTAGAACATGGAATAAAATCTGATTCATTCCACTTCTTGGTCCACTCAACACCTCTGTGAGTATCCTCCCAAGGAATATGTGCTTCCTTTTCAACAAATTTCTTCACCAATTCTTCCTTGCCCAGAGTAGGTACTGGAGTCTCAATAGAAACACTGTCATCAGAACTTGAGGAAGACTCATTCTGTTCTGATAGCTCAACAGTGTGTGAAGCAACTGGAGATTCAAGAATAACATCATCTAAATTATGATCAGCAGAATTTATCTCCAGAGCTTGTGTCTTTGATGTAGATGGAGCTTCCAGATAAAGAACTTCAGGTATATTCAAATTATGAATATCTATTTCAGAATTATCAGTTTGTTCTTTAGCATCATCTGTAGCTTTAATAGGAGACACAGGAGGGGTAGTGTCTTTGGCTTGAGCTGGAAGGGCTTCAATGATAATTGGTTCTTGTAAGATCAGAGATTCCTGATCCCCTTCCTCAGCTTCTTCAGTATCTTCTGATATAGCCTTAGCCAAATACCTCATAGCCTTCATTTTCTTCAAACTCCTTGCCAATGAAGGAGTTGCTTCAGCAACATCAGAATTTGCAGATTTCCTTTTCAAAGTATCAAAACTTTGAGCTGCTTTCTCTTTCTGAGAAGTAACATTCTCAGCTTCAACTATCACAGGTTCAAATGCATGAACTCGTGCTTCAATTGTTTCCTCAAATTATCAAAATTTATTATTGACCATAATTGAATCAAAACATTCATCACAGGATAAAGTTAAAAAATTGATGAAATAAAGATTAACAAATTGTAATTAAAACATGCACAGTCATATAATTTGAGAAACAAAGACCAAATCTTGCAATTTAAAGGAAATTTCATTAATATATCCGATGAGTACATTTCATGAAATTTATCAATTACATGCAAAAATTACAAGATTGTCCTATTCTAAGATTCTTAACATCAACAGCCTTAGTCCTAGTCTAAGAAGCCTGGCAAAGCTGACGGTGAAGAGAAACGAATGGATGACAATTAATTCTTCTTCCTACTTTCAACAAAAAGAACAGCAAGACGAATGATTTGCTCCTGCTGTTTAAGAATACGAAGATGGACTTCTCTTTGGAAAGACATCAGATCATTTTTAATGTTGTATGGAAGTTGGATCCAGATGTCGAATGGAATGTTGTTGATAAGATATAGAGTCGGAATTCCATTTCAAAAAATTGTCACAGTTTCTGTGCCATAGTAGTAAAATCAACTATAATGTGCCATTGTTTGAGAGAAATGAAAAGATGTGATTTTACAGATGAATGATCAGTCATTTAAATAGGAAATGGAATACCAAGGGACGCGGGGATTGTTTAACAATTAAGAGTAAAAATGATGATGCCTCAACTCCCTAAACTGATGTGTAATAATAACAGTCAGTAAAAGATCTAAAGCAAGAGTTAATGGGCACGGGAAATAATTAACAATTACTGTGCACATGCAGTTTTTCAAGATATACACGTTAATCACTAACCCATAATGATTATGACTGTTTTTATCTCACCCAAATTTATTCTGATTTAAATATTATTGTTTCAGATTGTACCACAAATAAGTCAAGTAAAGAAAAATGCCACGTATGCATCAGGGATTCCATCAGGATTTAATATCAGAACTTAACTTATATCATATTTTTAACAATCATTAGAACATGGCTTTAGTACTCAGAAGTGAATATCTTTTATGTGATTCTTCATACAAATACTGACTTGTTTTCTTCAGAGTTTAATCATCAGAACGTCCATCATATCTTGTCCTCAGAATGTATGCAAATGACACTTAACTGTTTGTCAAAAAACAACTTAATCACCACAGTAATTTTCATCATTCATATGGAGTGAAAGTGTGTGCATTTAGCAAAATATTAGATAAAGATTAAAGTCTGATCAACTTCAGTACATCTTAGAAATAAGGCATAACTCAGAAAAATGCTTAAAATTTGTCATCATTCATGATGTCTACTATAGAACAAATTTATGCAAGAGTCCACCTCAACTGTTTGTGCTCATTTTATGCATCTTTTGATATTCCTTTTTACAGTGGCTTCTCAGTATAAGTGAGTCACGACTGCTTATCAGAATTTATGCTGTTATCAGAGTATTTCTCCAGTAATCATAGAGTGTGAAAAGTCACCAGGAAATTTTTTTTTGCTTTTCTAATGCATATTACTTTGTTAGGTCACACACACTGTAGAGGGGGTGAATACAGTGTAAAGTACAATCAAATCGAACTTTAATATCTCAAGTAACAGAAAACAAACTTTATTGAAACAATAAACTCTGTTATAGTATGGAACTGTTACCTCTCATTGATGAACAAATATCACGAGAGCTGCTAGGGTTACAATGAATAATCTTCTCGAATATGATAACACTTATAGTGTAAACCCTATGTCTGTGTTTATATACTACACAGTTACAAGATAATCGCTAATTGATATGGAATATAATTCTGCTTCCTAAAATATATCAATCAGATATCTTTTCTTCCAAGTATTCTATTCTTCATAGAATTCCTTCTTCATGCATATCTCTTCTTATGCTTGTCTCGATCTTCTTTCCTTTAATCAGCTGTTGTCCTTATCTGAACGTCCTTCAGTACTTAAGTTCTGATATCCATCTTCTGATGATTATCTCCTGATAATATAAGTACTGATATCCTTAAGTCCTGACTTCTAGTAAGTACTGATTTATCCTGTTTAAGTAAGATCTGAAAACTAAACATAAATCATATTAGCCATGACATTATCAAATATATCTAACAATCTCCCCCAACTTGTAAATTAGCATAATATACAAGTTTAACAGATATTTGATGATGTCAAAAACATTAAGTACAAATGCATGAGAATTAGACTAGATAACTACAACTTACAGTCCTTAAAGCTTTACCAACATTTAACTTCTGATAACAGCTTCAGTCTGTACAAATATCAGAATTTAATCAGTTGTAGATCTTGACTTGGCTTCATCTTCTGATCTCTCTGATATCAGGAGTTGTTCTGAGATAGTTCTTCAACAAACATCTCTCAGCATATCTAAGTTCATCAATCATCCTCCTTTTAGCATCTTTAAGCTCTGCATTATCTTCACCAATTTGAAACATTGCAGCCCTGAGATCATTAATCTTTGTTTTTCTTATATCCTGATCTAGTCTGATCAAATAAGCTTTATCAGACTCAAGATTGAATTCCACAGCCCTGTAACCCAGAAAGGTAGTTATAATTTTTGCAGTGTTGGGCTTCATTTCAACTATATCACCCTTGTGATCTCTGTACTTTGGAACATATGTCCTGTCAGACTTAACATAATAAAGCCTTTTCTGTCTCTGAATCTGATCCTTCAAATAGTTTGCAGCACTTCCTGTCAATCTGTCATCCACTTGAAGTAAGAATAGTACATGCTCCAATTCTTCAAAATACTTCAATGGAATGGCATTTTGCCTTATATGATAAACCCTACCATCTGTCATGAAGTACAACAAGATGTGTTCTTTCAAGTAGGTATGGTAAACCATTTGTACAGATTCCACTTGATTCAATCTCTCAGGAGTTGCTCCAATGTCGGTTCACTCAAGGAAGTTGGATCATTGGTAGTGTTATGTATTCTTCTTTCATCAGCACTTCCCAATCCAGTTTTATCTCTTACTTCCTTTCCAGTAACTACTCTTGCTTCAAAACCACTTACAGCAGTCTTCAAAGGTTGAGTCTTTTTTGCTTTAGTGAATCCTGGTAGGAGTGTCTTTGATCTATCTTCTGATATCAAGTTAACTTCAGCTATGTCAGAGGTTACTTGCTTTTTTGAAATATCAGAACTTACTGTCTCTTGAATCTGAACAAATTGAGCCATGTCAGAGGTTGTTTTAAGAACTTTTCTTGAAGTCAGAGCAAGATCATCCTTTTCATCAGTGATTTCTTCATTCTCAGGAGGCACATAAACCTTGATAGGTTCACCAACCTTTTCTTTACCCTTAGATCTTGGATCTATCTGCGGTTGTGATTTAGCCAATGTTGCTTCAGTATTTGTCCTTTCTTTTATCACAATGCCTTTGAGTTTTGGAAGTGTCTTTTTACCAGAAGCTTCAGATTTAGTTGTGACTTTTTCTGATTTAAGTCTGGCTTCTTCTTCCATTAAACTCTCCAAGTCCATTCCTGGATTTTCCCGAAGAAATAACTATCTTGACATTTCTTCATCAAGATCTAAAAGTTCATCAGAACTTATCCTTTTACCAGTAGCAGAACTAATTCTTTTCACAGTATCAGAACTTGTCCTGTAACTTGTGATTTCAGCTTTTCTTGATGAGAAACCTCTACCTTGACTATGACCTCTACCCATTCCAGAGTTTCCTTGATCATCCTTTTCATCATCCTTCCCTTTCAGTGTCTTGCTAGTCTTCCATTTGGACTTAATTACTTTCTCCCCCTTTTTGGCATTAGCAGGTAGCAGAAGAGAGACAAGCAATTCCACTGAGGCTTGAATTTCAGTAAGTTGAGATTGCTGAGAAGCTTGATTTTTCAGAATATCATCAATCTGAGCTTGTTGTTTCTTTTGAGTCTTCTCAATATAAGCAATCCTGTCAAAGGTAGGTTGGAAGAACTTTTTCTTGTCAATTTTCTGAATTTGGTCCTGTTTGATGAATTCTTCCTGAATCTTGTGTAGCTCTGCATGAGTAGTTGAATGGAGACCTTGTAGATGTTTAGTACTCAATGCAGTGACTCTATGCTGGGTTTTGAAATTATCAGAAATTAACATTTCATCAGCTTTTGTCAAGTGCTCAGCAAGATGCTTTGCAGTTGGAACACAGGAAACTGAGTTCCATTCCTTAGTCCACTCCTGTCCTGCAGGAGTTTCACTCCAAGGCACTGGTGCTTCTCTAGTAACAAACTTCTTAACAAGTTCATATTTAAGAATAGTTTGTTGAGGAGCATGTCCTGAAGGACCTGCTTCATCAGCATCTACATTTGGAGCAGCATCACCAGTATCTCTAGCATTTGCAGCATCAGAACTTACAGAATCAGTATCTTCTGATAAAACAACAGTGTGAGTAGCAATGGAGGCTTCAGCATCCTCTAAGTGCTGATCTGGTTCTAAGTTCTGATCAACAGCCATATCCTGACGCTCACCTAAATTCTGATCATCAACATCTAGATGGAGAGAAGGTGTAGTAGATAACTCTGGAGTTTGAACAGCATCAGTAACAGGTGTTGTTGATGGATTAGTTGTTGTTGGAGCTTCTAAGAGAATTACGTCAGGCACAACCAAGTTCTGGATATCAATATCAGCACTTGTGCCTATATTAACAGGAGATACAGACTTTTGAGCAGGAGTCATAGATGGTGTGTTGGCCTGTTCAGGAACAACCTCCTGAGATGGAGTTGATGAAGAAGAAGTGACTTTAGCAAATTCCTTTTCTTGTGAGATCCGAGATTCCTGATCTCCTTCCTTAGCTGCTGCTTCTTCATCTGAAACTGGCCTTTTTGCCCTCTGTTTCTTGTATCTCTTTGTAGGTATGGATTCCTTGGGAGTTTCAGGAACAGTCATTCTTCTAAGCCTCTTGAGAAGCCTAGATCCCCCAATTTCATAATCCTTCTGAGAAGTCACTGTCTCAGCTTCTTGGACAACAGGTTCTGATGTAGAAACCTGTTCCTCACTGTCAGACTCATCTCTCAAAGCAATACTCCTTCTCTTTTGAGGTGTTTTTGATAGAAAAAGTATGAAGGTGAGTTTGTGATAAAAGAGGTGATGGGAAGGCTGATGTGAAGTGGTTGTTTATATAGGCAAGAGAATACCAGGAGACGCAAAGAAATTTAATGCTGACAGGTGGAATTAATTCCACCTCGTCTCCCCAGACTTGGAAAAAGAAAAACATTCATTGGAAAGAGAAAACATGGTTTAATGCGCACAAGAAGCATGTAAAAGTTGACTGTTCATGTGCGAGTACCACTATCCCTAACTATAGTGACTATTAATCTTCCACTTCAACAGTATTCTGGTTTAAACTGAGACTGTTGTCAAATTTTATCCACAAATAAATCAAGTAAAGAATCAGACTGTAATATCAGAACTTAGACTTATATCAGAACTTAACAGTCATCAGAACATAATTTCTTAACTCGAAAAAGGAATGCCTATTTTAGTAAGTCCTCACACAAATTCTGATTTATATTCTTCAGAACTTAATCATCAGAACATGCAATCAGAACTTGTCCTCAGAATTTGTGCAATGTGACACAATGATTGTTCATCTAAAACAACATAGATCACCACAGTGATTTTCATCATTCATATGGAGTAGTTAGTGTGTGCATTAAGCTAAATATCAGACAAAGAGAAAAGTCTGATTCACTTCAGTACATCTTAGAAATAAGGCATAACTAAAACTTTACTAAAAACCTGGCAATATTCTGAAACCTACTATTGAATGAATTCATGCTTGAGTCCACCTCAACTATTTTGTGCTAATTTTGTGCATCTTTTTAAATTCTATTTTACAGTGGCTTCTCAGTGTAAGTGAGTCACGACTGCTTATCAGAATTTATGCTATTATCAGAGTATTTCTCCAGTAATCATAGAGTGTGAAAAGTCACCAAGAAAATATTTTATTTGCTTTTCTGATGCATATTACTTAATACCAGCAATGCACTTGGGTCTTCCCTTCCACATTTTTACTCTAGATCTCAAAGGAGTACCTGATTTTTAATCCTTGTTTCGCTTTCTTTTTCTTTTGATAAGTGAGGTTTATCAGCACTTAGTTCATTCAACAGATTTACTAGCATCAGAACTTAACAGATGAGTAGCATTATTCTAGTTTGTGACTTAGTAATAAGATAGACAAAGTAAACTCAAATAAGCTCAATTATCAGAATTTGCTTGTGTCAATAGATTTCCACAGAAATAATTACTTCTTACATGGGATCCCTTGTTTATTGACGACTACTAGGTCAGCATCTAGCACAGTTATCCTCATAGGATTGAATAGTTACCTAAACAGACATATCTCTATCAGAGTTTAGAAACATTGATCAGACAACAGTCAGTACTTTAACATATTTTTCAATTAAGCACAGAATACACAAAGAGATTAAATTCCGTAAATACTGATCATAAAGTCTGATGCAATAGAACAAACTAAGCAGATTTAGAGAAAGAACCCGAAACCATTCCAAGTTCATTTACCAATCTTGTAAAAGTAGCTTCACCCAATGGTTTTGTGAAGATATCTGCTAGTTGTTGATTTGTTGGAACAAAGTGCAATTCCACTGTACCTTCATCTACATGTTCCCTGATGAAGTGGTACTTGATGCTGATGTGCTTTGTCATAGAGTGTTGAACTGGATTACCTGTCATAGCAATAGCACTTTGATTATCACAGTAAATAGGGATTTTGAAATATGTTAACCCATAATCCAGTAACTGATTCTTCATTCAAAGAATCTGTGCACAACAGCTTCCTGCAGCAATATATTATGCTTCCGCAGTTGATGTGGAAATTGACTTTTGTTTCTTGCTAAACCAAGAAACCAATCTGCCTCCAAGAAATTGGCAGCTTCCACTTGTGCTTTTCCTGTCAATTTTGCAACCTGCAAAATCTGCATCTGAGTAACCTATTAGTTTAAAATCTGATTCTCTGGGATACCATAATCCCAGATCAGTTGTTCCCTTAAGATACTTGAAAATTCTTTTCACAGCTGTTAAGTGAAGTTCTCTTGGATCTGCTTGAAATCTTGCATAAAGATAGATAGCATACATGATATCAGGTCTACTAGCAGTTAGATAGAGTAGAGAGCCAATCATACCTCTGTAATCAGTAATATCTACTGATTTACCAGTATCCTTATCTAGTTTTGTTGCAGTGGCCATGGGAGTGGATGCACTTTAACAATCTTGCATTCCAAATTTCTTCAGCAAGTTTCTGGTGTACTTAGTTTGACAAATAAAGGTGCCTTCTTCATTTTGCTTGACTTGAAGTCCCAGAAAATAGCTAAGTTCCCCCCATCATACTCATCTGATACCTTGACTGCATCAGTTTGGCAAACTTCTTGCAAAGTCTGTCATTTGTAGACCCAAAAATGATATCATCAACATAAATCTGGACCAAAAGTAAGTCCTTTCCATGGTTGAGGTAGAACAATGTTTTTTCTATAGTTCCTCTGTTGAATCTACTTTCCAGAAGAAACTGAGCTAAAGTCTAATACCATGCTCTGGGAGCTTGCTTAAGTCCATAAAGTGCTTTGTCAAGCCTGTAGACATAATCTGGATGTTTGGAATCTACAAAGCCTGAAGGTTGTTCAACATATACTTCCTCCTCCAATTCTCCATTGAGAAAAGCACTTTTCACATCCATTTGAAAGACAGTAAACTTTTTGTGAGCAGCATAAGCCAAAAATATCCTTATGGCTTCTAACCTAGCAACTGGTGCAAATGTTTCATCATAATCAATTCCCTCCTATTGAGAGTATCCTTTTGCAACCAGCCTTGCCTTATTCCTTGTAATTATTCCATCACTGTCAGTTTTGTTTCTGAATACCCACTTTGTACCAACAACAGATCTATTCTTTGGTCTTGGCACTAGGGTCCAGACTTTGTTTCTTTCAAATTCATTTAACTCTTCCTGCATTGCTTGCACCCAATCAGCATCTTGAAGAGTTTCTTCCACTTTCTTTGGCTCAGTCTGAGAGAGAAAAGAATTGTAAAGACATTCGTTTGAAGTACCTGTTCTAGTTCTAACACCTGCATCAGGATTTCCAATTATCAAATCAGGTGTATATGATTTAGTCCACTTCCTTGCAGATGGAAGGTTTTCTCTAGAACTGGATGCTCCCCCATGATCCATGCTATCTTCATTTTCATTTTCCGATTCTCCCCCTAAAACTATGCTCTCTGAGTTGGATTCTTCAGAATTTAGATTTTCAGAACTATCAGAACTTGGCTTATCAGAACTTGACGAATCAGAACTTGAAGAGCCAGATGCATGTTCTGATGCTTCTTGAGATGTGGTATGTTCTTGAGTATGCTCCCCCTGCATAGGTGCATCTTCCTTTGGCGTAGTCACCACAGTTTCAATAACATCAGAGTTTACAATATCAGGACTTAGACTGTCAGGATTTTCAGTATCAGAATTTGAGGCTTCATTTTCAAATCTCAGCTGATCATGATCAATAAAATCTTCAAGACCAGTAATATTCTTGTCATCAAAAGAGACATTGATAGATTCCATGACCACTCTTGTTCTCAAATTATAGACTCTGAAGGCTTTTGTGGAAAGTGGATATCCAACAAAAATTCCTTCATCAGCTTTTAGATCAAATTTAGATAGCTGTTCAGGATGAGTCTTGAGAACAAAACACTTGCATCCAAATACATGAAAGTACTTCACATTTGGCTTCTTTTTCTTCACCATCTCATATGGTGTTTTTCCTTGCTTGTTAATGAGTGTTGCATTTTGAGTAAAACAAGCAGTCTCCACAGCTTCAGCCCAGAAATAGGTTGGAAGCTTTGCTTCTTCAAGCATTGTACGTGCAGCTTCAATGAGAGTTCTATTCTTCCTTTCAACAACTCCATTTTGCTGTGGAGTTCCAGGAGCAGAAAATTCCTGCTTAATTCCATGGTTTTTGCAGAACTCTTCCATTATCAAATTCTTGAACTCAGTGCCATTATCACTCCTTATGGTTTTCACAGAATTTTTTAACCAATTTATCCAGATGTTTGACATGATCAATCAAGATAGATGCAGTTTCACTTTTTGTGTGCAAGAAATACACCCATGTGTATCTGGTGAACTCATCCACTATGACCAACACATATTTCTTCTTTGCAATAGACATGAAATTCACTGGACCAAATAGATCAACATGTAGTAGATGATAAGGCTCAAGAATTGATGATTCAGTCTTGCTCTTGAATGAAGATTTTCTTTGTTTGGCCTTCTGACAAGAATCACAAAGGCCATCAGGAGCAAATACTGACTTTGGCAGTCCTCTCACAAGATCTTTCTTGACTAGTTCATTTATATTGTTGAAATTTAAATGAGAGAGTTTCTTGTGCCAATTCCAGCTTTCTTCAATTGATGCTCTACTCATCAGACAGATTGCAGAACCATCAGTACTTGTTGAAAGCTTAGCTTCATAAATGTTACCACGCCTGTATCCTTTTAGAACAACTTTACCTTTGGATTTACTCACAACTTCACAGTGTTCTTCAAAGAAATCAACATGATAACCTCTGTCACAGATTTGACTTATACTCAGCAGATTATTTTTAAGTCCTGAGACCAGAGCTACTTCTTTAATGATGACATTCCCAAGATTAATATTGCCATATCCCAATGTTTTTCCAATGTTGCCATCTCCATAAGAAACATTTGGGCCAGCTTTCTCGACAAAGTCTGATAGCAGGGCTTTATTTCCAGTCATATGTCCTGAACATCAACTGTCCAGAACTAGAATATTTTTCCTGTTGCCCTGCAATCACAAAGACCACTAATGATTAGTTTTAAGGACCCAGACTTGCTTGGATCCTTTGGCCTTATCAAGTTTGTTAACATTTGCAGCAGATTTAGCATCAGAGTTTATGTTAACATTTTTCTTATCAGAACTTACACTATCAGACTTTGAATCAGAATTTACACTAGAAGGAACAATGGAAACTTTCTTCAAAGAAGGTTTTATTTGATAATAATCATAGTACAAACTATGATATTCCTAACAAGTATAAATGGAATGCCATAAACTACCACAATGAAAACAAGGATTTTGTGGTTTATATCTAACAGACTGACTCTTAACTCCTGATTTTGAAGGTAAGGAGTTTATGTTCTTATTCTTCCTGCAAAAAGAAGCCAGATGGTTAGAACTTCCACAGTTATGACACGTTTTCCTAGGAGCATCAGGAACATGCCTATAATCATTGCTTTTATTCACACCTTCCTTTCCATTCCTATTTTTCCTAGGTGATTTTACCTTTTTTGCATTCTTAACATCTTTCAGCTTATGCTTAAGATGCTTCTTAGTCATTAAGTCTATATTTACTTCAACTGTCTTTTCCTGTTTTAGTTTGTCAGAAGTTAATTCATCTTTAACTTCTGATTTCTCATTATCAGACTTTACAGTTACAAACTTAACAGGTTTTAATTTTGGCTTTTGCTTAGCAACAAGCTTAATTTCTACAGTTCCTTTATCATTCTTATCCTCTCCATAACCTAAGCCCTCTTTCCAATTTTCACTACTTAGCAAATTTTGAGTTGTTCTGCCAGAGTTAGTCCAAGTCCTGATAATCTCTTTTTCCTTTTCTAACTCAGTTTTTAGAGATTCATTCATTTTTAGCACTTCATCCCTAACATAAAAAGCATCATCTCTATCCTTCTGAGTTTGATGGAACATAACTAACTCTTTTTCCAAGAAATCATTTCTTTTCTTAAAAGCAAGATTTTCAGAAGTTAATCTTTCACATGTTAAAGTTTGATCTCTATAACTAACAAACATGGTTTTAAGATATCTTCTCAACTCATTAATATCATCAGTATGAAAAGCATAAGTAGTCTGAGGTACCTTTATTTCAGTAGCTTCAGAACTGCTCTCAGCACTTTCTTTATCAGCATTTGCCATCAACGCATAGTTCTCCTCACTTTCAGAGTTTGAGGTGTCTGTCCAGCTTTTCTTCTTTGTGACAAGAGCCTTGCCTTTGTCACTCTTTACTTTCTTGCAATCAGGAGATATGTGGCCTTTCTCACCACAGTTATAGCATTTGACATTGGTATAATCTCCTCTATCAGACTTTCCTCCTCTGCCCTCAGATCTTCTGAAATTCTTCTTATCAGAACTTGTGCCTTTCCTGGAAAACTTCTTTCCCTTCCTGAACTTCCTGTATGCAATCTTTGTGATCCCTTTCACCATAAGAGCACACAGCTTCATCATCTCCTCATCAGCATCAGTCTCAGGCAAGCTTTCCGAATCCGAGTCATCATCACTTTCAGAACTTGATGACTCAGTATCAGACTTTATGAAAAGAGCTTTACCCTTGTCTTTCCTTGAGGTAGCTGCCTTGGGGAATTCTTCATCAGCCTTAAGAGCAACTGTCCTTGACTTTCCTCCTTTCCTCTTGCTTCTTTGTTCCATCTCAAGTTCATGAGTCTTGAGCATTCCATAAATTTCATCAAGAGTTGTTTCATCAAGATTGTAGTTGTCTCTTATTGTTGTTGCCTTCAAATCCCAGCATTCAGGAAGAGCTTACAGGAATTTAAGGTTTGAATCTTCAAGTTCATACTCCTTATCAACCAATGACAAATCATTCAAGAGTTTGACAAATCTATCATATAAATCAGTCAATGACTCATTAGCTTTTGAGTCAAAGTGTTTATACTCTTGAGTGAGTATTGTCTTCCTGTTCTTCTTAATTGTATCGGTTCCCTGACACCTTGTTTCCAGAGCATCCCATATCTCCTTAGCAGTCTTGCAGTTAATTACCCTATTTGACATTACATTATCAATGGCACTATGCAGTAAGTGTCGTACCTTAGCATCCTTAGCAATTGATGTTATATCTTCAGCAGTATAATCACTCTTCTCCTTTGGTACGGTCTTTGCTGCTTCACCTGCAACTGCAACAGCGAGCTTGGTTGGTTTGTGAGGCCCTTCCTTGATTCTATCTAGATATTCTGGATCTGTTGCTTCCAGGAACATGGTCATCCTCACCTTCCATATGGAATATTCAGATGGTCTAAGTATGGGAACTCTGATGGTCTCATACCGACTTTGAATTTGTGTCTTTGGTGGTTCTTCAGTTTTGGTAGGCTTAGTTGGAGTTTCTGTGTCAGACATGATTGTGTTTGGATCTTTAACTATATGTGCGTTAAAAGATAGGCTCTGATACCACTTGTTAGGTCACACACTGTAGAGGGGGTGAATACAGTGTAAAGTACAATCAAATCGAACTTTAATATCTCAAGTAACAGAAAACAAACTTTATTGAAACAATAAATTTTGTTACAGTATCGAACTGTTACCTCTCAGTGATGAACAAATATCACGAGAGCTGCTAGGGTTACAATGAATAATCTTCTCGAATATGATAACACTTATAGTGTAAACCCTATGTCTGTGTTTATATACTACACAGTTATAAGATAATCGCTAATTGATATGGAATATAATTCTGCTTCCTAAAATATATCAATCAGATATCTTTTCTTCCAAGTATTCTATTCTTCATAGAATTCCTTCTTCATGCATATCTCTTCTTATGTTTGTCTCGATCTTCTTTCCTTTAATCAGCTGTTATCCTTATCTGAACGTCCTTCAGTACTTAAGTTCTGATATCCATCTTCTGATGATTATCTCCAGATAATATAAGTACTGATATCCTTAAGTCCTGACTTCCAGTAAGTACTGATTTATCCTGTTTAAGTAAGATCTGAAAACTAAACATAAATCATATTAGCCATGACATTATCAAATATATCTAACATACTTATTACCAGAAATGCACTTGGGTCTTCCCTTCCACATTTTTACTCTAGATCTCAAAGGAGTACCTGACTTTAATACTTTTCTTTGCTTTTCTTTTCTTTTGATAAGTGAGGCTTATCAGCACTTAGTTCATTCTTAAGATTTACTGACATCAGAATTTAACAGATAAGAAACAAAAATCTAGTTTGTGAATTAGTAATAAGATACACAAAGTAAACTTTACTAAGCTCAATATCACAATCTGCTTGTGTTAATGAGTTTCCACATAAATAACTAATTGAAACATGGGATTTCTAGTTTGTTAAAGACTACTAGGTCAACATCTAGCACAGTTATCCTCATTGGATTGAATAGCCGCAGAACATTCAAAACACTTATCAGAGTATATAAATCCACATCAGATAACAATCAGCATTTAATGAATTTTCAAATTGAGCACATATTACATATGGATAATACAATCTTATAAAAGTAGCTTCACATAGTGGTTTTGTGAAGATATCTGCTAGCTATTGATCTGTTGGAACAAAATGCAATTCCACTATACCTTCATCTACATGTTCCCTTATAAAATGGTACCTAATGCTGATGTGCTTTGTCATTGAGTGTTAAACTGGATTACCTGTCATAGCAATAGCACTTTGATTATCACTGTAAATAGGGATTTTAGAAAATTCTAACCCATAATCCAGTAACTGATTCTTCATCCAAAGAATCTGTGCACAACAGCTTCCTGCAGTAATATATTCTGCTTCTGCAGTTGATGTGGAAATTGACTTTTATTTCTTGCTAAACCAAGAAACCAATCTGCCTCCAAGAAATTGGCAGCTTCCACTAGTGTTTTTCCTGTCTATTTTGCATCCTGTAAAATCTGCATCTGAGTAACTAATTAGCTTAAAATCTGATTCCCTAGGATACCACAATCCTAGATCAGCCGTACCCTTAATGTACTTGAAAATTCTTTTCACGGCTAATAAGTGAGGTTCTCTTGGATCAGCTTGAAATCTTGCACAAAGATAGGTAACATACATGATATCAGGTCTACTTGCAGTTAGATAAAGTAAGGAGCCAATCATACCTCTGTAGTTAGTAATATCTATTAATTTTCCAGTATCCTTATCTAACTTGGTTGCAGTGGCCATGGGAGTGGATGCAGTTGAACAATATTGCATTCCAAATTTCTTCAGTAAATTTCTGGTATACTTGGATTGACAGATAAAAGTGCATTTTTCAGTTTGCTTGACTTGAAGGCCCAGAAAATAGTTGAGTTCTCCCATCATACTCATTTGATATCTTGACTGCATTACCTTTGCAAACTTCTCACACAGTTTGGAATTAGTAGAACCAAATATGATATCATCAACATATCTGTACCAAAAGTAAGTCCTTTCCATGGTTGAGGTAGAATAGAGTTTTGTCAATTGTGCCTCTGTGAAATCCACTTTCCAGAAGGAATTGAGCTAAAGTCTCATACCATGCTCTTGGAGCTTGCTTAAGGCCATAAAGTGCTTTGTCAAGCCTGTAGATATGATTGGGAAATTTAGGATCTACAAAGCCTAGAGGTTGTTCAACATATACTCTTCTTCCAATTCTCCATTGAGAAAAGCACTTTTCACATCCATTTGAAAGACTTTAAACTTTTTGTGAGCAGCATAAGCCAAAAAGATCCTTATGGCCTCTAATCTAGCAACTGGTGCAAATGTTTAATCATAATCAATACCCTCATGTTGAAAGTAGCCTTTAGCAACCAGTTTTGCTTTATTTCTTGTAATTATGCCATCACTATTAGTTTTGTTTCTGAACACCCATTTTGTACTAACAACTGATCTGTTATTTGGTCTTGGCACTAGAGTCCAGACTTTATTTCTTTTGAATTCATTTAACTCTTCCTGCATTGCTTGCACCCAATCATCAGCTTGAAGAGCTTCTTCCACTTTCTTTGGTTCAGTCTGAGATAGAAAAGAATGATAGAGACATTCATTTGAAGTTGCAGTTCTAGTTCTGACACCTGCTTCAGGATCTCCAATGATTAAATCAGGTGTATGTGCTTTAGTCCACTTCCTTGCAGATGGAAGTTGATCTCTAGAACTGGATCCTCCCCCATGATCCATGTTGTCTCCATCAGAACTTAATCCATCAGAACTTACAGGATCAGGATTTAAGTCATCAGAATTTCCAGAATCAGAATTTAAATCTTAATTCTCAAATCTCAGCTGATCATGATCATCGAAATCTTCAAGTCCAGTAATCTTCTTATCATCAAAAGAGACATTGATAGATTCCATTACAACTCTTGTTCTTAAATTGTAGACTCTGAAGGCTTTTATGGAAAGTGGATATCCAACAAAAATTCCTTCATTAGCTTTTAGATCAAATTTTGACAGCTGTTCAGGATGAGTCTTAAGAACAAAACACTTGCAACCAAATACATGAAAGTATTTCATATTTGGCTTCTTTTTCTTCACCATCTCATATGGTATTTTTCTATGCTTATTTATAAGTGTAGCATTTTGTGTAAAACAAGCAATCTGCATAGCTTCAGCCCAAAAATAGGATGGTAGCTTTGCTTCTTCAAGCATTGTTCATGCAGCTTCAATGAGAGTCCTATTTTTTCTTTCTATAATTCCATTTTGCTGTGGAGTTCCAGGTGCAGAAAATTCCTGTTTGATTCCATGATCTTTGCATAACTCTTCCATGATTGAATTCTTAAACTCAGTACAATTATCACTTCTTATTATTTTAACAGAATCTTTAATCAATTTATCCAGCTGTTTGACATGATCAGTTAGAGTAGATGTTATTTCAGTCTTCTTGTGCAAGAAATACACCTAAGTGTATCTTGTGAACTCATCCACTATAACCATAGCATATTTCTTCTTTGCAATAGACATGACATTGACTGGACCAAATAGATCAACATGCAGTAGGTGCTAAGGCTCAAGAACTGAAGAACCATCAGTACTTGTTGAAAGTCTGGCTTCATAAATGTTACCATGCATGTATCCTTTCAGAACCACTTTGCCTGTTGAATTACTTATAACTTCACAGTGTTCTTCAAAGAAATCCACATGATAACCTCTATCATAGATTTGACTTATACTCAACAGATTGTGTTTAAGTCCTGAGACAAGAGCTATTGTTTCAATGATGACATTCCCAAGATTGATCTTGCCATATCCCAGAGTTTTTCCAATATTGCCATCTCCATAAGAAACTTCAGGGCCAGCTTTCTCCACAAAATCTGATAGCAGGGCTTTATTTCCAGTCATATGTCCTGAACATCCACTGTCCAGAACTAGGATGTTCTTCTTGTTGCCCTGCAATTACAAAGACCACTAATGATTAGTTTTAAGGACCCAGACTTGATTGGACCCTTTGGCCTTTTTAAGTTTTTTAACATTTACAGCGGATTTAACATCATATTTTATTCTAACATTTTTCTTATCAGTATTAACAGTATCAGACTTTGCATCATACTTTACACTAGAAGGAATTAAAGCAACTTTCTTCAAAGAAGGTTTTATCTGATAATAATCATAGTATGAACTATGATATTCCTTACAAGTATAAATGGAATGCCATATACTACCACAAAGAAAACAAGGATTTTGTGGCTTAAACCTAACAGACTGACTCTTAACTCCTGACTTAGAAGATAAGGAGTTTATATTCTTATTCTTCCTGCAAAAAGAAGCCAGATGGTTAGAGTTACCATAGTTATAACATTTCTTTGTAGGAGCATTAGGAACAGGCATATAATTATTGCTTTTATTCACACCTTCCTTTCCATTCCTATTTTTCCTAGCTACCTTTACCTTGTTTACACTGGTAATCTCTTTCAGCTTATATTTAAGCTGCTTCTTTGTCATTAAGCCTATGTTAACTTTAGTTGGTTTATCCTATTCTAATTTGTCAGAAGTTGACTCTGCTATCACTTTTGTCGCAATATCTTTCATCTTTTCAGAATCAGACTTTACAGTTTTAGCTACAAATTTAATAGGATTTACCTTTGGCTTAGTAGTCTGTTTAACAATAATTGGCTTAACTTGTTCAGTTCCTTTTTTACTTTTCTCATCTCCATAACCTAAGCCCTCTTTCCACTTCCCACTACTTAGTATATCCTGAGTTATTCTGCCAGAGTTAGTCCAAGTCCTAATAATCTCTCTCTCCTTTTCTAACTCATTTTTTAGAGATTTATTCATTTTTAGCATTTCATCTCTAACATAGAAAACATCATCTCTATCCTTCTGAGTTTGATGAAACATAACTAACTCTTTTTCTAAATAATCATTCCTCTTTTTAAAAGCAAGATTTTTAGAAGTTAAATTTCACATGATAAATTTTGATCTCTATAGCTAATAAACATGGTTTTAAGATATAATCTTAACTCAGTAATATCATAAGTATGAAAGGCATACGTTGTTTGAGGTACCTTTAACTCAGCAGCATCGGAACTACTATCAGCATTTGCCATCAAGGCATAGTTCTCCTCATCTTCAGAATCTGAAGTGTTTGTCCAGCTTTTCTTCTTTATGACAAGAGCCTTGCCTTTGTCACTCTTTACTTTCTTGTAGTCAGGAGATATGTGGCCTTTCTCACCACAGTTGTAGCATTTAACATTTGAGTAATCTCCTCTGTCATACTTTCCTCCTTTGCCTTCAGATTTTCTGAAGCTCTTCTTATCAGAACTTCTACCTTTCCTGGAAAACTTCTTTCCCCTTCTGAATTTCCTGTAGGCTATCTTTGTGATACCCTTCACCATAAGGGCACACAGTTTCATCATCTCATCATCAGCATCTACTTCAGGTAGACTTTCAGTTTTTGAATCATCATCATCAGAACTTGATGATTCTGAATCAGACTTTATGATGAGAGCCTTTCGTTTTCCTTTCTTTGAGACAACCACTTTGGGAGATTCCTCCTCAGCATTAAGAGCAATTGTCCTTGACTTTCTCCCATGTCTCTTGTTTCATTGATCCATCTCAAGTTCATAAGTCTTGAGCATTCCATAAATTTCATCAAGAATAGTTTCTCAAGAGCATAGTTGTGTCTTATAATAGTAGCTTTCAAATCCCAACTTTCAGGAAGAGCTAAGAGGAATTTTAGATTTGAATCTTCAATGTCATATTCCTTGTCCACCAGTGACAGATCATTCAAGAGTTTGAAAAATATGTCATATAAGTCAGTTAATGACTCATCACTTTTTGAGTCAAAGTGCTCATACTCTTGAGTGAGTATAGTCCTCCTGTTTTTCTTGATTGCATCAGTTCCCTGACACCTTGTCTCCAAAGCATCCCATATCTCCTTTGCAATCTTGCATTGAATTACCCTATTTGAAATGACATTATCAATGGTACTATGCAACAAATGCCTTACCTTTGCATCCTTGGCAATAGATGAGATATCTTCAGCTGTGTATTCACTTTTCTCCTTTGGTATGGTCTTTGCTGGCTGATCTGCAACTACAACAGAGAGCTTGGTTGGCTTATGCGGTCCTTCATAAATTCTGTCAAGGTATTCTGGATCTGTAGCTTCCAGAAACATAGCCATCTTCACTTTCCATATGGGATACTCAGAAGGTCTCAGTATAGGAACCCTAATAGTCTCATATCGACTGTGGGTTTGAGTCTTTGGAGTTTCTTCAGTTTTGGCGGGCTTGGTTGGATTTTCTGCTTCTTCAGACATAATTGTTTTGGATCTTTACTGTATGTGTATTAACAGATAGGCTCTGATACCACTTGTTAGGTCACACAACACTGTAGAAGGGGTTTGAATACAGTGTAGAATATAATCAAATCGATTTAAAGCACAAGTAACAGAAAACAAATGTATTCGATATAATAAACTCTGTTATAATGGAACTGTTTTCTCTCAGTGATGAAAAATATCACGAGAGCTGCTAGGTTACAATGTATGATCTTATCCATGATCGTAACATTTTTATAGAGTAAACCTATATTTGTGTTTATATAGACACACAGTAACAAGATAACTTCTAATTGATATGGAATATAATTATGTCTCCTAAAATATATCAATCAGATATCTTATATAATTCTTCTAGTCCTCTAACTCTTTGCATGCATATATTCTTCTTGTATTAGTCTCGATCTTCTTTCCTGTAAATTAGCTTGCCTCCTTAACTGTTAGTCCTCCAGTACTTAAGTTCTGATATCTATCTTCTGATATTATCTTCTAGATAATCTAAGTTCTGATATCCTTAAGTCCTGACTTCCAGTAAGTCCTGATTTTAGTAAGAACTGATATTTCCTGTTTGTTAAGATCTGAAAACTAAACATGAAACATATTAGACATGACATCTCAAATATATCCAACATGTCTCATTTTGCAATAATTAGTATATCTTGTTGGCGGTCGATTATGTGTCAAAATGGGTGGAAGTCAAGGCTTTTCCGACAAATAATGCGAAGGTGGTGCTTAATATTCTTCATAAGCAGATATTCAAGAGATTTTGGACTTCTAGAGTTATAATTAGTGATGAGGGGTTGCATTTTTGCAACCGCAAATTTACTGCTATGATGCAAAGGTATAATGTGAATCATCATATTGCTACAACTTATCATCCTCAGACGAATGGTCAAGCTGAGGTATCTAACAGAGAGATTAAGCGCATTTTAGAGAAAGTTGTGTGTCCATTGAGAAAAGATTTGTCTTTGAAGCTTGATGAAGCTGTCTGGGCGTATAGAATAGCATACAAGACTCTGTTGGGTATGTCACTGTATCAGTTGGTTTATGGTAAGGGGTGTCATTTATCGGTGGAGCTAGAGCATAAAGCGTATTGGGCTTTCAAGAAGTTGAACCTCGATTTGGATGCAGCTGGAAAGAAGAGGATGCTTCAATTGAATGAATTCGACTTCAAGCATATGAAAACAACAAAATGTATAAGGAGAAAGTCAAGAGAAGGCACGATAGGGGTCTAGTGCTCAAATCATTTGTGCCAGGGCAACAAGTTCTTTTGTTTAACTCTCATCTCCGTCTTTTTCCTAGAAAGTTGAAGTCGAGGTGGTCAGGGTCGTTTGTTATCAAAACTGTGTTTACACATGGAGCGGTGGAGATTTTTGAGAAGGATCTGAGCCAAGCATTCAAGGTAAATGGTCAGAGATTGAAGCATTACTATGGTGACACAGCAAACTGTGAGGTGGTTAGTGCCTTTTTATTGTCCATTTGATCTTGCATTTCTACGTCAAGCTAATGACGGAAAGCAAGCGCTTTTTGGTAGGCAACCCAAGTTTGTTGTACATTAGTAGATAGGGGAAGAAGAAAAAAGGAGAAAAGCACAAAAAAATCAAAAAATAAAAATTTTCAGGGCCAACTATAGTATCACGACACGTCCATGCTGAGGAAGCGGGGCGGCTGCACCACTTTTCCTCAAAAACAGAGCACGCCTGCGCAGCCTGGCGGGGCGGCCGCGCTGAAAAGGCAGAAGCACGGCGCGCCTGCGCTAAGGTAGCACGCGGCCGCGCTGCCCCCCTAATCCGAAAAAATTAAAAAAACATCAGAAAAAGAAGAGAATCAAGGACTTTACTAAAAAATCAATTTCTACCCGATTTTTACTCCTCCACATCCCAAATTTCCCTCTCCAAATCAAACCCAATATTCCCACTATTCCTATAATCAATTCCTACTTCTATTTCATATCTAATTCTCTTCCAACCTCCTATATATACACACACTTATACATAAACTTCTCCATCACTTCTCAAATTCTCAAACACAATTCTCTCTCAAACACTTATCTTTTATTGTCTCTTATTCAATCCCAATGGCACCCAAAAGACAGTGAACTCAAGTAAGCAGCAGCACCACTGATTCTTCGAGTGCAGGTGGTGTGAGGCCTAGGTTTGCAACTCCCGAGGCTGAAGCGGAGTATACGAGGCTTCTCTCGAAACCTATAGCCAAGGAGCGTGGTTTTCTCCTATCAGGGAAAGATGGTAAGTTGTTGGAGATGATCTTGAGATGGGCTAGGTTGCTTTTTGTGAGGCACCCGCTGCTGTGCCCATGAGTGTGGTTCGTGAGTTTTATGCTAATGTGAAGGCGGAGAAGAATGGTTTCACTGTGGTTAGGGCTTGGGTACTCTTTTGACCATCTACCAGGGGGATGACCAGCTGTTGGTGCGACTCAGACGAGGAGTACAGCTTGGCAATCTCAGTTGCGTGAAGAGGCTGGGCCATCACAGCAGGAGGAGGAAGCAGAAGCAGATGTTGGAGTTGGTATGAGCATGGTGTAGTATAGGCGTTTAGCGAGGAGGATGGATGCGATGCATGACATCCATAGTCAGTTTGCACGTGATCTCACCCAGGCATTAGGGACTGCATTCAGAGCCACAGATGTTGACATCCAGTAGCTAGTATTTGGTGAGAACTCTGTGTATCCACCTCCAGACACGCCTGACACTCCACCCGTTGCGGGTGAGGATCCTAATTCGGATTACGTATGCCTGATTCCTTACTATTACCTTCACTAAGAACAGTGAAAATTTTAAGTTTGGGGGTAGTAGTTGAAGGAATATGTTTTGTGTGAGTCACATATAGTTGCACATTCATGATAGTTTAGCGTATATAGTTGCATGTTTGCCATGTAGTAGTTTTTTTTTATAGTTTTTTGCGATAGTTTGTTCATATAGTTTCACGCATTTGCATAATAACATGATCCCATAGATGATATTTCTGATTGATTTGTGATATTAATTCTAGTGTAGTGATGTCGTATTTAGTGATGTTAAGCCTTATCAAGTTTATTTGCATGTTAGAGACAATTATATTTTACTAAGTCTTTTAGGTTGCTTGAGTGCTAGATCATGGTCATGGTTTATTTGTTTGTTGAGGTTTAATCACTTATTTATATTTAGAATTTAGGATATTCTCTTAATAATAAATTAACATGGATTTTTTAAAAAAATGGAGAAAATTGGATTTCATTGCTAGTTGTTGTGGTTAGGTGTCAACTGGATAGTAGTCGGCTCATATTTATATGAGTAGTCTAGGGTTGAGCGAGATGGAGCGAAACGCACTCGTTCAAAAATTTGTGAAGAAAAAAAATGAAAAAAAGGAAAAAAAAAAGAGAAAAAAAACTAATAATAAGTGTTATGTATAATTTGATCACGAGTGGGCTCTTTAGTACTTGAGTTATTAAGTTCTTTGGGGACTTTGTGCCTAGTGGCCTAAGGCTTTTATAGTCTGGGATCCGCTAACCTAATGCTCGCTATATGGGTACTATTGTATAAGTCTTTTGTGGACCTCACTCATTGCACGGTCAAATAAGCATATCTGTGTTGTTTTGTTGAGAATAAAAGCATAAATCCATCTAAAGCTCCAATATAAGAATTGAAGTGTTATAAGTTATCTTGAGTCTAGCTTTTATTTTATTTATAACCTTACAATTATTTTGATGAGTAGTGAGTCATGATTATTGATCTAGTTGCGATGGTATATCTGTAAGCATTTACACACACGCACGTCTTTGGTTTGTAGGTTGATTTGTGGGGTTTGATTGATCTTTATACAAATAATTGCATTTGTTGAGATGATGCTTGTTAATTGGTTTAGTTATTCTATGGGGATCATTGCATTCATATAGTTGCATTCATGCATTTTTGTTTCTTGTTCTTTGAGTCTGTTTATGCTTGAGGACAAGCATCGATTCAAGTTTGGGGGTATGTTGAGTGATATTTATGACACTTTATAACGCTCCATTAAGCTTTAAATTGGTGTGTTTGTACTCAATTTGTTAGTGTTTTAATGTGTTTTGTGGTTTTTTTGCATTTCAGGCATTAATCCAGAATTCGGGTGAATTAGCATTGATTTGATACTAATATGGTGTAGGATGGTGTCCATGGAATAAAGGCTCGTGAAGACCAGCTCATTGCAACAAGAAATGAAGACAAAAGAAGTTTTTCCAGAAGACCGGCGCGCCCGCGCTGTGATAACGCGTGGCCGCGCCCGAGGAACAGAAACACAGCGCGCCCGCGGTGGTCAAGCGTGCGCCCGCGCCAGGACGGGAATTAAAATCCTGATTCTTGTGGACTTTTGATTGGATGGACTTCTACTATGCATGGGATGCTATATATACATAAATAAAGGTCGTTTTTCAAATGGAGACATACCAGAGCTAAGGAGGATGCGTAAGAAGACCGTAGCGCACAATTCAACCAAGGCGAAGAAGATCTAGTTTATTCTTGTGATTTTTTGTTTTAAGTTGTAACTTTGGATTCTAGTTTTCTTATTCTTGAACCTTTACTTTTGTTTCGTACTTGGTTTTATTAAGTATAAAGACTACGTTTATTATACCATGCTTTCATCTGAACCCACGTTGATGATGAGTCTGATTATGGGCTAATCATTATCGTGGGGTTGTAACGGATTTATTTATGGATTTCCTTAGTGAATTTGTTTCGAGGCCTTAGTGTTTGGTGATTGTATGATAACCTATTTTTGGTTGCGATTATTCGTCTTGTTAGCGTCGCGAACTTATAAGATAGCGTGTTAATCTTTAATGAAGCGAAAATGAATTTAAGGGTTTAAAACTTGACATGCTAGCATAGGTTCATGTGTTTGATATGCATGATGCGTAGGTAATTTTAACCATCTTACTTGCCCTATGTAATCGCAATAGATAACTTATGCATTAAACCGTTATGTTGTCAAATTCTATAGACATATAGGGTCTCAATATAATTGGTGTCTATTCAGCTTCTATCTCTTTTGTGGATGTCTAGTAGTATGGTATTCGTACAACGAAAGTTGGCGTTTATCAATTTCGTGTTATCTGATTAGTGTCATCACCATTACATGCTAAGGTTAAGAACGAAAAGGCTATTGAATGAAGTATTTAATGAAGTTAGAATCCCATGTTTGTGTCATATATTATTCAATTCTCTGTAATCTCTTAGTTTATGTTCTTTAGTATAATCGTTTAGCTAATCTTAGTATAAACAACCATAAATTGCCACTCGTCTTACCATTGGATAATAACCATACTAGTGTTGCATAAATACATTGATTGAAATTAACCTAGACCAATCCCTGTGGGAACGAACTAGAATTTATTCTATACTACTTGCGAACGCGTATACTTGCGTGAATTTTAGATTGTATTACCGCCCTAACAGGGGTATGCAAGGTTTCTTGAACCAAGTCACATGAATGGGGCAACACTTGAGGATTTGATTGAAGTGTTTTAGTGTAGGAAGAAGTAATATTAGATATAAGATTTTGAAGCTTAGGACTGACCGTTGGCAGCCCCCCCTGAATGGATGAGGGAGCTTCAAGAGATGTGCTCTCCTTGTGTGTGTCGTCCTTGTTTCTCCTTCCATGCACTTGTATTTGCTCAAGTGATGGTTGTGTAGACTCTTGACAGGATGCATTTGGGAGAATGCTCTTTTCAATAAAGACATTCTGTTGAGAGGATTCCCCTAGATTATGTTCAAGTCCCTTATTTACAACTACATCCTTTTGAGAGGATGCAGAGGTGTCTAGAGTGGTCAACTCAGTTTGCTTAGCCTTCTTTGGTTTTCTGACCAAGGGTGACTTAGTTGGTGTTTGTTCCTCACCACTCTCATTCAGTACAGTAAGGGTTATCTCATTTCTCTTCTTTTTACTCATTTCACCCTTTTGAGAGGATGAAGTGGTCGGTTTCCTAGTTGCTATTAATTTTGAAGAAATGGTCTCATCTTGGAAAGGCCCCTATTGGTTTTCTTGTATTTGTACTTCTACAGGTTCAGGGACCATAGCTGTACTTAGATTGTGCATTTGATCTTATGTCAGACATAGGGTAAGGGTAAGTCTTAAACCTCTCCATCATGAATGAAGTGATTTTCAGACTCATAGTTACCTTGTTCTTTGTAGTAAGTGAACCAAATATAATTTTGGACACTTGCTTATAATTGCCTATTTTTGTGTTGTCTATACCATTTAGGAAATGTATGTCTAATACTTTATGATTTAAAGTAGACATAATAAATCTAACAAAGAAAATTTCCTTACCTCTTGCAAATTGGGGAATAGTTAACCTAGTGGCAAGTTCTTCTAGGATCAATAGACCAACATTCAAGTATTTGTCGTGGGCTATTGAGAACACCAGCTTCTCCACCACACTTGAGATATTTTCATATCATATCTTCCTACATGTGAAGGCCCTCACTATAGAATTAAACACAAAGGACCATTCCTTCCTTAGGTTGGTTCCATTCAGACTTGCCAGGTTGATTCTTCCACCATAGTTGATGAAATCCATGAACTCGGCTAGCTCATCCTGTGTTGGAACCTTCACTAGATTTACAGTTGGAAGACCCAAAGCTGCATTCACATCTTGCTCATTGAAATCTATTTGTTGGCCTCCAATTGAGCAAGTTACCACCAAGGACACAGAGTTGTCATTCATAACAGTTCTTACCACAGCTGTTGTCCAGAATTCATAGAGAACATCCAAGTATAGGATTGGGTTGGAAGTCAAGGCACCTGCAAGATAAGGTTTAGACAGAAATTTCACAAACCCCTTGAAACTGTCAGGGGCTTGGTTAGCATCAGTGAAAGCAAGATAGTTGGTCCCTTATTTTCGGATTTTAGCTCTAACAATATTGAGTGCCATTGTTGTTGAGTAAGAGTGAATGGGTAAGAAAAATTAGTGAGAAAGGATTTAAAACGAGAGAGAAATCGGTTCTGAATTGAAAAAGCTAGGTCACTTAGAGTTATCGAAGGCGTAAGTATATGTATGTCGAGATGTCTGGGTATTTATAGTAAAAGTAAATGACTTGTCGAGAACTAAAAAATAGACGTTTGGGATTTGTCTATCGAGAAGTCATTTGAAAAGTGAAAAACATATCGATAAGTTATTTTGTTTATTCTTGTAGAGAACTAAAAATAAACCTATCGAGATGCCTAATAAATACCCAGTTTATCCAAAATGGACTGAATTATTTCCAATTTTTATTTGAATAAATCGAAATAAAATCAGAATAATTTTTCCAAAAGTATTTTACCATTTATTGGATTAAATTTATATCAGTTCTGAATTATAAGTCTAAAATCATACTTGTAGAGAACTCTGTGAATTATCACTTATAGAGAACTCTATAATGACTTATCGATAAGTCATAATAAAGTTTATCGAGAAGTCACTCGTGTAATATCCGGGAAATATCGTGTAATTATTTTTATTAATAAATAATTATTATGTGATTATTACGTGAATTTTGGTGAATTATTTGATGACTGGTATTAATATTTGGGTGTTTATATATGATAAAATTAGGATATTTTAATTTTTTATTATCCAGAATCAAATATAGATAATTTTGGTAATTTTGTCGTAATTTTTGGATTATTATATGATTCTATAAGGATTTATAAAATTAATAATTATTATTTTTGAGTAATTATAAAATTACTTTATAAAATTGGAAATCGTCCAACTTCAACCGTTTTTGCATTTTAACAACCAAAAACTCTTCGGAAAACTCCTTCCAAAACTAATTTGATAATTCTGAACAATTTCCGTGTTTTGAATTTTTCGATCCGGGGTACGGTTTGACCTGTACGAGTCCCGGTATAAAATTTTCGATACGCTAATCATTTTATAGATCGATAAAACCCGTATTCTCGAAAGGCGAGGTATTATTACCTTATTTTTGTATAGAGTGTTTTAGGAGAAGCTCTGTTTTGATAATTGTCCAAATCTGGTATAAAATTGTATCTTCTTTATAGTTACTTAGCAGCTAAGTAATATATTTTTGGATCCGATATGTAAATGTAATCATGGAATTATTAAATAAATAAAATATGTGATGGTTCTGTTAGTTGTATGTTGCCTTATTATTAATTATGGGTAATTTGTTAGGTATGAAGATTACTTATATAATTAATTATTAAGTTGTATGAATTTATTTTGCTTTTAAAGTGATTTTATTGAATATTTATTCTCATAAATGTTAAAATTGTTTCTAAAATTATTTTTGTTGCTTTATAATTTTATTTATTGTTTTTAGGAGTTTAAATTTAGAAATTAATATTTTATTAATTATTTATCTTTAAATTATTTTCTGATTGCATTTAATTATAAAATTAGTATTAAATTCCAGAATTCTTTAGAAATTATGAAATCTATTTTTTATTAAGTTTGTAATATTTCGAGAATTTTAAAATTATTCCGGTAATTTTCTGGCTTTTATTCACTCGTGCGTTTATTCGTTAATTCGTTAAAATACGGGTCTGATGCGCATTCCAAATATGATTTAAAAATTATAAACATTTTATTTTATTAGTTTTTAATTATTTTAAGACTATTTTGGGAATTTCTTGAATTAATTTTATCCGCAGATTAGCTCGTTAAATTATGGATTTCGTGTTATTGTTAGGTTTTACATATTAAATAAAAACAAAAGAGGATTGGATAATTGCAGAGGGGGCTATCATTTTCTTCCCCAGCTTATCTGTTTCTCTCACATCGACTCTCTCTCTCTCTCTTCACTCCTCTCTCTCATTCTCTGCAATCTCTCTATCTCCCTCTCTCTCTCTCTCTCTCACTCTCTGTCGACCTCATCTCTCTCGGTTTTTGTCCCTTATCCTTCTCCTCTATGTTTGTGTGTTCCCTTCCTTCTTCCCTGTTTTCCTCCGCTGCTTCTTTTCCGGCGAGTGGCGCCGCCCCGTCCTGTTCCGATCGCCGCCGCAATTCTGGTTTCTTTCTGGTAATTACCCGGCTCCATCCATGTTGTTTGTGTATATATATATACATAAAAGCATATATATATGTGTGTATTGGGTTATGTGTGAGGTTGTGTGTGTCCAGTTATTTTTTTTATTTGTTGCCGCCTGGTTTGGTCATTTTTCAGCCATGTTCCTTTTCCGGTTCTGTTTGCTTGATGTGTTGTTGCAGTGCGTGAAGCGCATGTGCTGTGTTGTACTTGGTTCGAATATTTATGTTATTTTACTGATTAAACTTTTAATTTAATTTTGTAAAAAAATATTTGATTAACGTTTCGTGATATAAATAAATTTGTGCGGGATTATAATAATTAATTGGTGAAATTCACGTAGGACGTCCAATATAACGGGAACCCTCGAATTTTGCTCTCGTCGACGATGAGTATCGGCGAGTCGACGGTGGACGGTGATGATTTTTATCTGAGTCCTAGGTTTATAAATTAAATAAAATTTGTTCGAGAAGTTAGGTTCAAAACGAAAATGATTGTTTAATTTGAAAGTTGTATCGGTGGTTGGGATTTGCGAATGTTAGGATTAGTGGTTGCGAATTGTGTTGTTGATTGTGATTGATGTCGAATTGTTTCGACCGGTAGGCCGATAAACAAGGGAGACGCTGCCCGATTTTCGGGAAACTAATTCCGAAAATACGGGAATGTAACCTATAATTATCGGAAATGTCGAACGGGACTATATAATTATATTATACGAAACCTAATTACGTGGCGTGACAAGATATTTTGTAAATAATCGATTACCCTATTTTTCAAGACGACGATTATACGTACTTTCTGAAAATAAATACCGAACCGAATTTCGAAGATGTGAACCATAATTGCTATGTGTATTTCAATAATACATATAATATGAGTCAGGATATGAAATCGTATGGGTAGAAGTGATAGTGATATTATATTAAGCTTACACGATTATCTGAATTAGAGTATTTCAACCCTGTAGGTCCTAGTCGGAAGACCCGAGGATTGACATCGGACTAAGAATGATCTAATGGTTGGTTGTCGAGCTCAGCAAGGTTCCAATCGAAGGACCTGAGTGTTGGGATCGTATCCAAAATAGAGTAGTGGTTTTACGATAAATCCGAACGTCCAAGTCGGTCCAAAATCAACCTATAGTAGTGGTTAAAGCTTATTAAGGCAAGTATTCCTAACTTTTCTCATAATATACTGCAAATACTTCATTCCTATTCTTAGTTCAGAATAGTTAACTACTTTATATTTCGCTGCAATTACTCTTAATTATGCAAGTCCCTTTCATTATTGTTCCTATATTATCGATTGATCTCTTGAGTAAATACTTATTCTTCGGGTTATTTACGAACCCCTGAATTGGGATGTTTTGAAATCAAAATAATTTGACATCAAAATACTCTACGGGATGGATGGTTACTATGAGGGCCAGTGATGAGCTGGACCCTATGGGCCGGGGATGGACCGGATCTTTGGGCCATAGTGTTTGGGTACCCGAATGGATCTATACATGTAGGTTTAGATCTACACTATATCCTGACTGATCAGCAGGGTATGAGTATGAACGTTACACTAGTGTCCAGTCTAATTCATTATTGATCGCCATTAATGACATTCTCTCTCAAAAAGTTTTATGATAACAAAACCGGACAAAACCCTGATTCAGGAGACGAATCTGGGAATTGCTCGTTACTTCTGATTTATAATTAAAGGCTGGTAACGGCCAATTGTTATTCGCTCAACTACGTCAAATAAATAAAAATGTTTAGACGTTATTTAAAAGATTTTGTCCGGAAATTTCCTTTAATATTGATACCTGGAAATTAGTTATATATTTGCTGGGCATTTTTGGCTCACTCTTGCTTTGTAAATTCTTATTTCTTTTAGAAACAAATGAGAATAAAAGTGAGTAGCTTTTAATAGACAACATAAGTTAGAATGATCTTCGCAACAAGAAGATGAAGATGTTAGAAAAATAAGATAAGGGAATTAATACATAGGTATTTAATTTTGTATTTTAGTTGTTGTGAATTATAGAAGGTTAGATTCTTGTTTCATACCACAACCTGTAAACGATCCAGAGTTAAGGGGTCATTTGTATATTATTTTATTTTATGTAAAGATTGTTTAGTGACACCAAATCTTGACACCAGATTTGGGCTGTTACAACTCGAGAAGTCAGTAAATTGACTTATCGAGAACTCTCTCGAGAAGTCTTAAAATGACTTGTCGATAAGTCAATTAGACTTATCGAGAACTCAGTTCTCTATATACTTTTGAACACTTTGATTATGCCTAGTGCTAATTTTACATACTGAAATTGTAAATCAACAATCAGGCAGTTTATTTAGAATTTGAAAAATTCCAAGCTGGATACTGAATTTTGAAAAATAAATATGCAGAAATTTCTGAAATATTTACAATTCATATTTCAGTTAATTTCTAATTAATCAAATAAATTTTAATTTACTAGAAATTAATCTGCTACAAAACATTAGCTGACTTCTTGCCTTAGGATGAAGAATTAAGCATTCCAATTTAACTTTCAAGTCTAGTGAAAGTTGCTTCATCCAAAGGTTTAGTAAAAATGTCAGCTAATTGTTTTTCTATTGGAACAAAAATAAGCTCAATGGTACCATTTTTAGCATATTCTCTAATAAAATGGTACCTTACATCAATGTGCTTTGTTCTAGAATGATTAACTAGATTAGCCACTATAGATCGATATAGCACTAGTATTGTCACACATGATTGGAATATTGTGTAACACTAGGCCATAATTTATTAGCTGATTTCTAATCCAAAGCACTTATGCACAACAACTTCATGCTGCTATGTATTCACCCTCTTCTGTAGAAGTCGACACAGATTGTTGTTTCTTGCTATATCAGGATACAAGTCTTTGTCCTAGAAACTGACAGCTTCCACGAGTACTCTTTCTGTCAACCCTGCATCTAGCAAAATCTGCATCCGTGTATCCAACAACTTCAAAACCAGTTCCCTTAGGATACCATAAACCCAAGTTTGAAGTCCCCTTCAAGTATCTAAAAATTCTCTTCACAACCATCAAATGTGATTCTTTTGAATTGGCTTGAAATATTGCACATAGACATGTTGTAAACATGATGTTTGATCTACTTGCAGTTAAGAAAAGCAATGATCCAATCATTCATCTATAGCTTGAAATATCTACACTCTTGCCCTTTTTATCTTCCTCCAATTTTATTATTGTAGACATAGGTGTAGATGCAGGTGAACAATCAACCATGCCAAACTTTTTTAATAAATCTTGAACATACTTGGTTTGGCTGATGAAGATTCTATCACTTCTTTGACTGACTTGAAGTCCAAGAAAATAACTTAATTCCCCCATCATACTCAGTTCATATTCACTCTGCATAAGCTTAGAGAATCTTTGGCAAAGCTTTTCATTCGTAGAACCAAAGATAATATCATCCACATAGATCTGAACTAAGATCATATCATCACCATGCTTCTTGTAGAAGAGAGTCTTGTCTATGGTATCTCTAATAAAACCATATTTAATTAAGAATTTTGACAATGTATCATATTAAGCTCTAGGTGCCTGCTTTAGTCCATATAGAGCCTTGAGTAGCTTGTACATAAAATCTGGAAATTCTGGATCTTCAAAGCCAGGTGGCTGTTGCATATAAACTTCTTCTTCCAATTCACCATTTAGGAAGGCACTCTTGATATCTATTTCATACACTTTGAAATTTGAATGTGCAGAAAATGCCAGAAAAATCCTTATTGTTTCAAGTCTTGCAACTGAAACAAAAGTTTCATCATAATCAATTCCTTATTCCTGTGAATAACCTTTTGCAACCAACCTTGCCTTGTTTCTGGTAACTATACCATTTTCATCCATCTTGTTCATGAACACCCATTTTGTTCCAATTATACTTCTGTTCTTTGGTGCAAGAACTAACTCCTAAACTTTGTTTCTTTCAAACTGATTAAGCACTTCTTGTGTAACACCCCCAGATCCGGGGACGGGGATCCGGGTCATCACGGTCTTTCTTTCCACAATATCACTTCACTTAATTAATAATAAATAACCTCATCCTGTGACCCCACACTAACACACACCATAACCCGTTATAGTCTCAGAGATGAAATTGAAATAAGTACAAGTCCTTGAATCCATAATTTTAAAAGTTATTACAACCCAAAATGATTACTTGATAAGTTTACAGTTAATTGCCATTATCTGCCACAAGTTATAATTATACAATATTTGGTTCCCAAAAGTAGAATGCCTGATCTACCAATAGATCTACCTCTACAGCTATAGCAGCTACAACATCAACGGCAAGACGCGGGACGCTTCCCACGCGCTTGCGCTGGGTCTGCTTGAGTCTGGCCATCTTTCCTAACTGTTGTTGTGTGATGAAGAAATGAAGCAAGAGGGAGCATTACAGCTCGCAAGATAATATATAGTGTAAACAATAATGCAAGTATCTAAATGGATAACTTACTGGAATCCTTTATCAAGTGTAAGGTAATTACTTACTGGATATAAGCTTAAAGGAAGATGAATTTACCAATTACATCACTATACTTATACCATTTTTAGAAATCTAATAAGTTTCAAAAGGTCATCCCATGGATGAGACCACAAGTTAAGACTTGAATAGATTCAATATTTGAAATATTTTTAAAGGAAATGAAGTTACGAGATATTTCATTCAATGGAAACACCATTATAACTGTTTGACCCTGTCAAAGCTTCGGCAACCACCCATTCGTAGCCTTTCGATCGAAATGCTTCGGGTAGTGTTGCAGAATTATCCAACTGGATGATGAACTCATTACGGGAGTTTTCCGCGCCAGGAAGACCACTTACGATGATCAGTCGTAGTAGTGCAACCCCACCATTTTCTACATGTAGAGGAGAACCTGTCGGATTTACTTGTCAACCGAACACTGGACTCCTAAAGAATGTACCATCTTAGCGGAACTTCCGGGCCATTTGGGCCAATATAATAAGGCTGGGCCGGCGCCACTCGACCACTTACGCCACTCCTAGTTCAGATGAAATCCTTGACTCTGAAACGTAAAGCTCCTCCCCCCTTTCCCCAAGTAGAAACTTGTTGATACGGCTCCACCAAGAAGTCGTATCTAGTTAGAAAGGAAAACTCACCAATATTTCCCAGGCGATGCCTGTTAATTGATTAACTTGTTCCAAGAATTTTACTTCCCGAGTGTTGGGTAAGTAATCAAAAATTCTTTTATCAAAACAGCAACCTTGTTGCGAATATAAACTACACTACAGAGCCGGATCCCTCAGGTTTTGAGCGAATATTTAAATCCCCTTTAAAAGGAAGATCTTAAATATAAAAATGAGTTTTGGGATCCGTCCTAACCTTTAAAAATCATTTTGAAGACTTGAAAACACTTTAAAGAGTGTTTGGAGTAATGCTGATTTAATGAAATAAATCAGTCCCAATATATTAGAAAATATCTGAATATTATTATTTAAATAATATTCTCATAAAGAATAATCTTTATAAAAATAATTGAAGTAGAAGTTTTAAAACTTATACTTGCAATGAATATTAAATAACCAAAGATATACTTATACGAAAGTACTATCTTTATTTGAATAATCAAAAGTGAGTTTGATTATCGACACATTATTCCTTAATAAAATAAAGAATAATAATTAGTAATTAATCGGAGTTATAAGTCCTCGAATAAATATTGAAAATAATATTCATTAATAAAATAAACGGAGTCATAAGCCCTCGAATGAATATTCAAAATAATATTCATTAAATAAAATAAACGGAGTCATAATTCCTCGAATGAATATTCAAAATAATATTCATTAAATAAAATAAACGGAGTCATAAGTCCTCGAATGAATATTCAAAGTAATATTCATTAAATAAAATAAACGGAGTCATAAGTCCTCGAATGAATATTCAAAATAATATTCATTAAATAAAATAAACGGAGTCATAAGTCCTCGAATGAATATTCAAAGTAATATTCATTAATAAAAATAAAGTTATCGAATAAACCTTATTCGAATAATAG
This sequence comes from Apium graveolens, assembly GCF_009905375.1. Taxonomy (NCBI): domain Eukaryota; kingdom Viridiplantae; phylum Streptophyta; class Magnoliopsida; order Apiales; family Apiaceae; genus Apium; species Apium graveolens. The sequence continues at coordinate 165,877,698 of NC_133653.1, read as the reverse complement.
TCTTAAAAACTATTCATATATATATATTATACTCGGGAACATCAACTCCCGGTTTTAGAAAAATGTTCACCTTTGGGTCCCCTATACTAAGGGTATACGCAAATACCGCTTATCTCTAGCATAGGTATTATCAACTGAATCAACAGATATATGTATCAAGATTATGAAACAGGCATGCATATATACCACATCACATGCTACAATATATCGCAAGAATTTGATAATTAACCATCATGCATCTATCACAAGATAATGCATATACATATGTATACATCACGACAACAGTATAACGGGTAGAAAACTTGCCTGAGCGACTGGGGGTTATAAATGGCTTGGGACGAGTCTGGTAACCTATAAACAACATATAAGTTGGAATTAAACCAAAGTCACTTATAAATCTATACTTTAACCAATTTAGACTATAACGCTCGCTTTGCGTTTAATGATTCTCTTAAGTCGCTCGAGTACCCTCGGCTCCACCATTTTTAATAAATTAACCATTAAGAGTTTTAAGGCGATTCTTTCGCGAGTACCTTACCAACTGCCTAATACACTTTACATAAATGTTTCATATTCCAATTAGTCCTTTTAGGTCTTTAACCTATGTTTCAAAGTAAGGCGAGGGGTAATGGTTCGTTCGCGAAACGCCGTTACTTAAAACGGTCGTTTCTCCTAAACCGTACATCGGATTCCAACGAACCACATATAAAAACGAAGCTTGTAACATGAAGTATCTAATAATGGAAATGGTCAAAACCTAGCAGTGAGTTCACGGGTCCTAATGTTAAGAACAAAAATAGTCTAAAGTAAATCGGGCATTACGACGGCTATGTTTACGCGATTACCCAAATTTATACCACTCCAAATCAACCCACAATCAACATCCCAACCAAACTCCATCCATACTTCACCGTAACAGCCCCAACAACTCAATATTATCAATTTATACTATTCTCAAACATGAATTTAAACTATACTTAAGTTCATTAATCAATAATCCAAGAATTACAACTCCAAAAACATCACAAAACCAACTAACCTCTACATACACAACAATCAAGCCTCTCATGAACTATAACAACAAAACTAAACCTAATACTCAAAGTAAATTTAGGGTTTGGAGGGGTTATACCTTCCTTGGAGAGTGCAGAATCAAGTAATTAGCATGGAATCACCCTTAAAAGTCCTTATCCAAGCTTAATCTAAATAAAAACTCAAGAACAAAAATTTTAGTTCTTGAAAAACACTATTCACCCTCTTCTTCCATGATTTTTAGGAAAAGATTGTGAATGAATTAGAAGCTCAAACTTATAGGATAGCTATATCTATGCATAAGGAGTTAAAAGTTTGAGCCAGTGGATTATAAGCAAAAATATTTTGAGTTGCTCAAACAAAAGGAAAGGGCTTTTATAACACAAGAAAATGACTGAGCAGCAGATATCTAGATGAAGATGAAGATGTCAGCTATGTCAATCTAGCCGTCATGGCCAAGTCTAATGAGACAGAAACAAGCTCTTCAAGTAATCAGGTAATTACTACAAACCTTGCACATCTGTCTAAAGCTGTGTAATGATGTTATAAATGACATGTCTACAGAGTTATATTATTTGCGTGTTACACTTAAGTCTCTTACTAAATAAAATGCTAAAATCAAAGAAAACAATTTGTTTTTGAGTAAGAGAAATAATGTGCTTGAGTTTTAGTTTATTGATTTTGAAAAATTAAGAATTGAGTATAAAATTGCCAAGGAGGAATTAACTGAGTCCTTGAAGAAAGAGGAAATTTTAAAGAAGCAGCTCGAGCGTGAACAAGAGGTGATTAAAGCATGGAAAACATACAGGGATGTCCATGCTCAAATCACCAAAGTTCAATGAATTGAGTCTTTCTGTGATGCAGCCTGGAAAAAGAATAAAGAGAAACTAGAACCAAATTTGGTAGATGGAATGCTTACATATGTAGACTCGACGGATGATGAGGATCATCCGTCGGATAATAAAAAGGGTTATCCGTCGAATGTTGAAAATCCTCATCCGTCGGCTGTGAGCAAGCCTATCAGTAAAGCCAAACTTGTTAAGCTGAATGAGAAGTGTGGGTCTGTTTCCAAGAACTTTGTTTCAGGAGAATTGAGTCAAGTTAAGAAAGGGAAAAAGGCTAATGTTGGTCACATGACTGTCAAACAGTTAAGTGACATACTTGAAAAGATTAAGGTAAAAATAGATACTAAAAAGAAAAACAATAGGAATGGTAAAGTAGGAATTAACAAACACAATAACTACACACCTGATAAATATGCTCCAAGAAAAATCTGTGTCAAGTGCGGTAGTGTAAATCATTTATCTATTAATTGCAAATCTGCCATGCCTACTTCCATGTCTGTGCAACCTCAATTTCCTAACATGAATGCCATGCCTCCCATGCTTGTTAATGTTATGTCTACACAGAACATGAATGCACAGTTTGCTAATATGCCATTTGCACCTAATTCTTATTATGATGCATATAGTATGCCACAAATGCCATTTAGCATGCCTTACTGGAATAACATGTTTGCACATAGTATGCCATTCCCTGTTAGTCATAATATGCATGATAATCCTGTTACAATGAATGGTTTCAAAGGCCCAACTCAAATGACTAAGGATGAATCTGAAATTCCTAAGTCAAATGAGATAAAGCCTAAGAAATAGAAAAATAAAGCTAACAAGGCAGGACCCAAGGAAACTTGGGTACCAAAATTAACTTGATTTGATTTTGATGTGTGCAGGAAAACAGAAAGAATATTTGGTACTTGGATAATGGTTGTTCAAGACACATGACTGGTGATTCTACCCTGCTCACAGAGTTTAAGGAGAAAGCTGGCCCAAGTATTACTTTTGGAGATGACAACAAGGGTTATACTGTGGGATATGGCTTGATTTTAAAGGACAATGTCATCATTGAGGAGGTTGCCTTAGTGGATGGTCTCAAACACAACTTGTTGAGTATCAGCCAGCTTTGTGATAAAGGCAACTTAGTAACCTTCAATTCATAAGCCTGTGTTGTGACTAATAAAAGAAGCAACAAAGTGGTTCTCACTGGTGTGAGAAAAGGAAATGTGTACCTAGCTGATTTCAACTCATCAAATGCAGAATCTGTAACTTATCTTCTCAGTAAAGCAAGTCAGGATGAAAGTTGGCTATGGCACAAGAAGCTATCCCATTTAAACTTCAAGACCATGAATGAGCTAGTGAAGAAAGAACTGGTTAGAGGCATTCCTCTAGTGGAGTTTTCTAAGGATGGACTGTGTGATTCCTGCCAAAAAGGGAAGCAGATTAAAGCATCTAAACTGAGTTTTCAGCACCAAGGACTCCACAACAGAATGGAGTAGTGGAAAGGAAGAACAGATCACTTATTGAAGCTACAAGGACAATGCTTGAAGAATCTAAACTGCCAACATATTTCTGGGCTGAAGCTGTAAATACTGCATGCTACACTCAGAATATTTGTCCGGTTAATCAAGCTAGATGCATGACTCCCTATCAATTGTTCAAGAACAAGAAGCCAACTCTAAATTTTCTTCATGGCTTTGGTTGCAAGTGCTATATTCAGAGAAATCAAACTGATCAAAATGGGAGGTTTGATGCTAAAGCAGATGAAGGAATTTTTGTTGGGTATGTTGTTGGTAAAGCATATAGAGTCTACAATCTAAGAACCAACATTGTTGTGGAATCAATACATGTTGTGTTTGATGATAAAAAGATTGAAGGACTGAAAGATGGATATTACCATGAAAGCCTCAAATTCGACAATATGGAGATGGTTAGTGATGACAGTGATGATGAAAGTGATCAAGAAATAATGTCTAAGGATAATGCAGATAAATCTACTACCAATGAAACACAAAACTTAACATCTATCGAGTTGCATAATGCTTCATCCGTCGGGAGGCAATCTGTGTTATCCGTCGGGAGACAACCAGCTTCATCCGTCGGTACTCAAAATTCACCATCCGTCGGGTTATCAAAAGGAGCAGGAAGCCAAGATAGATCACCTATAGAAAGTTCCCCTTTCTCAAATCAAAGATCCACAAACTCAGGGGGAGTTTCTAACAATCAAAACTCAATCACACATCAAGAAAACAATGAGGTTTCTTCATCTAGAGCTAATCTACCTCAACAAAGGAAATGGACAAAAGATCACCCCTATGAGCTTATCATTGGTGATGTTTCTTCTAGAGTTCAAACGAGAAGAGCAACTCAGGAAGAATGTCTATACAACAGCTTTCTTTCCAAGGAAGAACCAAAGAAGGTAGAATAAGCTTTGTTGGATCCTGATTGGATTTTAGCTATGCAGGAGGAACTAAACCAATTTGAAAGGAATAATGTATGGAAGCTGGTGCCCAAGCCTAAAGGAAAGAATCCAATAGATACCAAATGGGTATTCAGAAACAAGATGGATGAAAATAGCATAGTAGTCAGGAACAAAGCTAGATTGGTTGCTAAGGGCTATTGTTAGCAAGAAGGAATAGATTTTGATGAAACATTTGCTCCTGTTGCAAGACTTGAAGCCATCAGAATCTTCTTAGCCTATGCAGCCCATGCCAATTTCAAGGTCTATCAAATGGATGTCAAAAGTGCCTTTCTGAATGGAGATTTGGAGGAAGAAGTCTATGTCAGTCAACCTCCTGGTTTTGAAGATCCAAATTTTCCAGAACATGTCTATTATCTTTTGAAAGCACTTTATGGATTGAAGCAAGCACCTAGAGCCTGGTATGACACGTTATCAAAGTTCCTTTTGGAAAATCACTTCACAAGAGGTACTGTAGATAAAACTTTATTTTTCAGAAATGTTAATGGCTCTATTATACTTGTTCAAATTTATGTAGATGATATTATTTTTGGCTCTACAGATGAGAAACTTTGCAAAAAGTTTGCCAAATTGATGGAAAGTAAGTATGAAATGAGTATGATGGGAGAACTAACTTACTTTCTTGGCTTACAAGTTAAGCAAGTTAGTGATGGAATATTCATTAGTCAAACTAAATATATTTTTGATCTTTTAAAGAAGTTTGATCTAATGGATTGCACATCTGCAAAAACTCCCATTGCCACTGCAACTAAGCTTGAGTTAAACACTACTGAAAAGTCTATGGATATTTCAAGTTATAGAGGCATGATTGGCTCACTTCTGTACTTAACAGCTAATAGGCCAGATATAATGTTTGCTACATGTTTATGTGCTAGATTTCAGGCTGATCCTAGAGAATCTCACTTAATAGCTATTAAGAGAATTTTCAGATATCTCAAGGGAACACCAAATCTTGGCATTTGGTACCCTAGAGAATCTGGTTTTGATCTAACTGATTATTCAGATGCAGATTATGCAAGGTGTAGAATTGATACAAAAAGTACAACAGGAACCTGTCAATTTCTAGGAAACAAGCTTGTGTCCTGGTTCAGTAAAAAGCAAAATTCAGTTTCTACTTCTACAACTGAAGCTGAATATATTGTTGTTGGTAGTTGCTGTGCACAGATATTATGGATGAAAAATCAATTGCTAGACTATGGTTTGCAAGTTGAAAGGATTCCTATTTTCTGCGATAACACAAGTGCAATTGCCATCACTGAAAATCCAGTACAACATTCAAGAACAAAGCACATAGATATCAAGTACCATTTCATAAGGGAACATGTAATGAATGGTACTGTCGAACTACATTTTGTTCCAAGTGAGAAGCAGCTTGCAGATATCTTTACCAAGCCGCTGGATGAATCCACTTTTTCAAGGTTGGTAAGTGAGTTAGGTATGCTTAATTACTCTTAAATCTATCTGAGTTAATTTGCAAGTTGAAATGTAGCCAGAAACTTAATTGATTTTTCAGTCTTGGATGAAATTTTGGCTAAGTCAAAATTTACATCTCGACGGATGATCTTTATCCATCGAGTTTGATCATCCGTCGATATACTTTTGCTAACAAAAAAAAATCAATTATGTTTCTGGATTATTTTATGTCTCGACGGATAACAGTTTATCCTCATCCGTCGAATTGTCTTAATCTCAGCCGTTAATTCCCTGTACATTATCCATCGAGTATACTTACAGTTTGTAAGCATAACACGACGGATTATGGATGGAATTTTTACAGTTTATTTTTAAACGGCTATTTTAGGCAATTTCTATTGGTTACTTTATTTTACTTTATTATTTTTATCAGTTATTTTTTTTGAGATAGTATAAAAGCTTATTTCATTGCAATTGCTTTTCTTTTATCATTCTCAATTCAACTGCTCTAATTTCATTATCTCTCAAAGCACTTACTTTCTTTCTCTTCAAGCTCTTATTCTCTAACAATGGCACATGTTGTAAAGATTATGTCTCAAACTAGGTTCATTTATGAGAAGAACAATTTTACCGCACTAGTGAATAAGGGTATTCAGCAATCTGGAGACTATCACAAGATGATGGACTTTGTGAAGAGTTACAAGCTCAACTATGCCATGCTGGAATCACCCACAATCTTCTGTGAAGTTGTTGAAGAGATGTGGACCACTGCTACCTACAACTCTACAGATAAGACCATCACTCTAACCATTAAAGGTAAAGAATTCTGTATCAATAGTGATGTGATAAAAGCATATTTCAAAATTCCTGATAACAATGTGACTTCACCACACACTGACACTGATATAATCAATATGCTTAATTTCATGCACTATGCACTTCCTACTTCTAAACTGAGTGATATTAGGAGAATGGGTCTTAGGAAAGAGTGGAGTTTCTTGTGTGATGTAGTTACAAAGGTTTTCTCAAGAAAGGTCAATAATTTTGATTCAGTGAATATTTCCATGCTTAACATGCTCTACATGCTAGTTACAGATAAATTCTACAATATCAGTGACCTTGTCTTGTTTGAGTTAGGTTTTAAATTAGGATAGTTAAATAAAAGAGGTAAAAATGTGTATTATGCTAGATTTCTTATGTTATTAGCTAACCACCTCTATGAAGAGATTGTGCTTGAGAACCCTAACAACAAACTAGATTGTTGGGTTCAAGAGAGAAGGCTCATTGCAGATTTGAACAGGGCCAATCATCACAAGGATGTGCCAATGTTCTATTTTCCTGTAATGCAAGCACCTCAGGTAAGTGAGGTAAGTTCACCTATCCCTACAAATATTCCAACCTCCACAATTTCTTTGAGTTCAAGTGTGGCTATGACAACTGTGTCAATGACCAAACAGTTGCCTACCAAAGCTGCCAAACCTACAATTATTTCAAAATCCAAATCAAAGAAAGCCCCCTCTGGTATCTCCCAAAAGATGCCAGTTGAAAAATCCACTAAGGCCAAAGAGGGGATTGTGAAGGAGGGTAAGTTAGGTGAGGGAAGGGGTGAACATAAAAGAAACCCCAAGAATAAGATTGGAGAGTTGAGTGAATCCCAGCCTAGCCACACTGCAGTTTCCCAACAAACTGCAGTGCTTAAAAAGGATAAAAGCTCATTTCTAGCTGCATCCTCCCAAAAGGATGTAGCTATTGAACAAAGCTCTCAACCAAGAGCACAGGCCAAGAGGGTTAGGGACATAAGCTCACCCCAAACTTATGCCAGAAAGAAGAAATCAAAAACCTTTGGGGATGCACAGGGCAAACACACTGTGCAAACTGGTGCTAAAGAGACAGTCACTGCACCTTCACAAATTCAGTTTGATGTGGATCCAATAAATGTGGAGTCACAGCCAAAATCTCTAGTTATAGAAGCACCTCAAACACCAAACTCACCAACAAATTCTCTGGATTTAGATATGATAAACACATCAATTCTTGATTCCCCTTCTTTAACTCTGTTGGGGAAGCCAAAATCTAGTACAAGTGAGCATCATCTTTTAGATGATTAGTTGGCTCATTTGCCAATTCTTTCAGGAACTGTTGTGTCATATGTGCCTAAAATATCTTCAATCAGCACAGAGTCAACAATGGTTTCTATTCTCAGCTCATTCATTTCTACTCTCTCGACGGATATTGCTCATTCGTCGAGTAGTGATTGTATCCTGACGGATAAGCCTAACAGCAGTTATCCATCGGATAGCAAAACCACTCACTCGATAGATATCACTCATCCATCGAGTATATCTGCACAACTTCAAACTTCAATTATTTCAAGTGCAGAAGATTAAGTGGTTGTACAGTCACTCTTAGGATTGAGAGAGAAGAGTGTTTTGAGTGAGAGTCTGGGTTGCTCCCAGGAAAAAGAAGAGGAAATGAGTGAAAATCTGCAATCCATTTCTTCAGGATTGGCAAAAGAGAGTGAGAGGAGTCCCACCTTAGTAGGTGAAGGTGAGGGTTTGAGGGTGGGGAGCCAGGGTGAGACCCTGATGTAACAAAAGAGAGAAAATGAGAGAAATGCAGGTACTGGAGCAATAAGGATGGATGTCATTGCTAGTGAGTCAATGAATGTCCAGGATGCAGACAGGGAAGGACTATCTCAGCATTCTAAAGATGTTATAGATTCCACTTCCCTTGATGCTGAGGCATTTACTCACCTTGTTCCAGCTTATCAACTTCTAGCTGAACAGGGCAATGACAATGCAGAAAAGATGCTGAATTTGGTGCATACCACACAGTCTATAATGAGAGCTAAGGATGCCATCACAGCTTTGCCTTCTACAGCTGGTGATGTGGACTATGAGACTGGTGGTTCAGCTGATTTCTTTGGAGATGGGAGTGGGGATAGTGAAGATGAAGCAATGGACATAGGGGGGAAGTAGGCTCAAGTTCAAGGTCAGGTATGCCATCATGGGCATTCTCAAAGCACTGTGATGAGCATTACTTCAAGACAACCCTGATCCAATTAATCAATCAGACTAATACTGCTCTTCAAACCACTACCAATGTCAGCACTAAGAAGCTCCTTCAGGCACATCTAGCCTCCCTGCAACTTCAACAAATCCAGGGCTTCCAGCATGCTAGAGATGTGAATATTATGAAGAATGATATTGAGGAGATGAAAAAGGCTATTTCAGACAGGATAGATTCTAAACTTCCAGAAGCTACAATGCTTGAGATCAAGAGGCAATTAAGGAAAAATTCTGATCTTTCAACCAAGATAGATGCCTTAGACACAAGAATGTCAGCCATGGAAGCATCTTTAACTGCCATTCATCTCCATCAAGACCAACAGACTGATCTACTTCAAAAACTGGTGGATGCTCAAACCCCCTCCTCTGCTCAACTTGATGATAACAAAAAGGGGGAGAAAGGATCAAGTGAGGGGGAGAGGCTTTAAATTCAAATCACTAAAGTAATTATACCTTCAATTACTATCTCAAAGCCATCAATTATAGATAGTATGGATCTGATCAATGCAGCAGCAGCCAACTTAAGAGCAGCTGATAAGGAAAAGCTGAGTTTAGTCAACTGGGAGAAGATTGATGAGGAAATAAAGAAGAAGTTTGAACTTGTCAAAGAGCCAGTTAAGTCAGCCATCCATCACTCTCAAGTCAAGCAAATTAGTATGAATGAGATGAGCATGAACTATCTGGAAAGAGGACAGTCTTCCTGCATCAAATCTTCAAAGGCTGAAATAATTTTTAAACCAAGGGTAAACTACTCAAAATTATCATTGAAGAACCCTTTGGACACTGTGTATGAGACACCTAAGCCTGATGAGAAGAAGCTTCTGTCAAGGTCAATTGCTTTATACAAAGATCCAGCTGATTCAGCTTCCAAATGGAGAATTGCCAAGATTTTCAAAAATGGGAAAGAAATTTGTGTGGTGGCTGGACATCCTCAATTTGCTCAAGCAAAGAGAGAAGAAAAGGCTAGATTGAAGCAAGAAAAGAAGCAAGCTACTCTGGATGCTAAAAAGACTAAACAAAAGAAAGAGCAGATTGTTATCTTGGCCAAGCTACATGTTGTAAATTCATCACAGCAAATTCCTTCTCAACCATCTGGAGCTATTGAATCAGAGAAGCAAGTTGAACAACAGAATAAATCTCCAAGAAAGAAGGAATTGGCTAAAAGAACTAAAAGGAAATTGAACATTGTTGACAAGGAATTGAAAGATCAATTTCCTAAGGAATCCACATCATCTACAACTCAAGCATCAAAGCCCTCTGTGGTATTTGAAAATATCATGGTGGTGGATCCCTACAGGAATATTCATGGTGAACCTATTGTGCCCAAGGATAAGCCAATAGAATGGGAGAACATACCAAATCCTTACTTCAATCTACCAATCCTTAGCAAGCCAAAAAGAACAAAGTCAAGAGCAGTCAAGAAAGTGAAGCTGTCACCTCTCAAATCCAAGTCTCAAGTCTAAGCTCAATCTAAAGTTAGTAAGGGAGACTATCTGTACTTGTGTGACATCAAAGAATTTTCTGATCTAAACCTCTATCTGGATGAACTAAATGAAGTGAGAGGAATTGATGCATACAGAAACCTACCTAAAAGGTTAGTGTTCAAGTACAAAGGAGAAAAGGAGATTCAGTGGCCCATTCACAGGATCCTTCAAGAAAGCCAAGCAGTACTGATTAAAGTTTATTCATCCTTCAAGAAGAACTTTGGGTTCAACATTACTGCAAGAAGATTGGTATTGAAGAAGATTGAAGAACTAAGGAGTGTTAGAGCTAAAGATGCACTCCCAAAGACTCTAATCATCCCTTACACAGGGAGAAGAGTGCATCTAAGGCCCTACTGGCTGATGGATTTCATAGATGACAAAGGTGTGAGAAGATTCTTCAGATTAGAAGACCAATTGAGCATCTCTAGCAATGAGACTCTTTTGGAAATGCAAGGAAAGCTAAATCTCTCAGAATCTGATTAATTGGAATTCCACAGGCATCTCCAAAATCAGATTGAGGAAAACAACAGAAAGCTTGGAAAGAGATCCAGACCTTCAAGAAACTAGACAAATCTGCTCAGGCTAGAGGAGCATCTTGAAAAATGACTGTGAACAAATCTTTGTACATCTTTTTTATTAATTGAAGCACTTTTCAGTAATATCTACTTTCTCTTAAAGTTATATTCTTAGGATGTTTTGTTATCATCAAGTTTCTCTTATTTATGGCTATAATTCCAGTAGACATAAATTGGGGGAGATTGTTGTGTATATGTTGTGTACTTGATGATTTCATGAACAAAACACCTTAGTAGATCTTACTTAGTGAAATAATGTAGCACTCGACGGATAAGATTTATAGTCCCAACGGATGACTCATTATAGTCCCGACGGTTGATGATTTAGTATCTATCGAGTGAGTAGCTTATGTAACAATAAGTCTGTAGAACATTTCTGCATTCACCATTGTATAGATTCTGTAAGTAGTATTCAAGTCATGTTGACTTTAACTAGATATGTAGAATAGGTTGATTAATTGTACATAGATGATGTCTTGTAATTCTGCATAAATGAAATGAAGTCAAGTGCCAGTTTGCTACCCGACGGATAACCTACAATGAAGTCGACGAATGATCAAATAGACAACCCGGCGGATGATCAATAACTTGACGGATGATCATGAACCCGATAGATAAAGAATTCAAATATCTGTTGACAGTGACAACACAGTCACATGCGTCAAGTGGATGCAAATAAAATGTGGTAGCCTATTCAACTGGGTTTTCGAGAACAAAGAAGCATTGCCATTTCCATGCTATTATGAAGATATTCAAAGTTGCTGGAATAGAGTAATGAAGTAGCATTGTAATAGACTAGATAGTTTTTGTTTTATTATCTTGTCTTATTACTTTGTAATTTTGGTGATATATAAACCAAGTAGTAGCAACTAAGATACAAAGAATCTAAGCAAGAAAGCAGAGAAACATTTGTAAGCAGGATTCTTAGCATTTCTCTGTAGTCTTAGAAGTTCAATTGTTGTAAGCAGCTGTGAGCATTTCTGCACACAGGGTTCTCTCGATATATAATATATATCTCTTGTGGAATCATTCAAATCCACCAGAAAGTTTTTAAATACTCTTGTTTTTAATTACTTGTGTTTTGATTCACTTAAGTGTTTATTCCGCATTGTGCTAATCAATACACTTATATTTATATTTGAGTTAGAACATTTTATTTCAAGAAAAAGTTTCAAGAATTCCATTCAACCTCCCTTCTGTAATTCTTGTCATATTGGTAAGGGACTAACAAATCCTATAAAAGAAAGTTTCGTCAAGTTTAGAGAGGTAGAGAGGTAAAATAAGTTCAAATGTATTCTTTAGAAGACAATATACTTACATTTTTTTCTGAACCACATATGTGATTGCCTTGTACTTTCGCCCAAGCTTGCGCTTACGACTTTTTATATAGATTTTAGCATCAGAAAGGGAGTTATGATTTGGATCTTTTTCTTTCTGTCAAGTATCAGAAACAACATAAAAGTTAAAACTAGACAATTAATAAGACAAGATTGTTACGTGAACATTGAAAGTAGACAAAATTCAAAATAATCAGAACATACACTTGACTGGTCAACTTGATGTTACACATTTCCTGTGCAAACACTTTCCAAACTAAATAAACTAATCAGTGAAGCAAAAATTCACTGACCTCTAAATAAACTAATCAGTGAACATAAAACTAATTAAATTATCATGATACAAATTAAAGATTAAATTATTACTAAAATATAAAAAATCACTATAAATTATCAAATATTTAATTGTCTAAATTATCAGAATTATAAATTCTCAATTTTAATTCTTATAAATTATCGACATCATAAATTATCAAATATTTAATTGTCTAAATTATCATAATTATTAAAAGGTACAGGGTACTCAATTTTTTATGTGCATATAGATTCAAGAATCATGGAATTTAAATGATATGACTAATCGACACAATTTGTCATGTTACAATAGGAGGCAGTTAATCAATCATACCAATTTTGTTCTAAGCTCAGCAAGACTCTTGCTACCGAGAGTGTGTGTCTCAATATACTCATTGCGATGAGCCTTATTATCCTCAGCCAAAGTCTATTACCAAAATAATATTATCATATATTACTTTCAGTATGAAATGGAGTGTGCCAAATTTATTTCTACACTATATACATGCCAGCTTATAAAAATACCTTAACTGCATCATCCGACCAGTACTTCAACATCATATTAAAATCCTCAAGCGGAATAAAATCTGGCCTATTTCGAATCATCGCCTCATCATTGTCATATTATAAGTAATGAATTTGCATCACACGGGACTTTTGTGTTCTCCAAGACGAATTAACTGTCTTGTACGCCCGCTTTTCCCCTTCTAGTGCAATATCAAACCTCTCCTATAATGTATCAATATAAAACTTGAATTACTTGGTGCACAAATATGAGAAAATTAAATTAAAGGTTAGGTTGGTTATAGAGTTCACCAAAGTATATTCCAATATTTGCTTCTTCAAATCATCTGAAACAACATGCCAATTAACATATGTCAGTGACACATGATCCTTAATTAGAGTCCCTAAGAAATTGCTTAACTTTGATCTAGTCTTCCGGTCTCCAATTGGTTGACCTCGTTTACTCAGTTTAACAAATTTCTTTTCACCAGCACTCCTACCATGAAATTTTAACATTTTTGAACGGTCTCTGTATTTTTTAGGCCCTATTCAGATAGCCATCAATGAAAATAAAATGCAATTACCATATTATTGCTAATAATCCTACTGATTGTTAGTAAATGAGGTGTACACTATTAATCAAAAATAAAAAAGGGGACGTACACGCCTTACTTGCTTCCACTTCATCAGCTTCACTTGTATTTTTTAAAATGGTATCACCAACATCCTCTCTCCCCAATTCATCTTCAAGATTCTGCTTCTGACGTTCTCGCAAGGTGACATAAGCAGCAACTGAACCACTTGGTACAGAATTATCACCTTGTTTTAACAGTTTGCTACATGTTGATTTTATAAGTTTTCCACCTGTGCTAGCAGCACCAGAAGCTTCCTTCTCTGTAGAAGTGGCAACTTTTTTCCTTTGCTGATAGCATCCACCGGATCCTTATCACCCAAATTTCTAGCATTTGCTCGCGAACGAGTTCTAGAACCAGGTGAAGCTTTCCGTTTCTGGACATATTTGATTCTCTTTAAAATAAAATATTAAACAACAATCAAGAAAAATTACTAACAAGTAAAATAATGTACTAGTATAACCTTTTTCAAAAATAGCTTTTTTATAAATAAATATTACCTCCAACATATCATCACTTTCATCTCCACTCTCATTTTTCACAACATATTCAGAAGATTGCTCCTAGTCGTTATTTTCCTTTGTATTTTGCAGGAGTATCGGTTTAATTACATTAGCAGCATAATTTCCTAATCTGAGTTCAAGAAACATTTTTCTATTTTCTTCAACATTATTCAATTTACGCAGCTCATACTCATTCACATTCACTTGGCGTGACTGCAAGCGTGAAATTATAAAAATATCAGTTGGTATCTCAGAAAATAATGACATCAATTGGAAGGAAAAAAGGTGTCAGCTAGGGGACAATATTAATACCTCAATGTTAGTTTTACTTTGTAAGTGTAACCTCTTTTCACCACTATTGCACTCATAGCATTTTGACCTACACCGCTTAATTTTTGCAACTGAGAGGAGCTTGAAAGATTATTTTTTTGTTGATCTTGAAAATGAGGTGACTTTGGCAGATTGTTATTTTCAACCTCTTGCAACTGAGTTAAGTTTCAAAGATTCTTCCTCTGTAGCTCCTGCAAACGAGGTGACTTTGGAAGCTTGTTTTCAGCGACCTCTTGCAACTGAGGTGACCTTGGAAGCCTTTTGCTTTTCTGTTGTTGAAGTTGGTGTGAAGAAACAAAAGTACGCTTTAATGAATCTTTGACAATACCTGTACCAAAATAAAAATTATGCACAAGTAATTTCATCCCAAATATAATTAACATTTAAAATCACCATAACACAAACAATTAATCTACTCAAATAAATGGGCAGTTAGGAGTATATTAGAAAATAATATGTTAGATATATTTGAGATGTCATGTATAATATGATTTGTGCTTAGTTTTCAGAAATTAACAACAGAACATATCAGGACTTACTGGAAGTCAAAGCTTAATATCAGAACTTAAGGTCATATCAGAACTTAAGAGCGAGAAGACTTTCAGCTAAGCAATGAAGCTGATTTAGAGGAGAAGATCGAGACTAAAACAATAGAAGATATGCATGGAAAGAGTTAGAGCACTAGAAGTTGTAGAAGATATCTGATTGATATATTTTAGGAGACAGAATTGTATTCCATATCAATTAGAATATATCTTGTAACTGTGTACTATATAAACACAGACTTAGGGTTTACATTATATGTGTTATCATTATCGAGAAGATTATACATTGTAACCTAACAGCTCTTAGTGATATTTGTTCATTACTGAGAGGGAACAACAGTTCATATTATAACAGAGTTTATTGAATATACTTGATCTTTGTTATATACTTGTGTTAAATCGATTTGATTATATAAACACCGTATTCAACCCTATTCTATAGTGTTGTGTGACCTAACATAATAAACTAATTATTGTTGAATTATTTTATTTTGACATCACATTATTAATATATTTTTTGATTATATATGTTAACAGTGGAGTTTAAAATATAATGAAATAACAGGATAATTAATTACAAGACTGCAAAGGAGATATGGGATGCTTTGGAGACAAGATGCCAAGGAACTGATGCAATCAAAAAGAACTAGAGGACTATACTCACCCAAGAGTATGAGCACTTTGACTCAAAAGCTGATAAGTCATTAACTGATTTATATGACAGGTTTTCCAAACTCTTGAATGATCTGTCACTGGTGGACATGGAATATGATCTTGAAGATTCAAATCTAAAATTCCTTTTAGCTCTTCCTGAAAATTGGGATTTGAAGTCTACTATCATAAGAGACAACTATGACCTTACTGAAACTACTCTTGATGAAATTTATGGTATGCTCAAGACTCTTGAACTTGAGATGGATCAAAGGAGCAAGAGGCATGGAAGAAAGTCAAGGACAGTTGCTCTTAAATCTGAGGAGGAATCTCCTAAAGTGGTTGCCTCAAAGAGGGGAAAAGGAAAGGCTCTCATCATAAAGTCTGATTCAGAGTCATCATATTCTGATGATGATGATTCAAAAACTGAAAGTTTACCTGAAATAGATGTTGATGCAGAGATGATGCAACTATGTGCTCTTATGGTGAAAGGTATCACAAAGATAGCCTACAGGAAGTTCAGAAAGGGAAAGAAGTTTTCCAGGAGAGGTGGAAGTTCTAATAAGAAAGGATTCAGAAAGTCCGAAGGCAAAGTAGGAAAGTCTGACAGAGGAGATAACTCAAATGTCAAATGCTACAATTATGGTGAAAGAGGCCACATATCTCCTGACTGCAAGAAAGGAAAAAGTGACAAAGGCAAGGCACTTGTCACAAAGAAGAAAAGCTGAACAGACACTTCAGATTATGAACATGAGGTGAACTATGCCTTGATGGCAAATGCTGATAGCAGTACTGAAACTATTGAATTGAAGGTACCTCAAACAACTTATGTTTTTCATACTGATGATATTACTGAGTTGAGATTATATCTTAAAACCATGTTCATTAGTTATAGAGATCAGACTTTAACATGTGAAAGATTAACATCTGAAATCTTGCTTTTTAAAAGACAAATGACTATTTAGAAAAGGAGTTAGTTTTTCTTCATCAAACTAAGAAACGAAGAGATGATGCTTTGTATGTTAGAGATGAAGTGCTAAAATTGAATGAATCTCTAAAAACTGATTTAGAAAAGGAAAGAGAGATTATCAGGACTTGGACTAACTCTGGCAAAAAACAACTCAGAATTTACTAAGTAGTGGAAACTGGAAAGAGGGCTTAGGTTATGGAGATGATAAAAGTGAGAAAGGAACTAAGCAAATTGAGCCAATTATTGTTAAACAGACTGCTAAGCCAAAGGTAAATGCTGTTAAGTTTGTAGCAAAAACTGTAAAGTCTGATTCTGAAAATATGATAGAATCTAGGACAGAAGTCAAAGAAAAGTCAACTTCTGACAAATTAAAATAGGATAAACCAGCTGAAGTTAACATAGGCTTAATGACAAAGAAGCAGCTTAAGTATAAGCTGAAAGAGATTAGAAATGTGAACAAGGTAAAGGAAGCTAGGAAAAATAGGAATGGAAAGGAAGGTGTGAATAAAAGCAATAATTATATGCCTATTCCTAATGCTCCTAGAAAGAAATGTTATAACTGTGGAAACTCTAACCATCTTGCTTCCTTTTTCAGGAAAAATAAAGATATAAACTCTTTACCTCCTAAATCAGGAGTTAAGAGTCAGTCTGTTAGGATTAAACCACAAAATCCTTGTTTTCATTGTGGTAGCTTATGGCATTCCATTTATACTTATAAGGAATATCATAGTTTGTATATAATTATTATCAAATAAAACCTTCTTTGAAGAAAGTTAGTATTATTCCTTCTAGTGTAAAGTCTGATGCAAAGTCTGATATAAATTCTGATAAACAGCATGTTAGCATAAACTCTGAAATTAAATCCGCTGCAAATGCTAACAAACTTAAAAAGGCCAAAGGATCCAAGCAAGTCTGGGTCCTTAAAACTAACCAATAGTGGTCTTTGTGATTGCAGGGCAACAGGAAAAATATCCTAGTGCTGGACAGTGGATGTTCAGGACATATGACTGGAAATAAAGCCATGTTATCAGACTTTGTGGACAAAGCTGGCCCAGGAGTTTTTTATGGAGATGGCAACATGGGAAAAACTCTGGGATATGGCAATATCAATCTTGGGAATGTCATCATTGAAACAGTAGCTCTTGTGTCATGACTTAAACACAATCTGCTAAGTGTGAGTCAAATCTGTGACAGAGGTTATCATGTGGATTTCTTTGAAGAACACTGTGAAGTTGTAAGTAATTCTACAGGCAAAGTGGTTCTGAAAGGTTACAGGCATGGTAACATTTATGAAGCCAGACTTTCAACAAGTTCTGATGGTTCTTGTAACACCCCCAAATCCGGGGTCGGGGATCCGGGTTGTCACGAGTTCCATTTCCCTTAATAACACTTAATCTTATTAAACAACCAAATACTGCGTACTGTGACCCCACAATATACACACACACACCGCAAGTTATAGTCTCATAGATGAATACCAAAAATAACACAAGTCATTTTATTCCACAATTACAAGCCATTACACCTCAAAAGGGTTTCTGAATAAATTTACATTTCTTTTCCATTATTAAAATTCATATAGATACATAAGTCTGGTACATTAGAAGTTGAAAGCCTAGCCTATTGGTAATTCCTACCTCAGCTAC
The DNA here is from genome assembly GCF_009905375.1 of Apium graveolens. Classification (NCBI taxonomy): domain Eukaryota; kingdom Viridiplantae; phylum Streptophyta; class Magnoliopsida; order Apiales; family Apiaceae; genus Apium; species Apium graveolens. Next base: position 165,859,399 of record NC_133653.1, on the reverse strand, counting down.
AGCGGCATCAACGCCTACAGGAAACTGCGGAACGTTTCCTATCCGCTCGCAAGTTGGGAGCTTGGTCATGTTCATCTTGTCTATCTGTTGTTGTGTGATGAAAGAAGAAAGCAAGGGTGAACAACAAGCCCACCGAAATAATATGTATAATAATTAACAATATATGAGCATTCTCATAGTACTCATGAAAGTATTGGTCAAGAAGAAATGAACCAAGTTGATATCTTAACACGACCAAGTCACAAAATATTCAGTATATATATACATATATACTTTTCACAATCTTTGAAATACTCTGACATGTATAATATACACAGAGTTCCAGTTTATAATTGTATAAAAATATCGTTGCAAGGTGATCTCATATATCTAACCTTGTCTCAACGTTTTTCTGAAAACCTTTGTCATTCATAAGATAATCATTAACTAGATATAAGTTGAAAAGATGAAGTTACAAGATACTCCAATATACTTATATCTTTTTCCGAACACTACTTGAACTACCACCGTTCAAGGTATAAATAGTTCATCCCATAGATGAAGCTACATGACAAAACTTATATAGAATCAATCTTTGAAATATCATCAAAATGAAATTAATTTACGAGATACTTCATTTGATGAAAACATTATTTTGAAAACTTGACCCTGCCAACACTCAACAATCGCCCATCCGTAGCCTTTCTATCAAAAAGCTCTGAGTAGTGTTGTAAAAATATCCAATTGTATGATGAACTCATTACGGGAGTTTGCCGCGCCAGGAAGACCACTCACGATGATCAGTCGCAGTAGTGCGACCCCACCATTTTCTACATGTAGAGGAGAACAGTCGGATTTACTTGTCAACCGAACACTGGACTTCTAAGAAAATGGACCGTCTTAGCGGAACTTCCGGGCCATTTGGGCCAATATAATAAGGCTGGGCCGGCGCCACTCGACCACTTACACCACTCCTAGTTCAGATGAAATCCATGACTCTGAAACGTAAAGATCGTCCCCCCTTTCCCCAAGTAGAAACTTGTTGATACGGCTCCACCAAGAAGTCGTATCTAGTTGGATAGGAAAACTCACCGATTTTTTCCAGGCGGTGCCTGTTAATGGATTAACTTATTCCAAGAATTTTACTTCCCGAGTGTTGGGTAAGTAATCAAAAACTCTTTTATCAAAACAGCAACCTTGTTGCGAATATAAAAATACATCATGGAGCTGGATCCCTCAAATTTTTTGAGTGAGTATTTAAATCCCCTTCGAAAGGAAGATCTTAAATTTGAAAATGAGTTTTGGGATCCGCTCTAACCTTCCAAAAATAGTTTTGATAAAGTTTGAAAATAATCTCTGAAAAATATTTAAAGTAAGAATGATTTGTTAGTATCAATTATTTTCCGAATACTTGGCAATTATCAAACATTATTCTTTAATAAATTAAAGAATATTATTTAATAAAATAAGCGGAGTCATAACTCCTCGATTGAATAATCAAAATAATATTCATTAAATATGTTAGGTTACACACACTGTAGAGGGGGTGAATACAGTGTAAAATACAATCAAATCGAACTTTTAATGTTTCAAGTAACAGAAAACAAACTTTATTGAAACAATAAACTCTGTTACAATATGGAACTGTTACCTCTCAATGATGAACAAATATCACGAGAGCTGCTAGGGTTACAATGAATAATCTCTTCGAATATGATAACACTTTTAGTGTAAACCCTATGTCTGTGTTTATATACTACACAGTTACAAGATAATCGCTAATTGATATGGAATATAATTCTGCTTCCTAAAATATATCAATCAGATATCTTTTCTTCCAAGTATTCCATTCTTCACGGAACTCCTTCTTCATGCATATCTCTTCTTATGTTTATCTCGATCTTCTTTCCTTTAATCAGCTACTGTCCTTATCTGAACGTCCTTCAGCACTTAAGTTCTGATATCCATCTTCCGATGATTATCTCCTGATAATATAAGTACTGATATCCTTAAGTCCTGACTTCCAGTAAGTACTGATTTATCCTATTAAAGTAAGATCTGAAAACTAAACATAAATCATATTAGCCATGACATTATCAAATATATCTAACAATCTCCCCCAACTTGTAAATTAGCATAATATACAAGTTTAACAAATATTTGATGATGTCAAAAACATTAAGTACAAATGCATGAGAATTAGACTAGATAATTACAACTTACAGTCCTTAAAGCTTTACCAACATTTAACTTCTGATAACAGCTTCAGTCTGTACAAATATCAGAATTTAATCAGTTATAGATCTCGACTTGGCTTCATCTTCTGATCTCTCTGATGTCAGGAGTTGTTCTGAGATAGTTCTTCAACAAACATCTCTCAGCATATCTAAGTTCATCAATCATCCTCCTTTTAGCATCTTTAAGCTCTGCATTATCTTCACCAATTTGAAAGATTGCAGCCCTGAGATCATTAATCTTTGCTTTTCTTATATCCTGATCCAGTCTGATCAAGTAAGCTTTATCAGACTCAAGATTGAATTCCACAGCCCTGTAACCTAGAAAGGTAGTTATAATCTTAGCAGTGTTGGGCTTCATTTCAACTATATCACCCTTGTGATCTCTGTACTTTGGAACATATGTGCTGTCAGACTTCACAGAATAAAGTCTTTTCTGTCTCTGAATTTGATCCTTCAAATAGTTTACAGCACTTCCTGTCAATCTGTCATCCACTTGAAGTAAGAATAGTACATGCTCCAGTTCTTCAAAATACTTCAATGGAATGGCATTTTGCCTTATATGATAAACCCTACCATCTGTCATGAAGTACAACAAGATGTGTTCTTTCAAGTAGGTATGATAAACCATTTGTACAGATTCCAGTTGATTCAATCTCTCAGGAGTTGCTCCAATACCTGGTTCACTTAAGGAAGTTGGATCATTGGTAGTGTTATGTATTCTTCTTTCATCAGCACTTCCCAATCCAGTTTTATCTCTTGCTTCCTTTGCAGTAATTACTCTTGCTTCAAAACCACTTGCAGCAGTCTTCAAAGGTTGAGTCTGTTTTGCTTTAGTGAATCCTGGTAGGAGTTTCTTTGGTCAATCTTCTGATTTCAAGTTAACTTGAGCTATGTCAGAGGTTACTTGCTTCTTTGGAATATCAGAACTTACTTTATCTTGACTCTGAACAACTTGAGCCATGTCAGAGGTTGTTTTAAGAACTTTTCTTGAAGTCAGAGCAAGATCATCCTTTTCATCAGTGATTTCTTCATTCTCAGGAGGCACATAAACCTTGATAGGTTCACCATCCTTTTCTTTACCCTTGGATCTTGGATCTATCTGCGGTTGTGATTTAGCCAATGTTGCTTCAGTATATGTCCTTTCTTTTATCACAATGACTTTGAGTTTTGGAAGTGTCTTTTTACCAGAAGCTTCAGATTTAGATGTGACTTTTTCTGATTTAAGTCTGGCTTCTTCTTCCATTAAACTCTCCAAGTCCATTCCTGGATTTTCCTGAAGAAATAACTGTCTTGACATTTCTTCATCAAGATCTAAAAGTTCATCAGAACTTATCCTTTTACCAGTAGCAGAACTAATTCTTTTCCCAGTATCAGAACTTGTCCTGTGACTTGTGATTTCAGCTTTTCTTGATAAGAAACCTCTACCTTGACTATGACCTCTACCCATTCCAGAGTTTCCTTGATCATCCTTTTCATTATCCTTCCATTTCAGTGTCTTGTCAGTCTTGCATTTGGACTTAATAACTTTCTCCCCCTTTTTGGCATCAGCAAGTAGTAGAAGAGAGACAAGCAATTCCAATAAGGCTTGGATTTCAGTAAGTTGAGATTGCTGAGAAGCTTGATTTTTCAGAATATCATCAATCTGAGCTTGTTGTGTGTCTTGAGTCTTCTTAGGGTTCTCTCGATATATAATATATATCTCTGGTGGAATCATTCAAATCCACCAGAAAGTTTTTAAAGACTCTTGTTTTTAATTACTTGTGTCTTGATTCACTTAAGTGTTTATTCCGCATTGTGCTAATCAATACACTTATATTTATATTTGAGTTAGAACATTTTATTTCAAGAAAAAGTTTCAAGAATTCCATTCAACCCCCCTTCTGTAATTCTTGTCATATTGTTAAGGGACTAACAATTGGTATCAGAGCAAGCTCTTAACTTACAAAGAGTTTAAAGATCAAAACAATATAGCAAGATGAACAAGAAGGATGTTGGAGTCAAGATCTCTTTTCTGGATAAAGATAATTACCATCATTGGAAGGTAAAGATGCATCTTCATTTGCTTACTCAAGATGAGGCCTATGTTGACTGCATAGAAAGAGACCCTCATGTTCCAATGAGAGCAGCAACAGGAAACAAGCCATCAGTCCCCAAGCCAAGGCATGAATGGTCTGATCCTGACATTGAACAAGTCAGGAAGGATAAAAAGGCCATGAACATCCTGTTTAATGGAGTTGATGGAGATATGTTTGACAACATTATCGACTGCAAAACTGCCAAGGATGTTAGGGATACAATACAGATAATCTGTGATGGTACTAAGCAAGTTAGAGAAAACAAGATGCAGCTCTTGATTCAGCAATATGAGCATTTTCATAATAAAGAAAGTGAGTCTCTCACTGACATTTTTAGTAGGTTTCAAAAACTACTAAATGCTCTAAAGTTGCATGGAAGGATCTATCAGACAAAAGACTCCAATCTGAAATTCCTTAGATCTCTTCCAAAGGAATGGAAACCAATGACAGTCTCATTAAGAAACTCACAAGATTATAAGGAGTTTACTTTGGAGAGACTGTATGGCATCCTGAAACCTATGAGCTTGAAATAGAGCAGGATGAAAGGATGAAGAGAGGAAAGAAGAAAGGAGGATCCATTGCACTAGTTACTGAGTTGGAAAAGGAGAAGGAGGTGAAGATGGAAGCTGTTGAATCAACTTCAAGGGTCTGTGAGAACAAGGGCAAGGGGCTTGCATTAGAAAGTGAAGATTCTTTGAGCCAAGATGACATAGAAGACATTGATGAACACCTAGCATTTCTTTCCAGGAGATTTCCAAGCTCAAGAAGAACTATGGAGCAACCAAGCCAAATAGAAACATGGTGGATAAACTAAAATTCAAATGTTTCAAATATAAGCAATCCTATCAAAGGTAGGTTGGAAGAACTTTTTCTTATCAATCTTGTGAACTTGTTCTTGCTTCATTAGTTCTTCCCTTAAGAGATGTAACTCTGCATGAGTATGTGAATGAAGACCTTGTAAATGTTTAGTACTCAATGAAGTGACTCTAAGCTGTGTTTTGAAATCATCAGTATTTAACATCTCATCAGCTTTTGTCAATTGCTCAGCAAGATGCTTTGCAGTTGGAATACAGGTGACTGAGTTCCATTCCTTAGTCCACTCCTGACCAGCAGGAGTTTCACTGCAAGGCACTGGTGCTTCTATGGTAACAAACTTCTTAACAAGTTCAGATTTAAGAACTGTTTGCTGAGGGGCATGTCCTGAAGGACCTGCTTCATCAGTATCTGCTTGTAGAGCGGCATCACCAGTATCTCCAGCATTTGCAGCATCAGAACTTACAGAATTAGTATCTTCTGATAGAACAACAGTGTGAGTAGCAATGGAGGCTTCAGCATCCTCTAATTGCTGATCTGGTTCCAAGTTCTGATCAACAGCCATATCCTGATGCTCACCTATATTCTGATCATCAGCATCTAGATGCAGAGAAGGTGTAGTAGATAACTTTGGAGTTTGAAAAACATCAGTAACAGGTGTTGTTGATGGATTAGTTGCTGTTGGAGCTTCTAAGAGAATTACTTCAGGCACAACCAAGTGTTGAACATCAATATCAGCACTTGTGCCTGGATCAACAGGAGATACAGATGGTGTGTTGACCTTTTCAGAAACAGCTTCCTGAGATGGAGTTGATGAAGAAGAAGTGACTTTAGCAAATTCCTTTTCTTGTGAGATCAGAGATTCATGATCCCCTTCCTTAGCTGTTGTTTCTTCATCATCTGAAACTGGCCTTTTTGCCCTATGTTTCTTGTATCTCTTTGTAGGTATGGATTCCTTGGGAGTTTCAGGAATAGTCATTCTTCTAAGCCTCTTGAGAAGCCTAGATTCCCCAATTCCAGAATCCTTCTGAGAAGTCACTTTCTCAGCTTCTTTAACAACAGAATCTGAAGAAGGAACTTGTTCCTCAGTATCAGATTCATCTCTCAAAGCAATCCTCCTTCTCTTTTGAGGTGTTTGAGGAACAGTCTTTGTCCTCTTAGGTTTGGAAGATGAAGGCGTCACAGTAGGTGCTGAGGATGAGGGTTGAACTGTCTGTGAAGTGGAGAGATAGGATTTGATATATTGTCTGAGGGTTGGTTGAGTAGAATGAGTGGTAGGTGCTGATGGTTGTTGTGGTGTTTGGGAGGTTAGTGTTGGTTGGACATCAGAATAAACAGATCCATAAGTATCAGGATCAGCATTTAATAAGATCTGTTTTACAGACTGAGGAATCTGTAAAGGTCTAACCACTGATTTCTTAGTGTCGGCATTTATCAGGTCATTAAAGTAGCGTTTTGCAACCTTAAAAGGTGGAGTTGAGGAACTGACTAATTGAGGTTCATCAGTATAAAAAGTATATATAAGTTGACAGAATCTAGCAAAGTAAACAACATTTCTATCCTCTGTCATCCTATCCCCAATAAAACCAATTATTGCAGCAAAATCAAAATGAGTTTGGTTGATAATAGCATACCCGTTGTGCTGACTCATTATAGGAATAACATCAAAATTTGAACACTTGTTCCCAAAAGCTTTAGTGATGCAGCCGAAGAAGAAGCTCCATTCCCTTCTGATATGAGCCCGTTTCAACTGCCCAAGCTTTGCCAAACTCTGTTCATACCCCAAACTGGCCATTAACTCCTGAAGAGCTGATTCCTCTGGAATTGAAAAGGTACATCCTTCTGGGAGATGTAGAGCCTTGCGTATTATACCAGGAGTGACTGTATATGAAGAATCACCCACTTCGAAAACAATACTGGGAGTGCCATGTGTACCACCATTATCAAAGTGCCCAGTCCGCCAAAATGTCAAAACTTGTTGGCTCGAAAAGACTGAAGGCTGGGTCAATGCATACCCAATCTCACTGTGTGCAAGAAGATCTTGCACAAAATGCAATTCAGATGGAGCTTCAATATGATCAAGAATTGCAGAATAGTTGCTTGGAACAAATTTAGCTCCATCAATGATTAAATCATTTGGTGCCATGAGAAAAATTGAGATTTAAGAGTGTTTTGTTAGGTGTTTGATAAAATGTCTGTATGAAAAACCAACGTGAGAAGAAGAAAGAGAGTAAAATCAAGTAAAGAGAAAAAGTATGAAAGGAAATAAAAGATTAAAAAAATCCTCTCTCTGTCTTACTTATACTCTTAACAAAAATGTTACCGTTGGACACCTGTCAGACATGCAGTAATAACAGATAGTTACTGGACGCCAGAAAACAGTAATCATTACTTACCCACTTGTAGTTTTTCAAGGAGAAACCGTTCCACTTACCCATTTATTCCATTAATCAAGGTGAAACAGTTTTAATTCAGAATTGAAACCGTTCCCACTTATTTAATTATTGTTTACTGTAACATCAATATTCTGAAAATAAATCGAGTGAAAATGACCAAGATAAATCAGATGTGTAAGTACTGATAAAGGAAAATCAGAACTTAAATTAAAACAGAATTTATATGGTCATCTGAATATGAATATGTATCAGGATTTAACAATGCATTAAAATATCTCAGAGACAAGATCTTCAAACAAAAACAAATTTCATTAATATATCAAGAGAATACATTCATGAAATTTAAATTACATCAGAACTTGTACAAGATTTCCCTAAGCTGCTAAACCTAATTTCAACAGCCTTTGTCCTAGCTCAAGAAGCAGGGCAAGGCTGATGATGAAGAAAAACAGGAAGAAGAAAATAAATCATTTCTTCTTCCTACTCTCGACAAACAGAATGGCGAGTCGAATGATTCGCTCTTGCTGGCGGAGAGCTTCCAGCCTTTCCTCCTCCAATCGCTCCAGATGGCGATGGTAATCCATATAGAAGAACAGGAGGTGGGTGAGTACCTCCTGGGGAACAGAGTCCCATATCTCATCAGGAATGGTAGTGACGTGCCATTCCTGCAGCCAATCAGCACAGCTTAGCTCCATATTGAAAGTTTCGTTGTTCAAAAACATATTGTATCTGACCATGGTGTTTTTGATAGAAAAAATATGAAGGTGAAAAAGATTTGATGGGAAGGCTGAAGTGAAGTGGTTGCTTATATAGGCAGGAGAATGCCAGAAGACGTAAAGAAATTTAATGCTTACAGGTGGAATTAATTCTACCTCGTCTCCCCAGACTTGGAAAAAGAAAAACATTCATTGGAAAGAGAAAACATGGTTTAATGCGCACAAGAAGCAAGTAAAAGTTGATTGTTCAAGTACGAGTACCACTATCCCTAACCATAGTGACTATTAATCTTCCACTTCAACATATTCAGGTTTAAACTGAGACTGTTAGGTCAAATTTTATCCACAAATAAGTCAAGTAAAGAATCAGACGTGAATATCAGAACTTAGACTTATATCAGAACTTAACAGTCATCAGAACATAATCTCTTAACTCGAAAAATGAATGCCTATCTTAGTAAATCCTCACACAAATTTTGATTTATATTCTGCAGAAAATAATCATCAGAACATGCAATCAAAACTTGTCCTCAGAATTTGTGCAATGTGACACAATGACTGTTCATCTAAAACAACATAGATCACCACTGTGATTTTCATCATTCATATGGAGTGGTTAGTGTGTGCATTAAGCTATATATCAGACAAAGAGTAAAGTCTGACTCACTTAAGTACATCTTAGAAATAAGGCATAACTAAAACTTTGCTAAAGAGTTGTCATTATCCTGAAACCTACTGGTGAATGAGTTCATGCTTGAGTCCACCTCAACTATTGTGTGCTAATTTTGTGCATCTTTTTAAATTCCTTTTTACAGTGGCTTCTCAGTATAAGTGAGTCACGACTGTTTATCAGAATTTATGCTATTATCAAAGTATTTCTCCAGTAATCATAGAGTGTGAAAAGTCACCAAGAAAATATTTTATTTGCTTTTCTAGATGCATATTACTTAATACCAGCAATGCACTTGGGTCTTCCCTTCCACATTTTTACTCTAGATCTCAAAGGAGTACCTGATTTTTAATCCTTGTTTCATTTTTTTCTTTTCTTTTGATAAGTGAGGTTTATCAGCACTTAGTTCATTCAACAGGTTTACTAGCATCAGAACTTAACATATGAGCAGCATTATTCTAGTTTGTGACTTAGTAATAAGATAGATAAAGTAAACTCAACTAAGCTCAATTATCAGAATTTGCTTGTGTCAATAGATTTCCACATAAATAATTACTTCTTACATGGGATCCCTTGTTTATTGAAGATTACTAGGTCAGCATCTAGCACAGTTATCCTCATAGGATTGAATAGTTACCTAAACAGACATATCACTATCAGAGTTTAGAAACATTGATCAGACAACAGTCAGTACTTAAACAAATTTTTCAATTAAGCACAGAATATACAAAGAGATTAAATTCTGTAAATACTGATCATAAAGTCTGATGCAACATAACAAAACTAAGCAGATTTAGAGAAAGAACCTGAAACCATTCCAAGTTCATTTACCAATCTTGTAAAAGTAGCTTCACACAATGGTTTTGTGAAGATATTTGCTAGTTGTTGATCTGTTGGAACAAAGTGCAATTCCACTGTACCTTCATCTACATGTTCCCTGATGAAGTGGTACCTGATGCTGATGTGCTTTGTCATAGAGTGTTGAACTGGATTACCTGTCATAGCAATAGCACTTTGATTATCACAGTAAATAGGGATTTTGAAATATGTTAACCCATAATCCAGTAACTGATTCTTCATCCAAAGAATCTGTGCACAACAACTTCCTGCAGCAATATATTCTGCTTCTGCAGTTGATGTGGAAATTGACTTTTGTTTCTTGCTAAACCAAGAAACCAATCTGCCTCCAAGAAATTGGCAGCTTCCACTTGTGCTTTTCCTGTCAATTTTGCAACCTGCAAAATCTACATCTGAGTAACCTATTAGTTTAAAATCTGATTCTCTGGGATACCATAATCCCAGATCAGCTGTTCCCTTAAGATATTTAAAAATTCTTTTCACAGCTGTTAAGTGAGGTTCTCTTGGATTTGCTTGAAATCTTGCACAAAGATAGGTAGCATACATGATATCAGGTCTACTAGCAGTTAGATAGAGTAGAGAGCCAATCATACCTCTGTAATCAGTAATATCTACTGATTTACCAGTATCCTTATCCAGTTTTGTTGCAGTGGCCATGGGAGTGGATGCACTTGAACAATCTTGCTTTCCAAATTTCTTCAGCAAGTTTCTGGTGTACTTAGTTTGACAAATAAAAGTGCCTTCTTCATTTTGCTTGACTTGAAGGCCCAGAAAATAGCTAAGTTCCCCCATCATACTCATCTGATACCTTGACTGCATCAGTTTGGCAAACTTCTTGCAAAGTCTGTCATTTGTAGACCCAAAAATGATATCATCAACATAAATCTGGACTAGAAGTAAGTCCTTTCCATGGTTGAGGTAGATCAATGTTTTGTCTATTGTTCCTCTGTTGAATCCACTTTCCAGAAGAAACTGAGTTAAAGTCTCATACCATGATTTAGGAGCTTGCTTAAGTCCATAAAGTGCTTTATCAAGCCTGTAGACATAATCTGGATGTTTGGAATCTACAAAGCTTGGAGGTTGTTCAACATATACTTCCTCCTCTAATTCTCCATTGAGAAAAGCACTTTTCACATCCATTTGAAAGACAGTAAACTTTTTGTGAGCAGCATAAGCCAAAAATATCCTTATGGCTTCTAACCTAGCAACTGGTGCAAATGTTTCATCATAATCAATTCCCTCTTGTTGAGAATATCCTTTTGCAACCAACCTTGCCTTATTCCTTGTAATTATGCCATCACTGTCAATTTTGTTTTTGAACACCCACTTTGTACCAACAACAGACCTATTCTTTAGTCTTGGCACTAGGGTCCAGACTTTGTTTCTTTCATATTCATTTAACTCTTCCTGCATTGTTTGCACCCAATCAGCATCTTGAAGAGCTTCTTCCACTTTCTTTGGCTCAGTATGAGAGAGAAAAGAATTGTAAATACATTCGTTTGAAGTACCTGTTCTAGTTCTGACACCTGCATCAGGATTTCCAATTATCAAATCAGGTGTATGTGATTTAGTCCACTTCCTTGCAGATGGAAGGTTTTCACTAGAACTGGATGCTCCCCCATGATCCATGCTGTCTTCATTTTTATTTTCTGATGCTCCTCCTGAAACTATACTCTCTGAGTTGGATTCTTTAGAATTCAGATTTTCAGCACTATCAGAACTTGGCTTATCAGAACTTGACAAATCAGAACTTGAAGAGCCAGATGTGTGTTCTAATGCTTCTTGAGATGTGGTATGTTCTTGAGTATGCTCCCCCTGTATAGGTGCATCTTCCTTTGGCGTAGTCACCACAGTTTTAATAACATCAGAGTTTAATCCATCAGAGTTTACAGTATCAGGACTTAGACTGTCAGGATTTTCAGTATCAGTACTTGAGCCTTCATTTTCAAATCTCAGTTGATCATGATCAATAAAATCTTCAAGACCAGTAATATTCTTGTCATCAAAAGAGACATTGATAGATTCCATGACCACTCTTGTTCTCAAATTATAGACTCTGAAGGCTTTTGTGGAAAGTGGATATCCAACAAAGATTCCTTCATCAGCTTTTAGATCAAATTTAGATAGTTGTTCAGGATGAGTCTTGAGAACAAAACACTTGCATCCAAATACATGAAAGTACTTCAGATTTGGCTTCTTTTTCTTCACCATCTCATATGGTGTTTTTCCTTGCTTGTTAATGAGTGTTGCATTTTGAGTAAAACAAGCAGTCTGCACAGCTTCAGCCCAGAAATAGGTTGGAAGCTTTGCTTCTTCAAGCATTGTACGTGCAGTTTCAATGAGAGTTCTATTCTTTCTTTCAACAACTCCATTTTGTTGTGGAGTTCCAGGAGCAGAAAATTCCTGCTTAATTCCATGGTTTTTGCAGAACTCTTCCATTATCAAATTCTTGAACTCAGTGTCATTATCACTCCTTATGGTTTTCACAGAATCTTTGACCAATTTATCCAGATGTTTGACATGATCAATCAAGATAGATGCAGTTTCACTTTTTGTGTGCAAGAAATACACCCATGTGTATCTAGTGAACTCATCCACTATGACCAATGCATATTTCTTCTTTGCATTAGACATGACATTCACTGGACCAAATAGATCAACATGTAATAGATGATAAGGCTCAAGAATTGATGATTCAGTCTTGCTCTTGAATGAAGATTTTCTTTGTTTGGCCTTCTGGCAAGAATCACAAAGGCCATCAGGAGCAAATACTGACTTTGGCAGTCCTCTCACAAGATCTTTCTTGACCAGCTCATTTATATTGTTGAAATTTAAATGAGAGAGTTTCTTGTGCCAATTCCAGCTTTCTTCAATTGTTGCTCTACTCATCAGACAGATTGCAGAACCATCAGTACTTGTTGAAAGCTTAGCTTCATACATGTTACCACGCCTGTATCCTTTTAGAACAACTTTGCCTTTAGATTTACTCATAACTTCACAGTGTTCTTCAAAGAAATCAACATGATAACCTATGTCACAGATTTGACTTATACTCAGCAGATTGTGTTTAAGTCCTGAGACTAGAGCTACTTCTTTAATGATGACATTCCCAAGATTGATATTGTCGTATCCCAATGTTTTTCCAATGTTTCCATCTCCATAAGAAACACTTGGGCCAGCTTTCTCCACAAAGTCTGATAGCAGGGCTTTATTTCCAGTCATATGTCTTGAACATCCACTATCCAGAACTAGAATATTTTTCCTGTTGCCCTACAATCACAAAGACCACTAATGATTAGTTTTAAGGACCCAGACTTGCTTGGATCCTTTGGCCTTATCAAGTTTGTTAACGTTTGCAGCGGATTTAGCATCAGAGTTTATGTTAACATTTTTCTTATCAGAACTTACACTATCAGACTTTGAATCAGAATTTACACTAGAAGGAACAATGGAAACTTTCTTCAAAGAAGGTTTTAATTGATAATAATCATAGTACAAACTATGATATTCCTTACAAGTATAAATGGAATGCCATAAACTACCACAATGAAAACAAGGATTTTGTGGTTTATATCTAACAGACTGACTCTTAAATCCTGATTTTGAAGGTAAGGAGTTTATGTTCTTATTCTTCCTGCAAAAAGAGGCCAGATGGTTAGAACTTCCACAGTTATGACATGTTTTCCTAGGAGCATCAGGAACAGGTTTATAATCATTGCTTTTATTTACACCTTCCTTTCCATTCCTATTTTTCCTAGGTGATTTTACCTTGTTTGCATTCTTAACATCTTTCAGCTTATGTTTAAGCTGCTTCTTAGTCATTAAGCCTATGTTTACTTCAGCTGTCTTTTCCTGTTTTAGTTTGTCAGAAGTTAGTCCCTCTCTAACTTCTGATTTATCATTATCAGACTTTACAGTTACAAACTTAACAAGTTTTAACTTTGGCTTTTGCTTAACAACAGGCTTAATTTCTACAGTTCCTTTATTATTCTTATCCTCTCCATAACCTAAGCCCTCTTTCCAATTTTCACTACTTAGCAAATTTTGAGTTATTCTGCCAGAGTTAGTCCAAGTCCTGATTATCTCTCTTTCCTTTTCTAACTCAGTTTTTAGAGATTCATTCATTTTTAGCACTTCATCCCAAGCATAAAAAGCATCATCTCTATCCTTCTGAGTTTGATGGAACATAACTAACTCTTTTTCTAAGAAATCATTTCTTTTCTTAAAAGCAAGATTTTCAGAAGTTAATCTTTCACATGTTAAAGTTTGATCTCTATAACTAACAAACATGGTTTTAAGATATCTTCTCAACTCATTAATATCATCAGTATGAAAAGCATAAGTAGTCTGAGGTACCTTTGTTTCAGCAGCTTCAGAACTGCTCTCAGCACTTTCTTTATCAGCATTTGCCATCAACGCATAGTTCTCCTCACTTTCAGAGTCTGAGGTGTCTGTCCAGCTTTTCTGCATTGTGACAAGAGCCTTGCCTTTGTCACCCTTTACTTTCTTGCAGTCAGGAGATATGTGGCCTTTCTCACCACAGTTATAGCATTTGACATTGGTATAATCTCCTCTATCAGACTTTCCTCCTCTGCCTTCAGATCTTCTGAAATTCTTCTTATCAGAACTTGTGCCTTTCCTGGAAAACTTCTTTCCCTTCCTGAACTTCCTGTATGCAATCTTTGTGATCCCTTTCACCATAAGAGCATACAGCTTCATCATCTCCTCATCAGCATTAGTCTCAGGCAAGCTTTCAGAATCTGAGTCAACATCACTTTCAGAACTTGATGACTCAATATCAGACTTTGTGAAAAGAGCTTTACCCTTGTCTTTTCTTGAGGTAGCTGCCTTGGGGGATTCTTCTTCAGCCTTAAGAGCAACTGTCCTTGACTTTCCTCCTTTCCTCTTGCTTCTTTGTTCCATCTCAAGTTCATGAGTCTTGAGCATTCCATAAATTTCATCAAGAGTTGTTTCATCAAGACTGTAGTTGTCTCTTATTGTTGTTGCCTTCAAATCCCAACATTCAGGAAGAGCATCCCATATCTCCTTAGCAGTCTTGCAGTCAATTACCCTGTTTAACATTACATTATCAATGGCACTATGCAGTAAGTATCGTACCTTAGCATCCTTAGCAATTGATGCGATATCTTCAGCAGTATAATCACTCTTCTCCTTTGGTACGGTCTTTGCTGCTTCACCTGCAACTGCAACAGCGAGCTTGGTTGGTTTGTGAGGCCCTTCCTTGATTCTATCAATATATTCTGGATCTGTAGCTTTCAGAAACATGGTCATCCTCACCTTCCATATGGCATATTCAGATGGTCTCAGTATGGGAACTCTGATGGTTTCATACCTACTTTGAATTTGTGTCTTTGGAGGTTCTTCAGTTTTGGTAGGCTTAGTTGGAGTTTCTGTGTCAGACATGATTGTGTTTGGATCTTTAATTGTATGTGTGTTAACAGATAGGCTCTGATACCACTTGTTAGGTCACACACACTGTAGAGGGGGTGAATACAGTGTAAAATACAATCAAATCGAACTTTTAATGTTTCAAGTAACAGAAAACAAACTTTATTGAAACAATAAACTCTGTTACAATATGGAACTGTTACCTCTCAGTGATGAACAAATATCACGAGAGCTGCTAGGGTTACAATGAATAATCTCTTCAAATATGATAACACTTTTAGTGTAAACCCTATGTCTGTGTTTATATACTACACAGTTACAAGATAATCGCTAATTGATATGGAATATAATTCTGCTTCCTAAAATATATCAATCAGATATCTTTTCTTCCAAGTATTCCATTCTTCACGGAACTCCTTCTTCATGCATATCTCTTCTTATGTTTATCTCGATCTTCTTTCCTTTAATCAGCTACTGTCCTTATCTGAACGTCCTTCAGCACTTAAGTTCTGATATCCATCTTCTGATGATTATCTCCTGATAATATAAGTACTGATATCCATAAGTCCTGACTTCCAGTAAGTATTGATTTATCCTGTTAAAGTAAGATCTGAAAACTAAACATAAATCATATTAGCCATGACATTATCAAATATATCTAACAAAATAAATAAGCGGAGTCATAAGTCCTCGAATGAATATTCAAAATAATATTCATTAAATAAAATAAGCGGAGTCATAAGTCCTCGAATGAATTCAAAATAATATTCATTAAATAAAATAAAGTTATCGAATAAAACTTATTCGATTAATAGTTTTGAAAACTATATCTATATATATATATATATATATTATACTCGGGAACATCGACTCCCGGTTTAGAAAATGTTCACCTTTGGGTCCCCTATACCAAGGGAATACGCAACTACTGCTTATCTCTAGCATAGGTATTATGCAGTTTATAAGCATTTGAATCAACAATTAGATATCAAGATTACGAAACAGACATGCATATATACCATATCAGCATGCTCCAATATATCGCAAGATTTGCTAATAACAATCATGCACTTATCACAAGATAATGCATATACATATATTTACATCACAACAACAGTATAACGGGTAGAAAACTTGCCTGAGTGTTCCCAGATAAACTTAAGCTTAGATTGGGTCCGATAACCTATGAACAATAACATAAGTTAGAATTAAACCCCGATCGCTTAAGAAACTAGAATTTAACCAATTGAACCCTAACGTTCGCTTATGGTCACTCCTACGCTTAACGAATAACATAAGTTATTCGAGTACCCTCGGCTCCACCATTTTTAATAAATTAACCATTAAGAATTTTAAGGCAATTCTTTCGCGAGTACTCTACCAACTGCCTAATCCACTTTACATAATTGTTTCGTACTCCAATTAGTCATTTAAGGGTCTTAACCAAGGTTTCAAAGTAAGGTGAGGGGTAATGGTTCGTTCGCGAAATGCTGTTACTTAAAACGGTCGTTTCTCCTAAACCGTACATCGGATTCAAGCGAACCACATATTAAAACGAAGCTCGTAACATGAACTATCTTAACATGGAAATGGTCAGAATATTACAGTGAGTTCACAGGTCCTGAAGTTAAGAACAAAAACAGTCTAAGGTAAATAAGGCATTACGACGGCTATGTTTACGCGATTACCAAAGTTTATACTACTCCAAATCAATCACAAAACAACTTACAACCAACATTACAACCAAAATCCATCAAAACCTCACTACATCAGTCCATTACTTCATGTTTTATCCAACTCATTCAATCACAAACAAAAGCTACTAACCATATTAAGGTTCATTAACTATAAACAAGATTCAATCATCCAAATCACTATAAACCCAACCAAACTTGAAACACACACACACCATGCTTCTCATATACTATAACAATCAAAACCACTCCTAAACATTCAAAGTAAAGCTTAGGGTATGAGGTTTTACCTTCCTTGGTGAGTGATAAGTTGCTAGGAAACCTTAGGGAGCCTTGATCTATCCTCCTACTAGCTTGATCTTTCCAAAGAAATCAAGAACACAAAATTAATTTCAAGAAAGTACTATTCACCATCTTCTTGAATGATTTATATAAAATGCTAGGAAAGGATTTTGAAGCTAAGATTCCTAGGAAGTATGTAACTTAATTAGGAGAAACTAGGATAATTATCTTGTAAATTAGCAAGTGGAGGAGCTTGGACTTCTCATTTGTTAAGAAAGAAGCCGAGAGGTTTTCTTCAAGAAATGGGGATGAAAATGATTTGTTTGCTTGCTTGGTGTGTTTATGTGGTGTTTTGTTAGCTTGGTTAATTTAGAATTTACCATGGTAAATAATGCTTGGCTATAAATCAACCAACAAAACAATCTCACTTGTCATGCTTATGTCACCTTTCTTATGTCATCCATTTACCACATGTCTTTGTCTTGTGGTTTGATGATGTCATATTCCTTGGCTTCTTGTACAAGCTTGTCTCTTGGTCGCTTATTTGTTTTACGGTTCGCTTAACTCTCGTTCTCGTTAATAGTTTGAGGGATCATATCCGGGATCTTATTACTCGGGCTTCCCTGAACCTTTAATAATATCTTATATTCCTTTAATGATCCTCTCTTATAATCCTTAAATAAAAATCCTTTAAATTATGTTACCTTATACTTAACTCTTTCGATATCTGGTGGATTTTTCGGGAAAAATCAAAGTGTTTGAATTCGAATTCTGACGACCTTTACATACACTCGTTTACTTTATGGAGTACTAATACGATCTTAGAATTTCCATAACAGTACTCCTATATAACGTAGTCTGGTAATTTTCCTTAATCAGCATAGTCAGCAAAAGTTACTATTCATCTGGGTTTCAAAAATTTCCAAAAACTGGGGTTTTTACAGTTCTGCAATATGTCTGATGAGTAGAGCATCAATTGAAGAAAACTGTGTTAGGTCACACACACTGTAGAAGGCGGTTGAATACAGTGTTTACTACAATCAAATCGAATATAAGAACTCAAGTAACAGAAAATAAATTTTATTCAACACAATAAACTCTGTTACAATATAGAACTGTCCTCTCTCAGTGATGAACAAATTATCACGAGAGCTGTTAGGGTTACAATGAATAATAACTTCGATAATAATAACACTTATAGTGTAAACCCTATGCCTGTGTTTATATACTACACAGTTACAAGATAAATTCTAATTGATATGGAATATAATTTTGCTTCCTAAAATATATCAACTAGTTATCTTTTCTTCCGAGTATTATATTCTTCATAGAATTACTTCTTCATGCATAATTCTTTCTGTCTTAGTCTCGATCTTCTTTCCTTTCAATCAGCCGCCTGCCTTATCTGAAAGTCATCTTAAGTCCTGATATTATCTCCTGATAAATATCTTCTAATAACTTAAGTTCTAATAACTTAAGTTCTGATATCTTAAGTTCTGTCTTCAGTATAATTGCTGATTTCCAGTTAAGTACTGATTTGTCTAGTTAGGTAAGATCTGAAAACTAAACACAAATCATATTACACATGACATTATCAAATATATCTAACAATCTCCCCCAACTTGTAAATTAGCATAATATACAAGTTCAACAGATATTTGATGATGTCAAAAACATTAAGTACAAATGCATGAGAATTTGACTAGATAACTACAACTTACAGTCCTTTCAGCTTTACCATCTTAAGGTCTGATAACAGCTTCAGTCTGTATACACTTCAGAATTTAAGCAGTTGTAGATCTTCGACTTGGCTTCAATTTCTGATCTCTTTGATATCAGGAGTTGTTCTAAGATAGTTCTTCAACAAACATCTCTCAGCATATTCAAGTTCATTGACCATCCTCCTTTTAGCATTTATCAATTCAGCTGTATCTTCACCAGTTTGGAAAATAGCTGCTCTGAGATCATTTATCTTAGCTTTTCTTATCTCCTGATCTATTCTGATCAGATATGCCTTGTCAGACTCTAGATTGAATTCCACAGCCTTATAACCCAGAAAAGTAGTTATAATCTTAGCAGAGTTAGGCTTCATTTCGACAATATCACCTCTGTGATCTCTGTACTTGGGACAATATGTGTTCTCAGACTTTACAGAATAAAGCTTCTTCTGTCTTTGAATTTGAGATTTTAAATAACCTGCAGCACTATCTGTTAATCTGTCTTTCACTTGAAGTAGGAATAGAACATGTTCCAGTTCCTCAAAATACTTCAGTGGTATAGCATTCTGCCTAATCTGGTATACCCTTCCATCTGTCATAAAATATAACAAGATGTGTTCTTTCAAAAAGGTATGGTAAACCATTTGTACAGATTCAAGTCGATTCAATCTTTCAGGAGTTGCTCCAATACCTGGTTCACTTAAGGAAGTTGGATCATTGGTAGTGTTATGTACTCTTCTTTCATCAGAACTACCCAATCCAGATTTATCTCTTACTTCCTTTCCTGTAACAACTCTTGCTTCAAAACTACTTGTTGTAGTCTTCAAAGGGTAGCCTGTTTAGCTTTGGTGAATCCTGGTAGGAGTATCTTTGAAGGTATAACATAAGCAATGCCAGAGGTTTCCTTTTCCTTATCTTCTAATATCAAGCTAACTTAAGCTATGTCAGAGGTTGCTTGCTTCACTGTCATATCAGAACTTACAACATCTTGACTCTGAACAACATGAGCCATGTCAGAGGTTGTTTGAAAAATCTTCTTTTGCATCAGAGTAAGATTAGCATCTTCTTCATCATCAATTATTTCTTCATCCATGACTGTCATATAAACCTTTACAGGTTCATCAACTTTTTCTTTGCCCTTGGACCTTGGATCAATTTCCACTTGTGATTTGGCTTTGGTTGCCTCCGAACTTGTTCTTTCCTTTATCACAATACCCTTAGGCTTTGGAAATTTCTTTTCAACAACAGAAGCTTTAGATTTTGTCTTGACACCTTCTGCTTTGAGTCTAGCTTCTTCTTCCTTTAGACTCTCAAAGTCCATGCCTGGATTTTCTTTAAGAAATAACTGCTTTGAAATTTCTTCATCAAGTTCCAGATGTTCACCAGAACTTATCCTTTTATCAGTATCAGAACTTATTCTTCTCCCAGTATCAGAACTGTTCCTTGACTTGTAATTCTAGCTTTACTTGATGAAAATCCTTTGCTTTGACCTTGACCTCTACCCTTGTTAGAGTTTCCCTGGTCATCATTTCCATCATCCTTTCCTTTCAGTGTCTGAATAGATTTGCATTTGGACTTAATTACTTTATCCCCCTTTTTGGCATCAGCAGGTAAAAGAAAAGAGACAAGCAATTCCACTGAGGATTGGATCTCATTGAGTTGATTTTGGTGAGAAGCTTGATTCTTCAGAATTTCTTCAATTTGAGTTTGTTGCTTCTCCTGAGTTTTCTTAATGTAGGCAATTATGTCAATGGCTGGCTTGAAAAATCTGTTCTTTTCAAGTTTCACATTTATATCTTGCTTGATCAATGTTTCTTGAATTTTATTCAACTTGGCATGAGTTGTTGAGTGTTGACCCTGAAGGTGCCTAGTACTCAATGCAGTAACTCTCAGTTGAGCCTTGAAATCATCATTTAACAGCATTTCATCAGCTTTTTCCATATGCTCAGCAAGAATCTTTTCAGAAAGAACAAAACTAACTGTGTTCCATTCCTTAGTCCACTCCTTTCCTCTAGGAGTTTCACTCCAAGGTACTGGTGTTTCCCCTGTAACAAACTTCTTGACTAAATCAGCTTTATTAACTGTTTGTTGAGGTGCATGTCCTAATGGACCAGCTGCATCAGCATCTAAATTAGCAGCAGCTTCACTAGTAGTTTCTTCATTGGCAGAACTTGTAGATCCTGCAGTATCAGCATCCTCTGATAAAATAGCAGTATGTGAGGCTATAGAGGCTTCAACATCATCCTCTAAATTCTGATCTGCAGCCAGGTTCTGATCAACATCCAAAATTGATGTTGTTGGTGGAGTAAGTTGAATTGGTGGAGCTTCCAAGTACAAAACCGCAGGCACAATCAAGTTATGTATATCAATTTCAGCACTTGTACCTGGTTCTTCAGTATGTACTGGATCAACTATAGGTGACATAGGAGGTATATGCATTCTGTCTTGAGCAGTTTCTGGTTGTGCAGAAGGAAGTGATTCAATAACAATTGGTTCTATTGAGATCAGAGATTCCTGATCCCCTTCCTTAGCTGCTTCCACTACATTTGAACTTGACTCAACTATGTCCCTGTGAGCTCTCTGTTTCTTTAATTTCTTCAATGGTGGAGACACTGTAGGAGCTTTATCATTAAAATTTAACTTTCTAAGCCTTTTGAGGGGCCTAGAACTCCCAGTTACAGTATCTTTCTGAGAAGAAACCTTCTCAGCTTCTACAACAACAGGTTCTGATATGGGAACCTGTTCCTCAGTTGTTTCCTCAAATCAAAAGAATTTAATCAAAACATTCATCACAAAATAAAATTAACAACCGATGAAGTAAAGATTAATAAATTGCAAATTAAACATGCATAGTTACATAATTTAAGAAATAAAGAACAAATCTTGCAATTAAATAAAATTTCATTGATATAACAGATGATTACATTTCATGAAATTTATCAATTACATGCAAAAATTACAAGATAGTCCTATTCTACGATTCTTAACATCAACAGCCTTAGTCCTAGTCTAAGAAGACCTTGAAAGGAATATGTCCTAAGTCCAATCATGAATTAGGATTTAGGAATAACTTCCTATGTAATCTGTTTTGATTTCATTGATATTAATAAAAGACTTGTTTTGTTTTTATTACGGGCTCTATCTATTTAAGTGTTTAAATAAGATATACCATAGTTTAGAGTAAAGCTTTTTATGGATTATGATGAGATCATAATAGTGAGACCTAAAAGATGATAACTCTAAACTTAAATAGTTCCTGGTCGTAGGATTACTAACTGGTAATTAATAATCCGCAGAGATCGGTACATACTATGCTTGCTTCATTATGAAGGATGTCTGTTCTCATAGACATTTGTGTGGTGACACTATAGCTAGTATGTAGGTGCTTATTATGGAATAAGTTCACTGAACATGACTCGCACAGCTGAACAACTGATGGAGTTCACTCACGTGTCAGCAGTTGTTTACATAGTGATAGTTGTACAAGTATCCTTAGACTTGAGGTCATCATAGTCATCTTGTGTATACTGAACTATGTTTTGGTTTAGTTCTTAGTCTCCAGGGACAATTATTAGGGCTCTACTGGGTATAGGAATTTGTACACGAAGATAGTGTATGATCAATAAAGGATCTACCCCTTCCAGTGAAGGAAGCGAATGTTCAAGGCTGATCCACTTATGCTAGTTCAGGAATCTCTGGCCAGAGTAAATGAAATTAGAAAGGAGTTTCTAATTTGCATAGAACTACGCATAGTAAATGGTAAGCAAGTGATTGAATTAGATAGGCTTGACACGAGATCCATGCCTTGTATTTAATCGGGACATTGTAGGGTAGAAGGAGTTTATTGTACGGTAACTATTCACTGAATATGTTCTTGGTATTCTAAGCAGTGAATTCATATTATCCGGATAGTCGCGATATGCTGAGAAGTATCCCTCACGATGTAGAATAAATGTGATTAATTAATTAATCATATTTAATAAATTAGAGAATTTATATAAATAATGATAAAATAGTTTTATTATTATTTATTTCTACCATCGGCTTAATATTGAACCTAAAGGGTCACACCATAAAAAGAGAATGATTTAATGGTGGAGGAATTAATTAATAATGGCTGATAATTATTTATTTATGAAATAAATAATTAATTGGCAAATTTAATAATTGATTAAATGAGATTTAATTGATTATAAATTAATTAAGAAAAGTTCTTAATATTATTAATTAAGAATTTAATTTTTGGAAATTAAATCAAGAGAGAGAATTATTTCTAAAGTGTTTAGAAAAAGGATTAATAATTAAAAGGTGTTTTAATTATTAATGAGAATAATAAATGGGATAATAATAATAATATTTATGGGAAAATTTCAGCTGAAAATTTTGCCTATAAATATACTATTATAGACCCTATTTTATTGGAACCCCAAAAACCCAAAAAGTTTGGAAAACCCAATTCTCTCCACCTCCTTCCTCCTCCTTAACATCGATTTCTTGGTGGATACCGGTGGAGTGCTTCACACTTGACGAGCAACTGCTAAGGATCGCTGATCGTTGTCTCCGAATTATTTTAAAGGTTAGATTCGATCCCTTGAATTTTTATTCATGATCTGTATGCTTTTATTTGGATTTTATATGTGCGAAAGTGTTTTGCCATGCCTCCGCTGCGTTTAAATTCCAACAGACCTAACGACTTCTTCTTCTACTGCTGATGAAGAGCACTGCAAGACGGATGATCCGTTCTTGCTGACGGAGAGCTTCTCTCCTTTCCTCTTCCAACCTATCAAGATGGAGGTGATACTCCATTGATAAGAACAAGAGTTCTGTGTGAACCTCTTGTGGAACTGAGTTCCAAAGCTCATCAAGAATAACGGTGACATGCCACTCTTGTTGCCATTCATCACAGCTCAAATCGATGTTAAAGGTTTCATATTTCAGGAATATGTTGAAACGGACCATTTTTGTTGATATAAATAAAAAGAGAATGAGTTTGTGAGAAAATGAAAGATGTTTTGGCTGGAATGAATGGTTGGTTTAAATAGCAAATAGAATACTAAGGGACGCGAGGACTGGTTAAAAATTACAAGTAAAAATAATGACCCCTCGACTCCCTAGACTGATGTGTAATAATAAGAGTCAGTAAAAGATCTAAAGCCAAAGTTAATGGGCACGAGATATAATAATAATTACTGTGCGCATGCAATTTTTCAAAACATACACGCTAACCACTAACCTATAATGATTATGACTGTTTTATCTCACATTAACCAATATTCTGTAAAAATATTATCGTTCAGGTAATGACCAAAAATAAACCAAGTAAATAAATACTGCCATGTCAGCATCAAAACTTGATTATTATCAGGATTTAAAAGTCATCAGAATATGGCTCCTTAACTCGAAAAGTGAATGTGTATTCCTGTAATTCTTCATACAAATACTGATATGGTTTCATCAGAAATTGTCCTCAGAATTTATGCAATCTGACACATAGACTGTTCATCTAAAACAACATTTATCACCACAGTAATTTTCATCATTCATATGGAGTGTAAGTGTGTGCATTAAGCTAAATATCAGACAAAGTGTAAAGTCTGATTCACTTCAGTACATCTTAGAAATAAGGCATAACTAAGAGATTTACTCAAAATCTATCATTATTCTGAAGTCTACTTTAGAATGAGTTCATGCATGAGTCCACCTCAACTGTTTTGTGCTCATTTTATGTATCTTTTGAAATTCCATTTTACAGTGGCTTCAGTGTATAAGTGAGTCACGACTGCTTATCAGAATTTATGTTGTTATCAGAGTATTTCTCCAGTAATCATAGAGTGTGAAAAGTCACCAAGAAAATTTTATTTTTCTTTTCTAATGCATATTACTTAATACCAGCAATGCACTTGGGTCTTCCCTTCCATATTTTTACTCTAGATCTCGAAGGAGTACCTGATATTTATTTCTTTTCTTTTTCTTTTGATAAGTGAGGCTTATCAGCACTTAGTACATCCACCAGATTTACTAACATCAGAACTTAACAGATAAGAAGCATTATTCTAACTTTTGTGTTAGTAATAAGATACACAAAGTAAACTTAACTAAGCTCAATATCAGAATTTTCTTGTGTTAAAAGATTTCCACATAAACAATTACTTCAAACATGGGATCTTTAGTATATTAAAGACTACTTGGTCAACATCTAGCACAGTTATCCTCATTGGATTGAATAGTCACAGAAACATTCATATCACTATCAGAGTTTAGAAATTCACATCAGACAACAATCAGCACTTAAGCAAATTTCAATTTAAGCACAGAATACACAAGGATAGTAATATCTGTAAATACTAATCATTAAATCTGATGTATCAGAACATAAACTAAGCAGATTTAGAGAAAGAACCTGAAACCATTCCAAGTACATTTACCAATCTTGTAAAAGTAGCTTCACACAGTGGTTTTGTGAAGATATCTGCTAGTTGTTGATCTGTTGGAACAAAATGCAATTCCACTGTACCTTCATCCACATGTTCCCATATGAAGTGGTACCTAATGCTGATGTGCTTTGTCATTGAGTGTTGAACTGGATTACCTGTCATAGAAATAACACTTTGATTATCACAGTAAAAAGGGATTTTAGAAAATTCTAACCCATAATCCAGTAACTGATGTATCGACGACGATGGAGATTATCGATATCCTTGGAACGTGAAGAAGTATCTAGAATCGGATGACGAGTCAACAGAAGAGTTCAAATTGAAAATAAGTATTAAGACTTTGGCAATACCTTCTCTTTCTATAATTTCTTTTGACCTCTCTCAAAAGAGGTATCTGTTAGAGGATATATTCTCTAACACTCCTTTAATCATTTTGTGCCAGAATCTTGTTTTCTGGATTTCATTTTCCTTCAAAAATATCAACTTTGTTCAGTTTTATTCATTTGATTTTGGATTCCTTTGATATTCTTTTATTCTGACTGAGATGAACAACCCTAACTATAGGGGACACAAGGTATACCTGTCTGTTTGATAGGAGTTGGATGGGACACCATCACTTGTGTGTGTTGTGAATACATGAAGGGTAACAACCTTTAGTAGTGTCTTAATTTGGACACGTAATACCAAGTTCATTTGATCATATTGATCTCTCAGTTATTCTTTTATTTCAACAATATTTTTCACAAATTCAGATTTTGGTCCCGTTATGGCATGAAATTCTCTTCTCTTTGGAATTCATAATTTTTATCATCTCAAATATTCGAAGGTATGCCAATCAAGTTGGGCTGAGCTAACTTGGATAAAGAAAAGTAGGGCTATGTGATGGGATTACCAAGAGCAATAGTGGACTGTGATGCGGTTATGATATCAGTGGCATATACCGAGTCAACTTGATTCTTTACTTCTCTCTCTCTATCTATCTCTCTTTCTTTATCTTTCTCTCTATCTTTCTCTCTATTTTTCTTTCTCGCAATCTGTAAAAGTAATTCTACTGAGGAATTGGTCAAATAGTATGTGGAAGGAACAACGGTACGGAGTGAAGCTTCTGATATAATTGTGTGATATAAGGAATTACAGCGTTATTGGAAACTTTGAGAAAAGTTAAGTATGCAAGATTGGAAAGTTGGCCAAGAGATCCCTTAGTGCTTTCTTCTGCTGATTCCGAGGAGGGAATCCTTATAAGGGGGTAGACTATAATATCCCATATTTTCAAATATTATTATTATAATTATTTGGAATTATTTATATGAATTTTATGTGAATTTTTGTGAATTATTTGATAATTGGAATTGATGCTTTGGATGTTTATATATTATATTATTTGAGTATTTTAATTTTTATATGTTTATAATAAAGTATAGATAATTGGGGTATTTTTCTAGTAATTTTTGGAGTATTATATGATTTTATATTGATTTATGAATTATTAATTATTTTCTGAGTAATTACCAAAATTATTTTATAAAGCCCGGAATCTTCTAACTTCAACCGTTTTTGCGTTTTTACAACCCGAAACTCTTCCGAAAACTCCTTCCTAACCTAATCTGGTAATTCCGGACATTTTCTGTGTTTTGAATTTTTCGATCCGGATTACGGTTTGACCCGTGCGCGGCCCGGCGCAAGATTTTCGGTACGTTAACCATTTCGATAAATCAACAAAACCCGTATTCTCGAGAGACGGGATATTTTTATATTATTTTCGTATATGGTGTTTTATGAAAAGCTCGGTTTTGATAATTATCCAAATCTGATATTAAATTATATCATTTTTGTAGTTACTTAGCAGCGAAGTAATCTATTTTTGGATCGTTTGTAGTTACTTAGCGGCTAAGCAACTAATTTATCGATCCAAAATGATCCAGAATGAACCAATATTCCGTAAATATAAATAGCCTATTTCTTATTTCATTTATTTCGTTT
This sequence comes from Apium graveolens, assembly GCF_009905375.1. Classification (NCBI taxonomy): domain Eukaryota; kingdom Viridiplantae; phylum Streptophyta; class Magnoliopsida; order Apiales; family Apiaceae; genus Apium; species Apium graveolens. The sequence continues at coordinate 165,832,138 of NC_133653.1, read as the reverse complement.
ATTCATTTACAACCAATAAAAATACCGTAAATACAGAGAAAACCCTAGTAACCGATACGTTCCTGAAAATCAAACGCACAAACGAAGGCGTTATCGAACTCCGATTCAGGCGTGCAGCATATCAAAACGAAGCTCTCGAAATCTTCTTTCTGAATCAATCATCATTTTTTGCCCAAGAATCAAGGTGATTTTCTTATTTAATTATTTTAATTCGAATTAAATAGGGATTAAATTATGAATTTTTGTTCTTGATGTTGTTGATGTGATTTGATGCTAGAATCTTGTAGATAATTTCTTCCTGGTCATTTTGATATATTATATGACTAATTTGGAGTCCAATAACATGTTCAAATTGATGTTTGATTCTCGGATTTTAAAATTAGGGTTTATAGCTTTGAATGTTCTTAATTGAAATTTGGGTATTTCCGTTCCTGGGGTTATTACTTGAAATTGATGGCACAGACCTGTAGATCGTCGAAAATCAGCTCGAATGGTATATATGGAAGCAATGGGCTGTACCGGGAACGTCCTCGCCGGCAAGGCGGCGTTCGTCAGCGTCAGGGACTACGGGGAAGTTTCCCGGACGTTTTGTGATTTTTTGGTTTATTTGATTTCATGAATGAGTTCCTGGGGGCAAGGTCTGTGTTTCCCTGTGTTTTTTGCCCATTCTGGATAGTTGTAGGTTACCGTCGGTGAGCTCAGTGGCGGCAGCCATGGCTGTCGGCGGCGGGAGAAGAAGGAGGTGGTGAAACTACGGTTTCATCACCCTTCTTTCGTAACTTTTGTGATTTAGTCCCTGATGTCTTAAAATCCTATAAAAATTGGATTTCTGTTTCTAAAATTTACAAAAACTATATTTCTGTTTATATTTATTTTCAGAAAATTGTTTTAATTATTTAAAAATCCCAAAAATTCTTGATTTTAATTCTGAAAATTTATTTTAATTCAAAAATAAATCCAAATTATTTAGTTAATTAATTTTAGTTGATAATTAATTATTAAATTATTCAATTAGTTTAAATATTAATTGATTAATTAATTTAATTAGTTATTAATTAATTTTAATTGATTAATTAATTAGATTTAATTATTTAAAACTGATTTAAAAATTCTGAAAAATAGTTCGAGCTTTAAAATATTATTTTAAATTATTTTCCAGGCTAGATAATTTTTTTTATAAAATTATGTTCGGGTGTTCGAGCCCTATTATTTAATTATTAAATGATTCAGAGACCCGTTTTAATTCCGAAAAATGTTCAAAAATTCATAATAAATCAATCGTTCGTCCGTTTAATACGAAACGAACGCCTCTAGACTCAGAAAAATATTCCTCTTTCAATAAAAATACTTTAGAGACCCAAATACTTTTGTTTCTAAAGGTCGCTTGTTTTACAAGTCATTCTAATTCAATTATTGATCGATAAATCATATTTTTGACCCAATTTCAATTTTAAACATACTGGGTCGAACCTTTTAACGAACCGAATCATATGTGATATGAATTATGTGATGCGTGAGTTATGTGTTTACATTCTATGTGAACTATGTGCATATGTGGGTCAAAAGCCTTGTGTTTGATTGTTTCCTTTATATGTGGGGGTATCGTATGGGTAGACATTAAGGTTTTGACGCGCAGTTCGTCGAGTAATTATCGTTTAGGCGATTAAAGCTATATCTTTTAATTATAGATGTGGATCTCTCGAGTTGATCGGGATAAGACGTTCGATAAAGAATGAGATGGAATGGTAATTGATATCTGGCTTCTAGCAATCGCAGGAGCAGCATATCAGTAAAGTGTTGAAAAGCAAGATGGTGATGCTTTAAGATAGAATTTCAGAATAGATGCGTCTTTGTGAGTGTGACTAACTGCTAAAACCCAAAGGAAAGTATCCCAATCATCACTTCTTGTTCAAGTGATATTTATTTTAAACTTTTTTATGCAAATATTGTTTTTCTTATTCTCAGTTCGGAATAGATAAATATTTTACATATCGCTGAATTAAATGATTTTGTTTATGCAAGTACTCTTCTGTTATTCTAAGTTCAGAGTAGCTAAGTGATTTTACTTATCCAATTATCGGATTTATAAATGTTTTGGAATTTGAGAAAAGTGATTTGGTTTTGAATATTCCTACCCAAGAATTGGGGGAAATAAAATTATTTCGGGTGTCGATTATTATGACCCCATTTCAATAAAAGGTTTTAAGATTGGATCATAATTGCGTAAGTGACCGGGACGGACGGTCCAGCGGAGGGCTATTTCTAAGTGCCATATGGAATATTATGACACAATTTTTGCCACAGGCAGGTATATTGCCTTTTGTTTCAGTACTCATGTTTATTTTGGGTCACGTTTCTACGAATCATGACCTTGTGCTATCATACGGGCTGATCAGCATGTGAAAGTACGTCCGTCGGAGGATGATCCTAATCTAAATTATCATATCATTTTTGATATTCATAGAATAAATGATTTATCAACTGTTTCTATTTTGGAATAATGGTGAAATGCAGTTTTAATTCAGATTCTGAGTTATGCTGATACTTACGTTGTTGTTAAATATCAAAGGTGGTATTAGTATAGATGATTGATGTTGACTTCAGTATGGGTGTTGTGAGCATCAAAGTTCGTATTGATATCTAATTTGATATGACAACAAAATGGGTATTAATATCAAGAGTTCGGTTTTGAGTAAAATTTATGATTCAACCCATAATTATTGTTTCTTGTTATTGTGGTTTACGATATTTCCGTAAACACTGTTTTACGAGTTTGATTCTCATCAAGATTCAAAGTAGTGCTGAAGCATTTCTCTTGAAAATATAAAAAGGGTTTTGAATACAATTAAGGAATCAATTATGGGGTTCCTCAACTAAAATTTTATGATTCAGCAATTATGGTTTTAAATGTTCTGCGCTAATGCAGATGTCGGTTTTGTATCAAAAGACCCTATATATGTCATAATGATCTTGCTGAGCATTTCTTTCGCTCATACTTGCATGTTTTCAAATTTAACCTCCAGTGAGGATTAGCTTGCGCTGTTTAGCTGTGTAATTCGAGGAAGCAAAGAAGAAGCTTTTGAAAGGTGGTTGGTCTAGGGTTTGCGAATTAGTGTAAGTTTTATTGTATAAAATTGTTTATATTATATTATATTACATTTGTGATATTTTATAGTTGGGCCTAGTATACTTCTTTTCGAAGTTATACCAGAGGGTTAGTTTTGAATTGGAATTTGTTGAAAAGAGTTTTAAAAGAAAAAGAAAATGGAAAATTTATTTATGGAATTTGGATTTCTTATTTCTAGAACTGTAACCTTAAAAGATCTTGGATTAGTTTGGGGTCATTTATGATAAATATCTTCCGCTGGCATTTAATTATTGATTAAACAGGTTAATTTGGATTGAAGTTTTATAGTGACGACCAAATCCCTTGACCCCGGATTTGGGGGCGTTACATTATTACTAAGTCACAAACTAGATTCTTGCTTCGTATCTGTCAAATTCTAATGTTTGTAAATCTTAAGGATGAACCATATGCTTGATAAGCCTCACTTATCTAAAGAAAAGAAGAGAAAATTGAAGTCAGGTACTCCTTTGAGATCTAGAGTAAATATGTGGAAGGGAAGACCCAAGTGCATTGCTGGTATTAAGTAATATGCATTAGAAAAGCAAATAAATTTTTCTTGGTGACTTTTCACATTCTCTGATTACTGGAGTAATACTTTGATAATAGCATAAATTCTGATAGCAGTTGTGACTCATTTACACTGAGAAACCACTGTAAAAAGGAATTTCAAAAGATGCATAAAATGAGCATAAACAGTTGAGGTGGATTCTTGTATAAATTTATTCTATAATGGACTTCATTATTAATGACAGATTTTAAGCACTCTTCTTAGTTATGCCTTATTTCTAAGATGTACTGAAGTTTATCATACTTTAATCTTTATCTGATATTTTGCTAATGCACACACTATCACTCCATATGAATGATGAAAATTACTGTGGTGATTAAGTTGTTTTAGACAAACAGTTAAGTGTCATATGCATAAATTCTGAGGACAAGTTCTGATGGAAGTTCTTATGCTTAAACTCTGAAGAAACAATTCAGTATTTGTATGAAGAATCACAGAAATAAACAAGTCATTATTCACTCCATATGCATAAGTATTTGTATGAAGAAACAAGTTCTGATGACCGTTAAAATCTGATAATAGTCAAGTTCTGATATTAAATCCTGATGGAAACTCTGATGCTAACGTGGCATTATTTATTTACTTGACTTATTTATGGTAAAAACTGTAACGGTCATATTTTATCAAAATATAATTAGGTGAGATAAAAACAGTCATAATCATTTAGTAAGTGGGAAGCGTGTTTTCCTTGAAACACTGCATGTGCACATTTATTACTGCTTAATACCCGTGCCCACTAATAATTTTTTGACTAATGATATGCTGCCAGGTGTCTAAAGTGTTCCCCTTCAATCATAACAGTTGTCAAAAAGAGAGTATATATATGGGAGTTAAAAGATTTTATAATCTTTTAGCTACTTTTTTTCTCTAATCTCTCTTATTCTCTCTCTCACTAATATTCTCTGAAGTTATTTTCTTACAGGCCTTTTATCAAACACCTTGTGTACACTCTATTCTCTCACTTATTTCTTACAGAAATGGCACCAAAAGACATTGTTTTCAATGGAACTAAGTTTGTTCCTAACAACTACTTAGCTATTCTCAGCAAGGATGAAGCCCCATCAGATCTTCATGTCATTCAGGACTTCCTTGCTAACAGCGAGATTGTGTATGCACTGACCCAACCAGACACACTCTCAGGAACTCAAGTGCTGGAGTTTTGGAGGAGTGGTGTGTATGATGATGGTGGAGCAAATGGGTTCCCTAGTCTTATTTTCACAACAGGGGAGGATGAACATGTGGTGACTGTGGCTACAGTTCGCCAAGCATTACAATTGCCAGAAAACTGCACTTATTCAACAGTTGAGGAGCCAGCTCTTCAACAGCTAATGGCCAATTTGGGCTATGAGAAAACTTTGGGAAAACTTGGACAACTAAAGAGACCCCATATCAGGAGGGAGTGGAGTTTCTTCTTTGACTGCATCACAAGAGCCTTTGCTAATAAGTGCTCAAACTTTGATGTTATTCCAATCCTTCGTCAGAAAATCGGGTATGCTCTAATTACTCAATCTCATTTTGATTATGCTACTGCTGTACTAGGATTCATAGGGGATAGGATGACAGAAGATAGAAATACTGTATATTTTGCTAGATTCTATCAACTTATTTACAACTTTTGTAACTCTGATGCACCCCAACTAGCAAGTGAGTTAATTTCACTATTTAAACTTGCTAAGAGAGCCTTTACTGATTTATTATCTACTGATAATAAGAAAACTATTCTAAGACCCCTCCAAATTCCACAATCAGTCAAACAGTTTTTAGTAAATTCTGACCCAGCCACATACACTGCTAAATATCCTGATGTACAACCAACCCAACCTCCATCAGCACCTACACAACCAACCACCTCTCAACCTCAACCAACTCAACCTACCATCAGAACATACTTCCAACCAGCTCAATCCTCACAACAATAACCATCAGCACCTACCATCAGACCTTCATCTTCCAGGCCTAAGAGGGCAAAGTCTGTTTCTCAACCTCCGCCAAAGAGAAGGAAGATGATTCTAAGAGATGAGTCAGATGATGAAGAAGCATAGGTTCATGCATCAGAACTTATGACTGAAGAAGCTGAAGGGTCAACCCATCAGAATTTAGATGAAGCTGCGGGTTCAGGTCATTTAAAGAGGAAAACTGTACGTTCTAATGCAGATCAAGCAACTCTTTCACTATCAAGGAGATTCAAGAAAATGAGGGCAAAAAGGTACATGGCTAAGCCTCCATCTGAGGATACTACTGAAGCTGAGGAAGGGGATCAGGAATCTCTGATCTCAAAGCCAATTGTGATTGAATCTTTGCCACCTCCAGCTCAAGCCAAAGACACTGCTAATGATACAGTGATCACTCCTACTGTCTCTTCAGTCAGAGAAACAATAGTTGAAGATTCAGGATTACGTCCTGAAATTGACCTTCAAAGGCTAATTATTCCTACTATCTTATTTCTGAAAGCTCCAACCACAGCAGCTCAGCCATCTATAGTCAATTCTCCAATTTCACAGGTTGAGATTCCATCAACACCTATTCTAGAGATAAATTCTGATGCTCAGAATTTAGATGAAGTTGTTCCAGAATCTCCAATTGCCTCATATACTCTAGTACTGTCAGAAGATAATGAGTCTTCTTCAAGTTCTGAAGACAATGTTTCTGTTGATACTCCAGCTCCCATTCAAGGAAAGGAGGAACTTATTGAGAAGTTTGTTGAGCAAGCTGCTCCTATTCCTTGGGAAGATACTCACAGAGGTGTGGAGTGGACCGAGAAGTGGAATGAAACTGATTTCATTCCAAGCTCCAAAGTACTGACATACCATATTGGAAAAGCTGATGAGTTGCTCACAAATTCTGATTTCAAGACACAACTCAAAGTCACAACTCTGTCTACCAAAAATCTTCAAGGTCTACACTCTGCTACTCATGAAAAGGTTGACAAACTTCTTGAAAAGGCTGAAAAGCTGGATATGGAGACTAAGCTTGATAAAAAGAGGTTTATCATACCTATTTCTGAGAAAGTTGAAGCCATTGAGAAGATTCAAGAATAACAACATGCCCAAATTTCTGAGGTCCTACAGAATCAAGCTTCTCAAAAAGCTCAATTGGATGAAATCCAATATTCAGTTGAACTTCTTCTCTCCCTCCTACTACCTGATGATGCCAAAAAGGGGGAGAAGGTAAGTAAGTCCAAATGCTCAATCACTTAGATACTGAAGAAGAAGGATGACAAAGGTGATGACCAGGGAAACTCTGATAAGAGTAGAGGTCAAGGTCAAGGGCAGAGCAGCAAGGTTTCTTCTAGGATAATAATTACTGATGTAAGCAAATCTTCTACTCAGAAGAAGACAAGTTATGAAGCTGCTCAAACTCAAAATCTGATAGCAAGTGTTGATACTCAAAATCTGATATCAAGTTCTGATAAGCAAAGTCTGATGACAAAGCTTGATGTTCAGATACAAGGTAGAAGTCAAGACTCTCAGAAGTTTCTGCAAACCCTGAAGCTCAAGGGAAAGAAGACTATAGTCTACTACAAGGACCCCAAGATTTAGACACTTGATGAAGAGATTGCTAGAAGATTATTTCTGAAGCATAATCCTAAAATGGATTTAGAAAATCTCAAGGAGGAAGAATCTAGATTTAAAGCTGAAAAGACAAATCTGAAGCCAAAAGCTTCTGTTGCAAAGAAACCTCCAAGGCCTAAGGAAAAAGGCATAGTGATCAAGGAGAAGTCAAATACTGAGGCATCAAAGCCCAAGACTAGATCACAAATTGAGATTGATCCCAAAGACAAAGGGAAGGAAAAAGTTGATGAACCAACCAAGCCACTGTAGATGAAAATTCCTCAAATTCTGATGAAACCAGTGTGCAAAATGGTTCAAGTTACTGATGATACTCTTGCTGAAGATAAATCTGTTTAAACTCTGAAAAGAAGGAAGATTACTGAAGAATCCAAGACAACCTCTGACAAAGCTCAAGTTGTTCAGAGTGAAGAACTGCAAGCTACAATAGAAACAGCAAGTTCTGATAAAGTCATTAAGATATCAACCTCTGACATAGCTCAAGTTGATTTAGACAAGATGAAAGTAGCTGACAAAAAGAAACTTCTATGGAAAAATGTCAAACCATCAGATCCAAAGAAAAGCCAATTGCTATCTAATTTCATGACTATTGGGTTAAATGTTAGAGAACCAAGAGACAGGGTTGGACTAGGTCCTGATGAAGCTAAGATCAAGACAGGAGTTGAAGTTGCTACTAGAGATCCATTTTTGCTAACTGACAAACCTCTTGAAGATGTTACACATAAACACCTTGATAGGGTTATCTCTGTTCAAGTGGTACTGGATGCTCATGACAAGCACAATGTCAAAGAAAATCTCATTCTATTTCTTGAAGATGGAAGGACATATCAAATGTCAGAATCAAATGTGCTAAACAAATCACTGAAAGAACTTCAATTCTTTCATTACCTTTTAAAGGTAAAGTCTAATATTACCAGGAGATGGTCAACTTTCATAATGAAGACCAAAAGAGATAAAGCTAGAATTTCTGGTTCAAGGGTTACATAATTCATTCCAAATATTGTTGAAGATAATGGAAGTAAAATTCCAATGAAGAAGGATTCTGCTAAACTTGAAGTGAAATTGAAAGAGAAATGTCTATGCTACAATGAAGATTCTTCTCATCCAAGGGTAATAAGGCTGGGTGATGGTTTAGAAAGAAACCATATTTTTGCTCTAAGGACTGCAATCTACCAGATTGGCAGTGAAGATGAAGAGATGAAGCAAGTCAAGACTTCAATAGCTTAAGTCCTGAGGAATAAAGAAGAAAAGCTGATATCAAACTTTGTCAAGAATCATTTTGGATTCAGATTGACTCAGTGAGATTGGTAAAAGCTACAAGGACTGTAAGTTGTGGTTAGTTATCTAGTTAAACTCTTATTTGCATTTGTACTTAAATGTTTTTGACATCATCAAATCTATTAACTTGTATGTTTTGCATAATTTACAAGTTGGGGGAGATTGTTAGATATATTTGAGATGTCATGTCTAATATGATTTGTGTTTAGTTTTCAGAACTTAACAACAGGACATATCAGGACTTACTAAAATCAGGACTTACCGGAAGTCGGAACTTAATATCAGAACTTAAGGTCATATCAGAATTTAAGAGCGGGAAGACTTTCAGCTAAGGAATGAAGCTGATTTACAGGAGAAGATCGAGACTAAAATAATAGAAGATATGCATGGAAAGAGTTAGAGGACTAGAAGACTTATAGAAGATATCTGATTAATATATTTTAGGAGACGGAATTGTATTCCATATCAATTAGAATATATCTTGTAACTGTGTACTATATAAACACAGACTTAGGGTTTACACTATATGTGTTATCATTATCGAGAAGATTATACATTGTCACCTAGTAGCCCTTAGTGATATTTGTTCATCACTGAGAGAGAACAACAGTTCATATTATAGCAGAGTTTATTGAATATACTTGATCTTTGTTACATACTTGTGTTAAATCGATTTGATTTTATAAACACTGTCTTCAACCCCCTTCTACAGTGTTGTGTGATCTAGCATAATAAACTAATTATTGTTGAACTATTTTATTTTGACATCACATTATTAATATATTTTTTGATTATATATGTTAACAGTGGAGTTTAAAATATAATGAAATAACTTCAGTTTAAAAACATCAAATTAGCACAAATATTGAATTTATTGTCTTTCCACAAATTAAAAAAACACTTATTATACTCTTTTAATACTATGATAACATTACCTACAAATAACTTTCTAGTTTTGTATGTTCTTTAGAGTGAATGCACATTTTATATCGTGTAGATTTGTTGCCGGACACAATAATTTTTTTAATTTATGAAATGCAAGATTTTACAAATCAATAATTTCCTAATAAATGAATATACAGTGCAAAAATTCCCCTAAAATATAACAATTACCTAACTAACCATAACAGAATAATACATATATACACAAATCGTGTCCAAAATTCAATTCAAGCCTGATTACTTCACATATTAAAATCAGAATTTACCTTCAATTATGTTTTTTTCTCGGTCGTACGACTACAAATGGCACCCCTTACTCCAGAGGCTTCCATTCTTTGTCCACAACAGTGTCCACATATAAATTTATTTCTCCACCACTTTCGCAAGCATCTATGAGTTCCATCAAATCTTTATTACATTTCAGAAGCTTCCATTGTTGGGGTTTTCTATTTAATACATATAAACCTCCAATTTCTTTGTACTGGAGGCAGTTCTTGACATTTTTTAGCGGCACAATATATGAGAATTCATTGACGTCTTGGTGGTTGACAGTCAAACGCTTTCCACCTGAATAATATGTCTTCTTAAATACTCCATTATAGTGATATATTAAATCCACCAACTTTCCTGCCATCCTACAAAAATGAGCAGATATGGATTAAAACAAGGAGAACACTTAAATATGACGATAATTTAAAAATGAACAAGGAGTAAAATGAAATAAACTGATAATATAAAAGGGGTACGATACAAATAAACAAGAGAGTTGAAACGGTTTAATATAATAACAACAACGGGTATAAGCATACAAAATGAAAAAAACAAATAATAACCTAAATGCAATAAAAAATTCCAAAAGACCTTAGCAACACAAGTTTGATTAACTAGGAAAAATAGATAATTAATTTCTAGTTCATCATAGTAGTTTTTAATACATAATCACCAACTAAAACAATCTCCTAATTTACATACTACGTAGGATTTTTTTAACTAAAGTTGGGGAAATAGGGACTTGTCTTTTAGGGATATCATCCCTGAACCAACTAAATTCACCAAATTGATTAGAATCAAGATCAGAAGCATGTTTATCAGGAGGGTTGTTTTCTTCTTCCGAAAAATCTTGGTCTTCAGCATCACAGCTGGCCCTTGGTAGTCTTTTAATAACATACTGCACAGATTTTGCTATTGGATCTTCCACATAAAATACTTGTTATACTTGTGAAGTAAGAACATAAGGATCGAATTTGTGGCAGGACTTGTTAAAATTCACCCTAGTCAGACCATAGGGATCTTTTTCTTCTTGGTACCAGCAACACCTAAAAAGAACCACCCTAAATACTCCCCAATAATCAACTTCAATAATATCTTCAATAAATCCGTAGTAGTTTACATCCTCGATAATTGGGTTTTAGTCTTTTGAATTTGCAAAACTAGTGGTTATAGCAGTCAAAAAACTACATTGTTCTGTGCTGTGCATCGAGAATCTCTACCCTTTGTGTGGAATCGATAACCATTTATGAAATACCTACTAAACCTCCTCGTTGTTCGATTGGGACCTAATTCTAATACTTCCAACTCAGTTGAATTGGTGTCCTGATTTTCAACTTCTACCTTTAACCATCTCCAAAACTCTTCGGAGTGTGTTTGCTCCTTTTTTGTATTGTTTTGAGGTTGCATCTGCCTCAACTAAAGTTCGATAAATCCTATCAAGTAAAAATATTGAAACAGTTTAAGAAAGTTGCATTTCTTAGTAATTAATAAATGTAAGGACTAGAGAACTTACTCAAGCAAAGCCTCAATTTCCTTATTGCCGCTATTGAACAAAGTGTAGGTATGACATGCTTTCCAATCTGAATCTTCTAATTGGAAAACTTGGCCATCTTTGTTCCTTCTTATTCCAATATGGTACGTCACATTTGTTGGACATCTTCCCAAATCAGTACTTTCTTTTGCTTATTCACAAAGCAAAAATCTTGAACAAAATGTGACACGCTCCTCTTCTAGGTAGCCTTCTGCAATTGAGCCTTCTGGTTTGCTTCTATTATGTACATATAATTTCAGCTTCCCAAGATACCGCTCAATAGGATACATACACCGAAGGTGCACCGGTCCGCAGTATTTAACTTTATTACACAAATGGACAGGTAGGTGCACCATGATGTCGAAGAAGGCAGGCGGGAATATTATCTCAAATTCATAAAGTATATCAATAATTTCTTCTTGCAACTTGTCGATCGTCCAAAAACTCACCTTGCTCCATAAACCTCTAAGAAATGAACATAATTTGATCAACGGTTTTGCCACCTCGGGTTTTAGTGATTTCTTTGCAGCAAATTGTAACAAGTAGTGGAGGTTAAATGCGATTCAAGGATTTTATACCCCACTACTTTTCTCTCGTATGTGTGCATATAACAACTAATATTAGCAGCACAGCTAGAATGCAGTTTCATGTTCTTTAGTAACTTACAAAAGACATCTTTCTCCTGAAGTGTCAAGTCAAAGATGGCTTCCATGATCTCGTACTTCTCAGTATCCGCACATTTAACAGGGTGAAGGGACTTTCTTATACCCATTTCTTGTAAATCGAAATGAGCACTTAAGTAGTCTTTTGATATGCCACCAATATTAAGTAAGGTACCTAATATATTGTCGCATAAGTTTTTTTCTATGTGCATAGCGTCGAGATTGTGTCGAAGTGGAATATGCTTCCGATATGACAAATTAAAAAAGATTGACCTCTTTTTGAAAGGGGAATCAATTTAACGCTTTCTCTTTCCCCTGCCCTTTACTTTCTTCCAAAACTGATTTTCAAACCCAAACAACAATTTTTCAATATATGTTCCCGTTAATGGTTTCGGAATTTGCCTCGTTTCAATCTGCCCATTGAATCTCTTCTTGTCGAACCTCCATTTATGTGAAGGATCGATATATTTTCTATGATTCATGTAACACATTTTTCTGCTATGTTTCAAATATTCGGAACAAGTCTTGTAGTGACATATTGGACATGCTAGTCTACCCTTTATGCTCCAACCTGACAACATAGCGTATCCTGGAAAGTCAATAATGGTCCAAAGCACCCTTGCCCGTAAATTAAAGTTATGATCAGTCAAGGCATCATAGGTTTGGATGCTGACATCCCATAATTCTTTCAATTCGGACATTAAAGGCTGTATATAGACATCGATACTATTTTTCAGAGATTCTGGTTCCGATATTAATGTTGAGAGAATCAACTTTTCATGTTTCATACAGATCCAAGGTGGGAGGTTGTAGTTTACTAGTAGAATCGACCACGTACTATGACTTAAATTCATATAACGAAATGGATTAAATCCATCAGCAGCTACACCTAGTGTAATATTTCGAATTTTCGAAGAAAAATCAGGATACATAGCATCCATTATCTTCCAAGCTTCGGCATCCGCTGGATGCCTTAGTTTCCCATCTTTCGTACATCCCGCTATATGCCATGTGTTCAGTTTGGAAGATTCCTTGGACAAGAACAATCTTTGCATCCTAGGATTTAGTGGAAAATATCTCATAACGTTTGTTGGCACTTTGGTGACTAACTTCTCTGGATCGTTATTATGGGTAGAGCCTTTCTTTTCTTGTACAACCCACCTTGATACCCCAAAAATATCACAAACTTGTTTATTTTTATTTGCTTCCTAATACAACATGTAGCTTTTGGGACTAGCATGCATTTTCTCGTAATCAAGGCCCAAGTCCCTAATCAATAGCCTCGCAGCATTGAAGGACAAAGGCAAATTTGTTTCGGGGAAGGCATGCTTTATCAACCCTAATAATTCCCCGAATGCAGAATTGCTAATTCCATGACTACACTTTAAATGATAAAGTCAAATCATAAAACTTAAATGAGAAAATTTCTTACAGCCACGATATAGTGGTTATTTTCCCTCTTTGAGATGCCGATAAATCTTTTTTGCCTCCGGATTTGGTTCATCTTCTAAATTCTCAAACATCTTCCCCATCGCTTCTATATTATGCCCGAAATTATACCCCGTGCCTTGGAAGTAGGCGTTAGACTGAAACAAAATGATAAACAGAAATATAAGGCAAGTAAATACTACAAGTAAAAAGAGAGTAAAATAGTAGGAAATAGTCATATTGAGGCCAAGGACTGAGCTCCCACGAGCTTTATCCTCTCCAAGTCGGGAGTAGCTACCATATCGGTAAAGTCCTTAGGGGTCACGCCATGGTAAGACCAATCCCAGGCGTGCTTGGTGGATCCAACCACGGTATCCCCTCGGCGGAATCCCCAAAGAGGCTGGAAAGCTTCAGTAGCAGCAGAGACAGGAGCAGCAACAGAAATAAGGGCACTGTGGGCTTCAGCTCCCTCAGCAGGAACCTCTACCATGGGCTCCTTATGTGTCCTTAAGAAGCTAGGCTCTGTAGCCTTCCCTCGAGTGTCCTGTACCGCAAGGTGAGCTTTCTTCATCCTCGCGGTCTCCTCAACAAGAGGCACGTTATCTTCATTAATTTCCTTAGCAGCTGCAAAAGCAAGAGAAAAACAAAAATAAGTGGTGTCAATAATGCATGGAAGAAAATAAAAACGAGAAGGGAAGAAAAATACCCTGTTGAGAAACTGAGGAGAGTCCCACGTGGATAAGGGAAAACTCCTCTAAAAGAGTCCAGCTGACAGTGGCACCATCATCCCGAGTAAGCTCATCATAAATGATAGTTTCCTCGGGGGTTAGGTGAATGAATTTGAGGCTACCATCGTTAACCTTCCCAAAGGAAGATCTGAAGAGGGTGCCCCAGTCTCCATTCTCCCACCTTAACCTGACAAAACTACTCCTCCAATGTTGGTTATTGTCGGGAATGGAGGCACTGTTAAAAATGTGCTTACACTTGGACCTTTGTTTAATGTAGACCCAACCACAGATACTCGAAGAACTGTTATAACATTGGAAGATTTTCCTAAAAACTGCTACTGATAAAGGAAAACCTCCCCTAAGACAACAAACCATGAAACATAAAATGTTCCTCCAGGCGTTTGGAGGAAGCTCACAGGGGTTAATTTGCAAGTCTGCTAAAAGGTGGGGAATGAAAGGATGAAAAGGAAACCTAAGCCCGGCATCAAGGGCATTTATGTAAACAAAAAGAGTGTCGGGTTTTCTGTGGCAAGTACGATCGCCACCGGCAACTGGAACTAGCCTAAGAGGGGGACGGACATTATAACGTGCGTTTAACTTATCGTAATCTATATTGTCCCATGTGTTGCAATGATCGAAAGAGTCAAAATATGCAATTGAGGGATATTCATCCCCCTAGTATTAATCATATCTAACAAAGACATGTAAGAAGAGCGGATTTCGATATCCTTACCTCGTTTTGAAGCAAAGGCAATCTTGGCCGCTCTCTCAGCACCTTTGTCTGCCTTTACTGGAGGATGAGGAAGGCTTGGAAACTTGAAAAAAGGCCGGTGGCTGGAAAATCACTAGAGGAGGAGGGGAATGTAGAGAATAGAGAGTAGAGAGTGTTTGATAAGAGAAATGAGAAATGAAATGAGAGGTGTGAGGATTTCACTCTCCCATATATAGGCACAAAGAAGGCTAGTTCGGCCTAGAAAAGCCCATTGCGGCCCAAGAAAAGAATATTCTGGAAGAATCCAGAAATAAAACTTAAATTAAATAAGTATTTTGAAAATTCTGAAAGAATCCAGAAAAAAACCCTGGAAATTCTAGAAAAATCTGGAATTTGGGCTTAGGAATGAAGGCCCAGCCCAAATCTTACAGAGCCTGGGAGCAAAAAAGCCCAGTAAAAAGGCCCAGTTCAGGAGAAATAATAAATTTAAATCTTGTTTGTCCTGGGAATAAATGAAACCCAGATAAGGGCCCATGACAGAAAATACCTAAATGGAAACCCAAATTTTTGAAGAATGCAACAAGCCCAAGTACTGGGCCCAAGTTCAATGCTCAACTCAAGCCCAGTAAATGGTTCAAAAGGAGGGAAGCCCAATTGGTTAGAAAAGCCAAAGTTAAGGCCCAATATATAAGCCCAATTCAGAAATTAAATGAAAAGCCCAGTAAAGGGTTCAAAGAATAAGTCTAGTAGAAATATGCCCCGAAAGTTGAGGCATCCTGACCCAATTCGATCAAAATCCCCACTAAATTCTTGATCGAAACCTTGAGGTCAAAAATAGCTTCGATCAGAGTAAAATAAAAGGGCTAATTCGGTCAGAAAAATACATATCTTGACCGAAAAGAACAGGATCTTGGTCGAATGCAAAAAAAGGGGAAAAATCCTGACCGAAATTTGGTCAGGAATCCTAGTCAAACACTCCAGATCGAAATAACCTTCGTCCAAGGCAAGAAGGAGGGGTTAATTCGGTCAAAAAATATCAATCCTGACCGAAAGGGTGAGGATTCCTGGTCGAAATAAAAAAATGGATAAAAATCCTGGTCGAAATTCGACCAGGATTTCGCTCGAATACCTCCTACCCGAAAGGGCTTCGACCTGGGCTATATGTGGGATAATTCGAGCAGGATCTTGGTCAAACAGGATTCCTGGTCGAAAATGGGGGTATTAAAAATAAAAGAAAAGAAAAAAAGAGAGGAAAAAATGGGAAGAAAAAAAAGGAAAAATTCCTAAAAAATTTACAGATAAAGAGGAAATTCCTTAAAAGTTTTCTGGAAAATATGAATATTTTCAGAAAATGAGGAATAAATCCAGAAAATAAAGAAAAAATCCCAGAAATAAGGGAAAATTCCTAGGAAAAAGGAAAAATCCCAGAGAGTAAGGGAAAATTCCTATAAATTAAGGAAAAATCCCAGAAAATAAGGGAAAATTCCTAGAAATTAAAGGAAAAATCACAAAAATAAGGGAAAATTCCTAGAAAAAAGGAAAAATCCCAAAAAATAAGGGAAATTTTTTAGAAATTAAGGAAAAATCCCAGAAAATAAGGGAAAATTCTTAGAAATTAAGGAAAACTCCCAGAAATTAAGGGAAATTCCTGGAAATTAAATTAACTCCTAAATAATAGGAATAAAAGCAAATCATTGTAAATGTGTAGGTCACTCCACGCTTTACGGAAAAATGATACCCTGTAAGGGAACGAATGAACTTAACTTCTGCGAAACCTAGTCACTATTTCCCAAAAGTTGGGGGGCAAATGATAAGGAAGAAAATAAGGCATGGGTATATAATTAATGTTGCATTAATTATATCAGAATTGGGTCAACAACTAGGCCCATTTGAGAAGGCCCAAAACCCTGAATATTAATTAATTTCGTAATTAATTAATAAGGGATAAGTCAGCTGATAAGATGAGTCATAGTGGAGAAATAAATCCTTGTAGATTGGTCTCCAAGGAACTTGGTGGGATAAGGAATCAGCTTCCTACCTTTTAGGACTTCAAAGTCATTCTAATTCCGAGACTTGCCCACCAAGTCTCCTAACCCAAGTCCAATTCATGGACTCCCAACATCTATATAAGGGGGCCTCACCCCACTAATCAGAACTATGTTTTTTCACTTGATCCTTGGCAATCAGCAAGGTACGTAGGCATCTTGTTAAGGCAGATCGAGTCACAAAATACAAGAGCAGTCAAATCGAGCCTCGAAGCTCACGTTCTCTAGTAATAAATACAGAAATTATTATACCTTATTTTTTAATCCATAATATCACCAGATATATATATTAAGTAGAGAACTCTATGATACATATAGTACACAGCTGCTTACAAGTTGAATAACAAGAACTACAGAGAAATTCTTTACAGATTTTGCTTTATCTATTTTTCTAGTTTTTTTGCTTACTAACTTGGATTCTATTCAACCTGCTACTCTTGGTTTATATCACCAAGTTACATGATAACAAGACAAGATAATAAGATAAACTATATCTAGTTTAACTTCATGCAGCTACACTTCTCTTTCCAGCATCTTTGAATATCATATGTTTAGCATGGAAATGGAAATGTTTCTTTGTTCTCTAAATTCTTCAAACAGGCTACCACATTCCATTTGCATACAACCAACGCATGTGACTGTCAAGTCACTTTCAACTGCTCTTTTGAATTTGAACATCCGTTGAAACTTATATTGATCATCTGTTGGAACTTTGTCTGATCACCCATCAAGACTTATGTTGATCATCTGTTGAAGCTTTGTAAATCATCTGTTGAGACTGTCTTCTTAATAGTTAACTCTACTTCATTTACACAAGTTTACAAGGTATCTAATATATAACGACTCGTATATTTTTATAATATTTAAATGTGTAATTATTGTGTAATTAATTAAATAAAGAATTGCATATTGATTTTGATCTCTGTGTTTTATTTATTATTCTTTATATGTGGTCGTTGGGTTGCGTGGATTGTTTGTATGATTATTTGTGCACCATATTATTTTTGTTTCGCTTTTAAAAGTAATTTTATGGCAAATTTATTTTCAAAAATATTTGGATAGCCTCTTCAATTATTTTTATGATTGTATAATTTTATTAATTATTTTTGGGATTTTATAAAATTTGCAAATTAATATTTTGTTAATTATTTATTTTAAAATAATTTTGTGATTGTGTTTATTTGTAAAATCCATATTTAATTCCAGGATTTTTCAAAAATCACGAAATTCATATTTTATTGAATTTTTAATATTCTGAGAGTTTTAGAATTATTTTGGAGATTTTTGGGATTAATGTTACCTGCGCGTTGTTTCGTTTAACTGTTAAAGGCAGATATAAATTGCCTTTTAAAAATTGTTTTAAAATTTCAGAAATTATGTTTTTATTAAAATTAGGATATTTCTAATATTTGAAGATTATTTTAGTAATTTTTGGAGATTGTTTTTGTGCCTCTCGGCCCGTTAATTTTGGATTACGGGGTAACCGAGCCAGATATGTACGCAATTATCCTTGCAGACACGTGTCGGATATGTAAAATAGGGGACAGGTGTTACTTCTCTTATGCAACACATGTTATCAGTAAATAAAAACAAATCAAACCCCAACACCCCCACCCCCTGTACGCGGTTCCCTCTTCTGTTCTCTCTTGTTTCACTCGAATCTCTCTGTTCTCTCTCCCTTCTTTCATTTTCTCTCGCCTTGTCGCTTCCTTTTTCTAGTAATTGTTTATTCCACCTGCTCCTCCTGTTTTGTTGCCGTATTTTTTCCTTTTACCGTTATTGCTGCTGATTTCCGGCGTGGTGGCGGTGGTGTGGCTGGTGTTCGATTATACGCATATATATATATATGTATATGTGTGTGATTATGTGCATATCTGTGTGGGTAATCATGTGTGTGAATGTGTACGTGTGTGAGTAGTGTGTGTTTTATGCGGTGGCGCGTGTGTGGCACCGCTGTGCAGTATTGCGCGGCTGTGTTTTCGATTCTGGTGGGCTTGTTTTTGTTGGGCCTTTTCTTTTGGGCATTCTCTGTTGCGCCGTTTGTGTTGTTGGTTTGGACTATTGCAAAATTTTGTTAATTTAAATTCCTTTTCTTGCAGGGATTTATTGATTACATTCGTGATATTAAATTGTTCATACCGAAAATGATTTTTATAATTAATCGATAGAAATTCGCGTTGGAAACCCGAGAATTTATCGGGTACCCGCGAAATTTTGTCGTCGTCCGCGATGACTTTTACGAGCGGACGGTGGACCGTGATGACTGATATCTACGTCCTAAATATTTTAAATAATAAAACGGTTCGTATAAAGTTTTTTCAGAATTAAGTAACTATTTATGTGATGACTCGAATTGTTTTATTGGGAATTGACGTCTATTGATGTTTCGACGGATAGGTCTATAAATAGAGGAGTCGCTGTCCAAATTTTATGAAAAATTCTAATAAATATGAAGCGGATATATATATCTACATAAATAAAACCGAACCCTAATTGTTACGTGTATTATTATGTGCGTTATTACGTGTATAATGTTATACATATATGTACGAATCGGGAATTGTATCATTGGGTAATTAGTCTAGTGAGGATAAGTCAAGCATACCTGGTCGTCTAACCTAGGTTGTTTTGATTCTGTAGGTTCAAGTCGAAAGACCCAGTAGTTAGAGTCGGTTAGAGTCAAGCCAGTGGTAGGTAAAGCTTCGCAAGGCAAGTATCCCTCAACAAATCTTTTACGGTTCAGTATATATGAATAATTGTTGATTTAAATTACGTACTGGAACATAATATTTTAAGTTACGTATTCCCCGTATTTAAATATGTTTTATTAACTGATGTTTTGGGGAAA
Organism: Apium graveolens; assembly: GCF_009905375.1. Lineage (NCBI taxonomy): Eukaryota > Viridiplantae > Streptophyta > Magnoliopsida > Apiales > Apiaceae > Apium > Apium graveolens. The sequence goes on along the minus strand of NC_133653.1, from coordinate 165,812,430 downwards.
AAGTAACTTCCAAAAATGCCTATCTCTAGATTATGATTAAATTGGAAAGACTTTAGAATGTGTATTGTGAGATAACTGTTTAAAAAGAGATAGGTGTAATTGATTTTGAAAACTGGATAAAAATGGATCAGATATTGGATGGTTATGTAAGAGGCCCGTAATGGCCCAGCAGGTTTACGTAAGAGGCTAAGTCGGTTGCGTGCTCTATTTAAACCGCTTAGTCATGCGTGGCAGAGACCTAGCTAGTCTCTGAGTTCTAGGACAGTATTGTGGTGGGATAGATTGATCAGCTGTCCCTAGGATTCATTTAGTTATATATCTGATTTTGGTTTTGTGGTCCCCGTAACGGGATAGATGATTTATGGTTCCTGTAAAGGGACAGTGGTTTGGAAAGGAAATAGCATGCTAAAATTGGACTCTGGTATTTTTACACAACACACTACAGATGATATTGTTTTTCAGAACATGCTAGTTTTGATATCCAGTTTGTACCTGTTTTACTTGTTTTCATAAACGAGTTATGATATATGTTCCTATACCATTTTATATACACTGTTTTACTTGTTATTCATATAGTGGTACTGTTGAGCAATTAATTGCTCACCCTTGCAGCTTGTTTTATATCTATTTATTGCAGATGTCTAGAAGACCAGGGAAGAATAAAGTGTCAGCCCCCTCCGGTCCCGCTCCTCTGAGGTAGTTTGTATCAGACCCTGAGGTCTGATGAGTTGCTGTAATAAGTTAGAGTGTTGGGTTGTGGAATAAATTAGATTTTGTGTTGTAACCTAAATAATACTTGGACCTATATCAGATCCTGGTTTGGGGTCATGTTTATATAATAAAGTTTAATTAATAGTTTACATTCGTAGTATGTTATATTTTGGTGATGTCAGCCCTTGACCCCGGGGTTGAGGCCGTCACAGTTGGTATCAGAGCTACAAGTTCAAGTCCCTGATTTAGGTTACGGATTGAGTCAGAAAGGTATAGGAAGTATGTCTTAAAGTGTGAGTCAGCAACTCATTTAGAGGAGCAACCCTAAGTGTCAGTCGAGGGTTCCGATGGTGTTACCCTGGCATCTATTAATATTTTAATAGACTTGCCTTAACCTTGTTGTATCTTCCCTGTATATTTATATTATTGGTAGTGGCCCATAGCGATTTCCAGTTCTCCATCTCGGGAGAACAGGTCAGATTCAGATGATTCCGACTCTGAGAGGACTCTGGATGTTATAGCTGAGGAGACTCCCATGCCTCCCCCCACCAGTTCCCCCATTTGCTCCGAGAGGCGTGTCAGGACCTAGTGCCCGTCCTCGTTGGGTACGAAGGTCAGTGTCTGCTACTAGGGATTTCCCTCCAGGGTGCGGTCCCCGTTCTTCCACCTCGAGACCACCTGTCCCTCTATCCGTTCCTTCAGGTGCATCTTCCACGATCCCCTACCATGTTCACCGAGCGGTGAACTAGACTTTTATCAGAGAGCATAGCCCGGGGTTAGCAGCACAGCTTGACCAGATACCGGTTGGACATTTTCAGGGCATCCCTGCCCCTTCACCCGATGTTCAGGAGCGAGTGCGATCCTTGACTCAGGCTATTGTAGAGAGAGCTCGGACCATTGACCATTTCATTAGCTCCGAGTTTAGAGCTGTTCAGTATCAGGATCTCGTGAATTGGTTGGTATTTGAACTAGGGTCTATCGGTGGTGGTGGCAGTGGCAGTGGTTAGATCAGATTTGCTGCAGTGAGATATAGAGCTCGGAGTTGGTTGTAGGAGTTCTGTAGGTGTTTCCTTTATATATGTATATTATGTTGATGTAGTTTGTATTAGGAGGAGGCTGCTATGACAGCCAATTTTATTGTGTATTCAGTTTATTTCGAGTGTTGTGCTGTAGTTGTTGGATGGATTTGTACTGTTGTTGTACTATAGTTCTTTCTATTACATTGTTGTTGTTGGTTTTGTTTTTGTTGCACTGTTGTTATTACTGTTACTGTTATTATTGTATTTTTTGCTGGTTTTGTTAAATTTAGTTATGCATCATGGATGGACCCCAAGTAAACAAGGAAGGGAATATTTTATTGTGACAGCATTCTCCTGATTCATAAAATGTTGCTACCCGGGGGCACAATTTTTATATAAAACCTTTTTATTGTGTTTCAGGAGAATGTTTCCCAAGAAGAATATCACGTCCAATTCCTCCAGCAGGAACTCTGATGGGGGCCCAGCTATGGATGGATTACTAGATTTGCTGCGCCAACAGTCTAATCAGATTGCTCAACAGCAAGAACAATTTCAGCAGTAGCAGCATCAATTTCTGCAACAGCAGCAACAACAACAACAACAACAATTCATACAACAACAACACCAACAAATCCAACAACAATTACAGCTTCAACAACAACCCCAACCGAGAGAGCCAAACCAAATTGTTAGTTTCAAGTCTTTTCAGTCAGTCAAACCCCCAGAGTTTAAGGGCGAGGTAGACCCAATTGCTGCTAGAGTTTGGCTTAAGGAAATGGAGAAAGCCTTCACCTTCATTCAAGTTAGTGATGATTCTAAGACGGAATCCACGAGTGCAGTAGAAGGAGAGGGTCCTGTCTCTTGGACCAGATTTACATGAATTGTTTCTAGAGAAGCACTTTCTGGATTGCTTACAGAATCAGTTGGAAGTAGAGTTTTTGGAGCTGAAGCAAGGAGAGAATAGTGTGGCTGAGTATGAGGCCAAGTTTACGGAATTGGCCTGACTAGCCCCTGGGTATGTGAATACTGAAATTCAGAAAGTTAGGAGGTTTCAACAAGGACTGAAGCCTGAAGTTCGTAGTGGAGTGGTGGCTCTGCAGCTCAAGACATATACCTCTATAGTTCAGGCCGCCCTAGTGATTGAAAGTGATCAGAAGTTGGCCTCCAAGGAGAGAAGTGATAAGAAGAGGAAGTTTGAAAGTGGTGCTGATAAGGAGGATCGAGAAGAGTCCAGTTAGAAGTTCCCAAGGAAATTTGGTCGGACTAGAAGCAAGAGGTTCAGGAGACAAGGTTTTTCCCAGACGAGTTCCAGTGTCACCTCAGTTGCTTCTGCCCCAGCTCAGTCAACCAAGCCAACTGTGGAATGTAAGTCATGTGGTAAGAAGCATAGTGGTCAATGCAGAAAGGATGTCCAGTGTTTTAAGTGTGATAAAAAAGGCCATTATGCGTCAGAATGTAATTCAAGAAACCTCGGAGTCACCTTCTTTAAGTGTGGTAAGGTTGGGCACATTGCCAGAAATTTCAAGGTTGCTACTCAGGGCAGCGTAGGAAGTAGTGTATCTCAATGACCGACAACCAGCACAACAAGAGCCAGAACCTTCAAGATGACCAAGAGATCTAATGCTCAGGATTCAGATGTGGTTTCAGGTACGCTTTCTCTTAATTCCGTGCCTGTTAAAGTATTGTTTGACTTTCTTTTATATCTAAAGAGTGTGTAAGTAATATGGATTTAATGTTGGAAGATTTAGCTGAGCCCTTAACTCTAGAAGTGGCCAACCAAGATAAAGTTTTAGTAAGCCAATTTTGCCCTAGGTGTCAATTAGAAATCTGTGGGCATTCCTTTTCAGTAAACCTAATACCCTTTGAGCTAGGAGAGTTTGATGTGATTTTAGGAATTGATTGGTTGTCTCAGCATAAGGCAAATATTGATTGTAAGAAAAAGAAAATTGTGTTGTATACAGAAGATAATGTTAGAGTAACTTACCAAGGACAAAAGTAGGAAAATAAATTTCTCTCAGTACTGGAAGCAAGAAAACTTTTGAGACAAGGATGTGAGGCATACTTAGCCCATGTCAATGACACTGAGAAAAAGGCACCCAGTTTGGATGAGATTCCAGTAGTTAGTGAATTTTCAGATGTTTTTCCAGACGAATTTCCAGGATTACCACCCGATCGTGAGATTGAGTTTTCTATTGACCTAATTCCGGGAGCAGAACCAGTTTCAAAGGTTCCCTATAGTATGGCCCCAGTGGAGATAAAAGAGCTAGCTAAACAACTTCAGGAACTTTTGGATAAAGGGGTAATTAGACCAAGTGTATCCCCGTGGGGCGCACCAGTGTTATTCGTGAAGAAGAAAGACGGAAGCATGAGATTGTGTATTTATTATCGGGAACGGAATAAGTTAACCATCAAGAATAAGTACCCCTACCTAGGATTGATGATTTATTTGACCAACTTAAAGGAGCATGTTGTTTTTCAAGATTGATTTAGGATTGGGCTATCACCAGCTGAAGATCAAGCCTGAAGATATACCAAAGACTGCATTTTGAACCAGGTATGGCCGTTACGAGTTCTTAGTGATTTCGTTTGGATTGACTAATGCACCAATAGCTTTTATGGATTTAATGAACTGGGTGTAAAAGGAGTATCCGGATAAGTTTTTATTGTATTTATTGATGATATCCTCATCTATTCAAAGACAAAAGAAGACCATGACGAACACCTAAGGATTGCTTTGCAAAGGCTGAGGGAAAAGCAGTTATATGCTAAGTTTTCGAAATATAAATTTTGGTTGGAGGAAGTTCAGTTTTTAGGTCATATAGTGGGTAAGGATGGTATTAAAGTGGATCTCGTGAAGATTGAAGCTGTATCTAGATGGGAGCAGCCGAAGACTTCGACGGAAGTTAAAAGTTTTCTTGGATTAGCAGGTTATTACCGAAGATTTGTGAAGGATTTTGCCAAGATTGCAACTCAGTTGACCAAGCTGACCAGGAAAAATAAAAGATTTGTTTGGACTGAGAAATGTGAGGAAAGTTTCCAAGAATTCAAAAAGAGGTTAGTGATAGCACCAGTGTTAGCATTACCCGATGAAACAGGGAATTTCGTGATCTACAATGAAGTTTCTCTGAAAGGATTAGGCTGTGTGTTAATGCAACATGATAAGGTTATTGCGTATGCGTCCAGGCAGTTAAAACTCCATGAGCAGAAGTATCCCATGCATGACTTGGAATTAGCTGCAATAGTATTCGCGTTAAAGCTATAGAGGCATTACTTGTACGGAGAAAAGTGTGACATCTACACAGATTATTAAAGTTTAAAGTATATATTCACTCAGAAGGACTTAAACATGAGACAATGAAGATGGTTAGAGCTGATCACGATTGCTCCATCAACTATCATCCGGGCAAAGCTAATGTGGTAGCAGATGTCTTAAGCAGGAAGGAAAGATTAAATGAGATCAAATTTTCTGAAGAACTAGCCAGAGAATTGGAAAGGCTGGAAATTGAAGTTCGAGTGCCAGAAGGTAACAAAGAGCATTTATATGAAATCAATTTTTAGCCAGAATAGATGGAAAGAATAAGAAGGTGTCAAGAGGAAGTTATGAATAAAGGATTGGATAATTTAACGGGAGAAGAAGTCTGTACTCAAAAAGATAGAAAAGGTATGTTCAGTTTTTTTACAAGAAATGGATCCCCAATATGACTGAATTGAAGAATGAGATCTTACGAGAAGCTCATAATTCTAGGTTCTCTATCCACCCGAGGAGTACCAAGATGTATCAAGACTTAAAGAAGAACTTCAGGTGGCCAGGAATGAAGAAGGAGATTGCAGATTGGGTTAACAAATGTCACGTATGTCAGATGGTAAAGGCAGAACACCAAAAGCCAAGTGGATTGTTACAACCCTTAGAGATTCCGCAATGGAAATGGGAAGAGATTGCAATGGATTTCCTGCTAGGATTGCCAAGGACAAAGTCGAATCATGATGCTATTTGGGTTAATCATCGACAGATTGACCAAGTCAGCACATTTCCTCCCTATTAACGAGAGATATTCTTTGGAAAAGTTGGTTAAAATGTATTTGGATGAGATAGTAACTAAGCATGAAGTTCCTGTGTCCATCGTATCAGACCGAGACCTAAAATTCAACTCAAGATTTTGGACCAAGTTTCAAGAGTGTTTAGGAACTAAGTTAAATATGAGCACTACTTATCATCCTCAGACGGATGGCCAAAGTGAGAGAACGATTCAGACAATAGAAGATATGTTCACCCTCCGTGGACGAACCTTGCGGAGGAACCCTTAGGGTTTGTGCTTTGGATTTCAAGGGAAACTGGGATGATCATCTACCATTGATTGAGTTTTCTTATAACAACAGCTACCATGCTAGCATCGGAATGCCACCCTACGAAGCCTTATATGGACGTAAATGCAGATCACCCTTATATTGGGATGAAGTTGGAGAAAAGAAAGTGTTAAGACCTGAACAAATCTTTTATGGTTCAGTATACATGAATAATTGTTGATTTAAATTACGTACTGGAATAGAACGTTTTAAGTTACGTATTCCCCGTATTTAAATGTGTTTTATTAACTAATGTTTTGGGGAAAAAGTAACTTCCGAAAATGCCTATCTCTAGATTATGATTACATTAGAAAGATTTTAGAATGTGTGTTGTGAGATAACTGTTTAAAAAGAGATAGGTGTAATTGATTTTGAAAACTGGATAAAAACGGATCAGATATTGGATGGTTGCGTAAGAGGCCCGTAACGGCCCAACAGGTTTGTGTAAGAAGCTAAGTCGGTTGCGCGCCCTATTTAAACCGCTTAGTCCAGCATGGCAGACACCTAGCTAGTCTCTGAGTTCCGGAACAATATTATGGTGGGATAGACTGATCAGCTGTCCCTGGGATTCATCCAGTTATATATCTGATTTTGGTTTTGTGGTCCCCATAACGGGACAGATGATTTATGGTTCATGTAAAGGGATAGTCCCTTGGAAAGGAAATAGCGTGCTAAAATTGGACTCTGGTATTTTTACACAGCAGACTACAAATGATATTGTTTTTCAGAGCATGCTAGTTTTGATATCCAGTTTGTACCTGTTTTACTTGTTTTCATAAACGAGTTATGATATCTACCATTTTCTATGCACTGTTTTACTTGTTATTCATATAGTGGTACTGTTGAGAAATTGATTTCTCACCATTGCAGCTTGTTTTGTATCTATTTATTGCAGATGTCTAGAAGATCAAGGCAGAATAGAGTGTCAGCCCCCTCCGGTCCCGGCTCCTCTGAGGTAGTTTGTATCAGACCCTAAGGTCTGATGAGTTGCTGTAATAAGTTAGAGTGCCGGGTTGTGGAATAAATTAGATGTTGTTGTAACCTAAATAATACTTGGACCTGTATCGGATCCTGGTTTTGGGTCATGTTTATGTAATAAAGTTTAATTAGTAGTTTATACTCGTAGTTTGTTATATTTTGGTGACATCAGCCCTTGACCCCGGGGTTGAGGCCGTCACATAATATTTAAAATTAGCCATCCTATCTTGCATATCAGTTTAGTAGTTAGCATGACTTGAAAAATCTACAACATTTAGTTAACTAAGTTATCCAAGTATGCAGAAATGTGCTACTAGTCTTATTGTTACATAAGCTAATCTTTCAACGGATGTTGAAAATAATCATCCGTTGAAAGCTACAATTTCACTTAACTAAAATCTACTAAGTGTTTTATTCAAGTTATCATCAAGTACACAACATATTCCTAACAATAAGCTGATTCTACATGCAAAGAAATGGAGATCTCGATAGATCAAAATTACACTCGAGAACTCAGAGACCTCAAATAAGTCAAAGTCAATCGAGAACTCAAAGATCTCGATAAGTTAAGAATCATTAGAGAACTATGAGACCTCGATAAGTCCTTATACTTATCGAGATGTCATTTCTTTAACAGCTAACTGGAGATTTCTAATGAAACTCAAATGCAAAATACAATCAAGTTAAATATCCGAGATTATCAATCAACAAACGATCCAATCAGTTGGATTGACAAGTCTACAGAAAGTAGCTTGAAGAGTGCAAGATAAAGGGTAAATATTAACTGACAAAGGAAGATCAAGGTTAACACAATATGGAAAGATATGCTAAGCCAGAAATGGAAATATTAGTGACAGGTTGTTAAAGTGATTAGCACTTCTTATTACATGTTGTGTAAACCAGTATTTAACTATTCTATAAAGTTAACACTGGTCCTTTGTTAGCAGTAACAATTTCAGATAATAAATCTTGTATTCTCTCAAGCAAGAAGCTAAGCTCTTTAACAACAAAGAGCCTAGAAATTTTATAGCAAAACATTCTTAATTTTAATATAAAATTAAGTGAGTTTTGAAAGATATGTGTTCACTGTTCTTACTTGTTTAAATTCAGTATTAACACATTTCACTACAAGGTTTTAATTTACTTTGTTCATCACCATAAACACTTCAAGAAAAGCATAAAAACACCAAAACACATTCACCCCCCCTTCTATGTGTGATTCATTACCTAACAAGTGGTATCAGAGCAAAATCTGAAAGTAAACAGATTCAAGATCTTGGAAGAATGAATACACAGAAAATCAGTAGCATCAAAATCCCTACTTTTGATAAGTCTAACTACACTCTATGGAAAAAGAAGATGTTGTTGTTCATCAGGATGGCCAACCCACTATACACCTAGATACTCAAGAATAGGCCTTTCACTCCCATGGTAATAGTTGAGAAATCTATAGATGGGGACATGATTATTCCAGCACATTATGCTCCTAAAGATCCTTCATAATATAATGAAACTATAAAAGAAAAAGTCTCTCTGGATAGTGGATTGCAACTAATTCTTAGAGAGTCACTAGACAATGTAATGTACAACAACATTATTAACTGTGACACTGCTAAGCAGATCTGGGAGAAGATAGAGATACTTTGTGAAGGAACATAGGAAGTTAGGTCAAATCAAAGAAGGATACTGATTTTACAGTATGAGGGTTTCACAGTATGTGGGTCCCACAGTGGTGACGTGGCATGTGGGTCCCAATTTAGTGGTATTTTTTAGTAGCTATTGTAATACTTAGTAAGCTACTGAAATATTTACATTGCCTATGGTAACACTTTATGAAGCTAATGTAACAATTTGACAAATAAAAAATTAAAATGTGTTGTTGGTATTTAAGCAACCCCAAATTCATTAAAACATCCATAAAAACAAGGCCATCCAACAACCATAATATTCTTAAGTTAAACAATATTCTAAAATTTTGCATAAACAAGTATAATAGCTTCATCTGGTTCAATGAAAGCTGAGGAAGTTGCATGAAAAGCTTTAACTGGCATAAAATCTGGAAATTTTATTGTACCCTGCAAATTTAAAGGAGTCATGTTGTCTATAGAAACTTCCGGTCTATCTCCTCAACCATAATTTTTGATGGCATTTGTTGAGCTGGTTGATGCTGGTATTTTGCACTTTGCAGCCCTTTGTTTCCGGTGGAATTGCTATAGCAGCATAGGGAGATGGCATACAATGAAGAGATAGACCTATAAGGTAGATTAATCTTTTTTGTTAATAGTACTCAAGTATATTTGGGTTTACCCTCTAGAATAAGCAAATTGTGAATCTGTCCTCATTCTAGACACTTAAAAATCAAAAAATTACTAAAAGATGTGATGTTTTTTACTAAATAAAAAAATGAAATGACCAGAAACATCGTGCACCTCACTATTAATTAAGCCATATTATTATTACGCCCATGTTCAACACAAAATGTTGAAAATTGAAAAAGGAACCTCTTACAAATTGCAAGTGAAGAAGCTTAGACCAAAAAACGTACAGGTTTTTCAATGCAAATTAGTAACTTTGACGTTTGAGCTCCTTATAAGGATAACGTAAATGACGTCTCTAAAAATAGGTTTCCATATTATTTCCAGCAGTAAAGATCTGTTACTTTTATAGGTAGGCCATAAGTAGGCATCGACAACCACGTGTCAACAATCCGATCATAACAATCTTTTCTCGATATCTCTACAAATCATGAATTTATGAAGCATTTATTAAATCTGACAACCACCACACCGAACCATCTCCTATTTTTCTTTTTATTTAATCAAACATTTGAGAATAAATATCACTCATATTTGGACGCATATACTCTGATACAACTGCTCCAATTAAAACTTACATTGCCAATGACCGGAACAAGCATGTAAATAAAAAACTGTAAACAGGATGAAAATGATGCAATACTGAGCAAAATGTGCAGGATTTAATTTGAGTACTGAGAAGGAGCACTAACCTGTCACTTTTGGCATCAGTAAACCACTTGATAGCTTCTGTCGACTTGTCGGACTCTGCTGCAACGTTTGTCGAATTGTTGGACTCATCGAGGTTGATCTTCCAAGAGCAGTAGGGGAAAAGATATCTAACAATGCATCAGACGTAAAATTCGACTTCATTCAGATAAAACTTATAGACCCTGGTGATGTGAAATATCCTATTTAATTGTATTAAAAGGATATTTTGCATCATATGGGAGTTTTATTCAAATGATGTAGCATCTTACATCTGATGTAATGTGAGATTTTTTCTTGTCTTTTCACTCTCCATGCTGGCCTAAGTCTAAATCAATTAAATCAAAGACCACTAGAGCTCTGAACCTCATAAAAAGGCAACAAAGCACAAGCAGAATTGATGGAGATATCTCTTTTATTCAATATAAATCAAAAACTGCAATGTACACACATTCCAGTATTATAATGTTATTAACACATAAAAGTATCATACATACTAAGAAGCCTGTTTATATACTAATTTCTAGGTGGAGTCGATAACAACATAATGGAGCACCTTTATTTCTAAAGGTCTCAGGTATTAACACTAATTAAAAATAGTGATTTATCCATGAACATAACTGATTGTTTCTACATAGAACAAACAAACACTTAATAGTACATTTACTGGCTATGTTTTGTAAACTGGCCAATGTGCATAAGCAGCAAGATGTAAATTGTCGACAATAATACTTTTATAGTTTTATCATGTCGGAAAAAAGTTTTTTTTGAATGATTCACTTTCATTTACATGCCCACACATAATTGTTATTAGAAACTCAATATATACACTACACAGACAAACAATCTCACTAAATAAGCATAACAAAATAATCAAACAACATAAACAAATCAAGTCTCATTCAAATATAAGAAGCTAATCAATACAAACAGTGTAAAAAAACTCACAGATCTGAGTCCTGAGAGAGATTAAAGGTTCTATAACAACTACACTGGATCGGAGTCTCATTCAAATCTAAGAAGCATAATCAATCTACAAAAGAAATTCAAAAAATTGAAACAAGTACATATATATCTTTAATCCACCACTGAGCATACTTGTAAATCATCAGACACTCAAGTTGTCAATATTAAATACACATGTATATTATGCTTCTCCTTATTTTATTTTTTTAATATCTCTAAGAAAACACCTTTAAACCGAAATTGTCAGACTAATTACCTTGCAACGACAGACACACACATACATATTATTATAAGCCTCAACTTGAGTCAGTAAGACGAAATTTCATATATATCACTAACAGTTAACTTACACTGATTCAAATTCACACAAGACTAAACAAGCACCATCAAGTAAGTCAACATCACTCTCCATTTCTTCGTCGACTTCCCCCGGACCTTGTACTTCAGCCTCACCTTCTACCTGGATATTATGCATAAATTAATCCGTCAACTAATGTGCTAATACCAGCAAATGATCTACCATTAACTTCATAAAGCATAAAAACATACAAATTTTAGATTTTTACATTAGTAATTGTATGAAAATAAGCATAAAGGAACCCGAGAGCATAAGAGCAAATACCTCGAGCAACGCACAAGGTACATAAAAAGCTCAATTTATATAAAAATATAATTGTAAAACATGATAAATTAACAACAATGATATGTAAAGAAACAAGGGTGACATAATAGATAATTTAATTAACAAAAATTGAGATACAACAGCACGAATAAAAGAACGAATCAAACAGCAAGACACCAAAATTTCAAAAAACCCTGAAAATATAATTTCAGGGTGAATTTCAAAATTCACCTAAAAAACAAATATAATTAACAGAAAAGCAGGGGGAAATAAAGAATAACATAATCAATATATAAAAAACCCAAAACTGGAATTATAAAGAAAGGGGGGTTAAGTGAATTACAGAAGCATAATCAGGGGGTGGCGATTAGGTTAAGTCCTGATTGTGGAGTCGATGCCCTAATTGGAACTGCAAATCCTTAATTGGAGAGAGATAAATAAAGTGGTAGAGAGAAAGAGAGGGCATGGAGAGATGGGAAGGAGATAAGAGTTGAATGAGTGGTGGAGAGACGGGGAGGAGATAATGAGTTGAGGAGAATTAGTTTAATACATAAATTCTGAATAAATGTTCTAAAAATAATCAATTACTTATAATTACTTATATGTATTTTATTACTTTTATAATTCATATGTTTATATTTTTAATATTTTTTAAATTTAAAAGTTATATAATAATGCTCATATCATCATGTATATCATTGTTTTCTAATTTTATATGTATTTTATTACTTTTATAATTCATATATTTCGCTGTTCGATTTTTTCAAATGATGTTTTCGACGATTCAACCGTATAGATGATATTAAATACCCTTCGTAATGCTGGGAAAAAATAATCAATATATTTATTGTCCCGGTTATGTCGTATCTCAACAGAAAACGATGTGGGGGGACCATTACCTATATTGAATTTCGTCACAATTTCGCTGTTCGATTTTTTCAAATGACGTTTTCGATGATCCAACCGTACGGATGATATTAAATACCCTTCATAGTGATGGGAAAAAAATTAAAAAATTTAATGTCCCGGTTGTGTCATATCTGAACAGAAAACGATGTTGCGGGGACTATTAGCTATTTTGTGTTTCATCACAGTTTCGCTGTTCAATTTTTTCAAATGACGTTTTTGACGATCCAACCATACGGATGATATTAAATACCCTTCGTAGTGCTGGAAAAAAAATCAAAAAATTTAATGTCCCGATTGTGTCATATCATAACAGAAAACGATGTGGAGGGACTATTACAAGTATTGTGTTTCGTCACAGTTTCGCTATTCGGTTTTTCAAATGATGTTTTCGACGATCCAACCGTACGAATGATATTAAATACCCTTCATAGTGCTTGCAAAAAATAATTAAAAAATTTAATGTGCCGGTTGTGTCGTAGCTTAACAGAAAATGATGTGGGGGGACTATTACCTGTATTGTGTTCCGTCACAATCTCGTTGTTTGATTTTTTCAAATGACGTTTTCGATGATCCAACCATACGGATGATATTAAATACCATTCGTAGTGCTAGGAAAAAAATTAACAAAATTTTGATGTCCCGATTGTGTCGTATTATAACAGAAAACGATGTGGGGGGACTATTACTTGTAATGTGTTCCGTCACAATTTCGCTATTCTATTTTTTCAAATAACGTTTTCGACGATCCAACCGTACAGATTATATTTATTATCCTTCATAGTGCTGGGAAAAAATAATCAAAAAATTTAATGTCTCGGTTGTGTCGTATCTTAACAGAAAACAATGTGGGGGGACTATTACATGTATTGTGTTCTGTCACAGTTTTGCTGTTCGATTTTTTTGAATGATATTTTCGATGATCCAACCATACGGATGATATTAAATACCCTTCGTAGTGCTGGGAAAAAAATTCAAAAAATTTAATGTTCGGGTTGTGTCGTATTTTAACAGAAAACCATTAAACACAGTCTACTTATTTTACTAAAGTTATCCTATTATTTTTATTATAAATTTATAATTATTATATATTTACAAAAATATTTTCAAAATTAGATAATGACGGGATAAATAAATTTTTTAAATATTAACAGGAACCTGTGCTTTGTACGGGATTTAAGCTGATATTAAAAATAAATAAACAAGATGTGTCTAAAAATATAGGCGGGATATTTCCCCCCAATTGAAAACATAGGCGGAATATTTTACACCATAAATTGCTAAGTCGTCGTTTCACTCTCTCACTCTCTCACTCTCCCTCACATTACTCTCTCTCCTCACCTCGCCGCACCTCGCCTCGCCTCGCTCTCTCCCTTCCTTCTCTACACCCACACTTACCCCTCCCCCTCCTCAACTTACGAAAAGGGTTTCAAAGAATTAGGGTTTAAAAATTAGGGTTTCAAAAATTGGGCATTTCAAAGTTTGGGGGTTTTGATCAATCCTTCTCGACACCCACAGGTACCAATCTCCCTCTTTCTCCCTCTCTCTCGCTCTCTCTCTCTCTCTCTCTCTCGATGTTTCATGTTAATATTAAAATATAATTTTTAATCTGGTTAAACTTGAATTGGTACTATAATAAAAATGTAGAATTATGTCTTGTATGAATTCTTATTTTATAAATTGCATGAATTATGTCTCTCTCTGTCTTGCATGAATTATGTCTTGAATTTTTAATCGGGTAAATGTTAGAGTTCGGGTTTTGAAGAGCTTCGTATGCTAATTTATTTAAATTGTGGATGTTTTTTTGTTAATTTTAAGATATATGTAGTGGCTTATACAGGAATGTTGTGGTTTTTGTGGAATGTGGAATTCACTGAGAGATTGTGAATATTAATTAAAATTTATCCACAAATTAGTGTAGTTTTAGTGATTCTAATTAAACGCTAAGGTGTAATGAGGCATGGGCATCTAACAGTTGGAAGGACTAATTTGTATCCTTGTGACTAAGGTGGGATACTTAAAGATGGTAAATATTGTTCGAGCTATAGCTAGATCTAATATGCATACTTTTACTGTCGAGTTCATGTACTAATTATAGGTTCATTATGTCTTGGTATTGAAGAAACTCTTTATAGAGGCCATTCAAGGTGGGACGATGGTTCAGCATATGACTGTGGTAAATGGTAATACAAGTGGTACATGGTAATACAACAATATAGTTTTAAGTACCTGGGTTGCTGCTAATAGAATTATGAATAAGTAATCCAACTAATAGAATTATGTAGTTATTAAAGATAATTATGTAGTCACTCTTTATATCGTTATTCAGGGCATAACCTCCTCGTAAGAACATTGCTAGACTCTAACCTCTTTGTGGGAATTTTGCATTGTGTAGCTTTTAGGAATGGAGGCTGATTTGATAGGACTTCCTAGGTACAATAAAGAATATGTCAGAGGGATACAAGCATTTGTGGAAAATGCGTTTCCCCATTTTTCTGTAGGTGAAGAAATGAAGTGCCCCTGCAAGAAATGTAATGATCAATATTGGCATCGTCAAGATGTGATATATGATCATCTCATTTGCAGAGGGCCTTCTCCTTTACATGTCCAGTGGATATGTGATGTTTCGCAAACGGAAGTCAAAAGTAGTAATACGATGAAGGATTCTGACTTTATGAATTGTGAAACTGTGAGGCAAGATGAATCTTGGAAGGGGGCTTCAGACAAAGCTGATAATGCCCTCAGGAAGCAACAGAAGAAGTATGCCGCTTTGGAGAGAAAGTTGAAGCGTAAGGAGGAGGAGCTCGGAAAGTCCAACGATGAGCTGGTTGTGCTAAGGGCCGAGAAGGACAAGGCGATTGACAACTACTTGGACTCAGAGGAGTTTACCCAGTCCATGAGGGTGAGGGACGACTCGGCGTTCCCTGGGTTTTTTAGGACTGGCTGGGACATGGCCCTTGGGACCGTGAATGAGGCTTGCCCTGATATTAACCCAGCGGACTATGTCTGCCCTGACGACGAGGCTTTGCTACAGAGGTTCCGCACCCTAGTGGTCATCTCGGATCGTATTCCTCAGGACCCGCTTCTTTCTCCTCCCAAGTCATCTTCTAGGCCTGCTGCAGATGATAGCTCTTCCTATGCTGGGACTACCGAGACTTCCAGCAAGAGCGGCGAAGATTATGATATAGATGATGAGGGCACCTCTGCTCCTTAGAGCTTTTCTAGCCATGTGTGGCTTTTTTATTTTACTTTATCTTTGAGACTTGATGTATCAGACTTTGTACTATTTATTTTAACCATTTTTATGTATCGAACTTTATACTTTTATCTAGTGCACTTAGTTTACTTACCTTGCCACTGGAATTCAATCATATTTCGAAAACTTTCTCGATTTCACAAATCGTTGGGATACATCCCTTACACAAGTCTTAATAAACCTCAAAATAAAACTAAAACATGTAAATCCTAAACAAGCAAAGCTTCAAGGTGCTTTTCAACCTACTTGTCATCTTGACAAGTAAGAATTGTGCTTAACCATTTTACAAATAGTAAATCTTCAGGTTTTGTTCATGCCAAGTTCTCGGGACTTCAAAACCATCCACAGTCTCAAGCTTGTAGGTTCCTCTACCTTGAACACTTTTGACCTTGTATGGTCCTTCCCAATTCGGGGCAAGTTTCCCTTTCTTCCCTACACCAGAAGCTTCCACCTTCCTCAGGACTAAGTCACCTTGCTTGAAGAACCTTTCCTTAACCCTTAGGTTGTAGTAGAACGAAGCCTTTTTCTAATATTCCACTATCTTTGCATGTGCCTCATCTCGTACTTCATCAATTAGATCCAGGGCTAACATTTGTCCTTCCTTATTTTCCTCAGCATTGAAAGCTTGAATCCTGGGAGAGGAATGTGATATCTTTACAGGAACAACCGCTTCTGCCCCATATGCTAACATGAAGGGAGTTGCTCCAGTCGTGACTCTACAGGTAGTCTTATAGGCCCATAGTATTGGGAGTATTTCATCCACCCAGTTACTCCTCGACTTCTCGATCCTCTTCTTTAGTCCATCCAGAATTATTTGATTCGCCACTTTCGCTTGCCCATTGGCTTGCGGGTGAGCCACAGAGGTGAATCGTAATTCAATTTCATTCTCCCCACAATACTTCTTGAATTCCTCATTGTTGAACTGTGTTCCATTGTCAGTGACTAGGATGCGGGGAATTCCATACAGGCACATGATATTTTCCCACAGGAATTGTGCAACCTGCTTAGTTATGATTTTGGCCAAAGGCTTGGCTTCAATCCACTTAGTAAAATAATCAATGGCTACAATCAGGAACTTTTTTTGTTTCGTGGCCATAGGGAAAGGTCCAAGTATATCCATTCCCCATATGGTGAAGGGGATGGGAGAGTTGATAGAATTCAACATCTCGGGGGGGTTGTCGAACAACAGGTGCATATTTCTGACAACGATCACACTTCTTCACATATTCTTTGGCATCGGCCATCATCTCGGGCCAATAGAAGCCTAAACGGGTTATCTTATGAGCTAGTGCCCTGCCCCCCAAGTGTTGCCCACAAATTCCTTCATCTACTTCCTCAAGAGCCAAACGTGCCTCATCGGGCCTGAGACATCTTAAGTGAGGAACCACACAAGATCTTTTATACAAAATTCAATCTATTAAGGAGTATCTCAGTGCTCGAACAGCCAATCTTCGGGCTTCAGTAGCATCATTTGGCAACAGACTGGTTTGAATATGGGCCTTAATGGGATCTATCCATGACGTCCCCAGACCTATAGGAGCTACAAGCTTAACACCAATGCTCCGTGTCTTCAGAACGCGGAAGTATAAACTTCCTGAACTTTCCTCTATCTCAGATGAAGCAAACTTTGATAATGCATCTGCCTTAGCATTTTCCTCCCTTGGAATTTGCTCAACATGGCATTCATCGAATTGGGTCATCACAACCCTTACTAGGCGGACGTACTTAGCCATCGTATCATCCCTTGCCTCAAACTCTCCCTTCATCTGGGATATGACCACTTCGAGTCTCCACAGACCTTCAAGTTCTTGACTCCCAGTGTCCCTGCTATGCCGAGGCCAGCTATCAGAGCTTCATATTTTGCCTCATTATTTGTGGTTGGAAAATCTAACTTCATAGCATATTCAATTAAGAACCCATCAGGGCTTTGTAAAACCAAACCTGCTCCACTTGAATTTTTTTTTATGCTCCATCAAAATAGAGGACCCAATATTCCTTTTCCTTAACTTCCTTCTCTTTGTCCCCTTTATCACCATCTGTGTTTAGAGGTATAGTATCTTCCTGCCCCCAGACTTCTTGGTTGGGTATGGTACATTCCACCATGAAGTCAGCCAATGCCTGGGCTTTTATTACCGTTTGTGGCTTATATTTGATATCGAATTCTCCCAACTCTATTGCCCACTTGATCAACCTCCCACTAGCCTTAGGACTATGAATAATATTTTTTAGGGGCTGATTTGTTAGCACCTCGATTTGATGAGCCTGAAAGTAAGAACGTAAATTTCTCTGAGCCATTACCAAGGCTAAAGCAAACTTCTCAATAGTTGAATAATTCAACTCAGCTCCATGTAGAATTTTGCTGACATAGTATACGGGTTTCTGGATTTTCAGTTCCTCCCTAACCAATACAGCACTCAAGGCACTCTCTGAAACGGCCAAGTACAAGTATAAAACTTCATTCAAAGCTGGCTTGGCTAACAACGGGGCATGAGCCATATATTTCTTTAATTCCTCGAATGCATTCTTGCTTTCCTCACTCCATACAAAATCCTTAACCTTCTTTAAAGACTTGAAGAACGACAAGCACTTGTCCCCAGACTTTGAGATGAATCGTCCCAATGCAGCAACCCTTCCAGTGAGCTTTTGAACATCTTTGATAGTTTTTGGGGGCTCCATGTCCAGGATTGCCTTTATTTTATCTGGATTGGCCTCAATTCCTCTCTTGGAGACCATCAATCCCAAAAACTTTCCAGATCCTACTCCGAAAGCATACTTTGTAGGATTTAACATCATCTTGTGGTATCTCAGATACTCGAAAGCTTCCCTCAAATGGGTTATATGGTCAGTCTTCACTAGACTCTTGACTAACATGTCATTAACATAAACTTCCATGGTCTTTCCAATAAGATCCTTAAAAATTTTATTTACCAACCTTTGATAGGTGGCCCCTGCATTCTTGAGACCAAATGCCATAAAAAGATAACAATAAACACCAAAGTCAGTGATGAATGATAACTTTGGAATGTCATCCTTGTGCATCTTGATCTGATTGTATCCACTAAATCCATCCATGAAGCTCAGCATCTCATGTCCAGCAGTGGCATCTATCAAAGTATCTATCTTTGGCAACGGGAAACAATCCTTAGAGCATGCGTCATTCAGATCAGTGAAGTCCACACACATCCTCCATTTTCTATTGGCCTTCTTCACCATTACAGGATTTGCTAACCATTCTCAAAATTGTATCTCCTCAATGAAACCAGCCTCTAAGAGCTTCTCTACTTCCTGTTTTATAGCTTTTTGCCTTTCTAGAGCAAAACTTCTTTTCTTTTGCTTCACTGTCTTCCGATTTGGATCCACATTCAGCTTATGAGTAATCAGTTCCGGGTCTATGCCTGGAATATCAGCTGCTGACCATGCAAACACATCACTATTTTCTTGCAAAAATTTCACCAACTTCCCTCTAAGGGGCTCTTCTAGTGTGGCTCCAACGAAAGTCACCTTCTCAGGATGCTCGGGGGCTAAATGAACCGGAACCAAGTCTTCTGCTGGCTTCCCTCTTTTTTCATCATTCTCTCGGATATCCAGATCTTCAATAGGTAGAACCTTCCCCCAAACTCCATATACCCTCAGTGAGGCCACATAACAACTCCTAGCCATTTTTTGATCTCCTCTTTCTTTTCCAATTCCATTCCGGGTGGGAAACTTCATAACTGAATGGTAAGAGGAAGGGACTGCCTTGAAGGCATATATCCTTGTTCTTCCCATGATAGTGTTGTAAGTTGAACTAGCCTTCACCACCACAAGGTCCAACATCTGTGTTGCTTGCCTTGGATCCTAACCTATGGTTGTTAGCAACTTGATTATCCCTTCCACGGGGCACTCCATTCCCGCAAATCCATATATCGGCATATCAGTCGGGGTTAATTGAGAATCATTATAACCCATCCTTAAAAAGGTGTCATAGAGCAAGATATCCACTGAAGCACCATTATCTACAAGGACCCTCTTCACTGGGTTGTTCCCTATTATTGGTGTTATGACCAGCGGGTCATCATGAGGAAATTTCACACCCTCCAAGTCAGAATCATCAAATGCCATTATTACTCCTGTCCTGGCCCTCTACGGGGCTTCCCCAACAATATGCATAACCTCCCTGGTATATGCTTTCCTGGAGTTCTTGGATAATCCAGCAGCAGTTGGTCCTCCAAAAATTATGTTTATCACAAGCCCGTCATGGTCCTCCAAAGATTGCATTTATAACTGATTCCCTAGGCTGGGGATTCCGCCCCTGATCATCTTGGTCCCTCCTATGATCTTCAAAGTTCTTTCTCCCATTATTATTCCTATCTCATCCTTCCCCAATGTACTTGTTCAATCTTCCTTTCCGAATGAGGAATTCTATTTCATCTTTCAGTTGCCTACATTCATCGGTGTCATGACCAACATCTTTCTGAAATCTATAATATTTTCTCTTATCTAGCTTGGTAGGATCTGCCTTCAAGGGTTTAGGCCAGCGAACATCTTGATCTTTCTCGATTTCCATCAAGATCTGGCTTCTAGGAGCATTCAGCTTAGCATATTCAGTGAACTTTTGTCCAGGTCCTCCCTTCTTTGGGGTTGAATCAGGGTTTTGCTCAGTTCCGGGATACTTGTCCTTAGCAATATATTCCAGATCAGTTTTTTGCTTTTTGCCTCCAGTGGGCTCGTTACTCACTACTATCTTCCTCATGCTCTCCTCCACTTTGATGTACTTCTCGGTCCTATCTTGGAGCTGCAACATGCTTTCAGGGGGGCGCTTGGCCAAGGACAACTTAAAGAACTCATCCCTAGTTCCCTGTTGTAGTGCTATCATGGCTACCTTGTCATCAAGGTCCGGGACTTTTAAAGCTTCCTTTGTAAAATGATTCAGGTAGTCTCTCAAGGATTCCTTCGCTCCCTGCACAATGCTCATGAGGGATACTGAACTTTTCTCATGCACTCCTCCGCTGATGAAATGCTTAATAAAATCCTGACTTAATTCTCTGAAGGACCCAATAGAGTTCGGGGGCAAACGACTATACCATCTTTGATCCATACCCGACAGGGTCTGAGGAAAGGCTCGGAACCTAATAGCGTCATTCACGGGCTGCAAAAATAGTGCATTAGAGAATGTCCTGACATGATTAGCGGGATCTCCCATGCCATCATAAGCTTTAATAGTGGGAATCTTGAACTTCCTTGAGATATAGGCATTCATTATCTCTTCACTGAATGGTGGAGTAGGATCATCAGGATCTCCAAGGGGAAGAAGATTGCTTGGATCAGCTCTTGGGACTACAGTCCTTCTTTGTGACGGACCATCCAGGTCTATAATTGAAGGAGGATTTCTCCCCCTAGGTGGTAGTGGGGGTCTGGGAGCTTGGTGCGCCTCCAAGTCGCGCTTCAGCCTTTGAGCCCTGATTCTCTCCTGCACTTCTTGGGGATTCATCCCTCGGGTGTTCCTGGGACGTTGGTTACCATCAGGCATCGGCTCTTTGCCAGCACGTCTCCTTCTTGGGGCCACTTCATCATCCAAAGATTCCGAGTCTCTATCAGTATAAGGACCAGAAAATTCCTGATCCTCCGGGATAGGAGCCAAACCTTGTATGTAGGGGGT
Organism: Apium graveolens; assembly: GCF_009905375.1. Taxonomy (NCBI): domain Eukaryota; kingdom Viridiplantae; phylum Streptophyta; class Magnoliopsida; order Apiales; family Apiaceae; genus Apium; species Apium graveolens. Next base: position 165,790,988 of record NC_133653.1, on the reverse strand, counting down.
GTTTGCCCCCGTGCTTCACTCCGTCCAGCATGTCCACTTCCTCCAACCTCGGGGTAAAGGGGCATCCCATAAGGGGGGTTAGTGGTCACAATAGTCGAATACTCATACCCAACGGGTCGAGAATTCATAGGTGTATGTAGCTTTGAAGTTGGGGATTCGTCCCTTGAGGAGCTAGGGGAATCATCCCTTGAGGTTGAGGTTCAGTTGTCCCTACCTGGGATCCTCCTTGGGTGGCGGCATAGGTTCAATGCGGAGGTACCTCCATGGTAGACGAAATCATTTGCGTTATCCCCGCTGGTGTTCCTCCTTCAAGGGCGCTGCTTCCTCTCCTTGTTCTCGTCATGGTTGTTGTTGTGCTTTCCCACAGACGACGCCAAATGTTATGGATCAAAAACTAAGGTATAATAATTTCTGTATTTATTACTAGGGAATGTGAACTTCGAGGCTCGATTTGACTACTCTTGTGTTTCGTGACTCAATCTGCCTTAACAAGATGCCTACGTACCTTGTTGATTGCCAAAGATCAAGTTAAAAAACGTAATTCTGATTAGTGGGGTGAGGCCCCTTATATAGATGCTGGGAGTCCTTGAATTGGACTTGGGTTAGGAGACTTGGTGGGCAAGTCTCAGAATTAGAATGGACTTTGGAGTCCTAAGAGGTAGGAAGCTGATTTCTTATCCCACCAGGTTCCTTGAAGACCAATCTACAAGGATTTATTTCTCCACTAAGACTCATCTTATCAGCTGACTTATCCCTTATTAATTAATTACGAAATTAATATTTAGGGTTTTGGGCCTTTTCAAATGGGCCTAGTTGTTGACCCTGTTCTGATATGATTAATGCAACATTAATTACATACTCAGGCCTTATTTTCTTCCCTATCAGGTGGAAAAGTTCAATTCACCAGAAAGTTTTTAAATACTTGTATTTAATTGCTTTGTGATTTGATTTCTGTTAGATTCTTATTCTGCACTATTGCAAATCAAACACATTTATTTATTTATAGAAGAATCATTCTTAAAATTTAAAAAGAATCTAGAACTACATTCAACCCCCCTTCTATAATTCTTGTTTCGATTGTTTGGGAATAACAATTGGTATCAAAGCAAGCTCTTGAAGTACAAAGAATTTAAAGATCACAACAACTAACAAGATGAGCAAAAAGGATGTTGGGGTGAAGATTCCATTTCTAGACAAAGACAACTATCACCATTGGAAGGTGAAGATGCACCTGTATCTCTTATCTCAAGATGATGCATATGTGGATTGTATTGAGAAAGGTCCACATGTCCCTATGAGAGCTGCTACAGGAAATGAAGCATCTATCCCAAAGCCTAGAGCAGAATGGTCTGATCAAGACATTGAACAAGTTTGAAAAGATAAAAAGGCCATGAACATTTTGTTTAATGGTGTTGATGGTGACATGGTTGACAACATCATAAACTGCAAAAATGCTAAGGATGTTTGGGAAATAATTCAAGTCATATGTGATGGAACTGAGTAGGTAAGGGAGAACAAAATGAAACTCTTGATTCAGCAATATGAGCATTTTCACAGTGAAGAAAGTGAGTCACTCACTGACATATTTAGTAGATTTTAAAAGCTACTAAATGCTCTAAAGTTGCATGGAAGAGTCTATCAAACAAAGGACTCAAACCTCAAATTTCTTAGATCTCTACCAAAGGATTGGAAACCCATGACAGTCTCACTAAGAAACTTTCAAGACTACAAGGAATTTACCTTGGATAGACTATATGGAATTCTAATGACCTATGAGCTTGAAATAGAGCAAGATGAAAAGTTAGAGAAAGGAAGAAAGAAAGGAGGGTCTATTGCACTAGTTGCTGAGCAAGAAAAGGAGAAGGAGACAAAGGTAGAAGCTGTTGAATCTGCATCAAACCATAGAGTTTTTGAAGGCAAGGAAAAAGGGCTAGTAGCTGAACATGAAGAAAATCTTAGTCAAGATGACATGGATGACATAGATGAGCTTTTGCTTTTCTATCCAGGAGATTTGCCAAGCTCAAATTCAATAAGAATTTTGGAGCAGCCAAGTCACACAGAAACATGGTTGATAAGTCCAAATTCAAATATTTCAAGTATGGCTTGGCAAGTCATTTTGTTAGTGAATGCAGAAAGTCTGATTCTGGTAAAAAGAAGTTTGAGGCTGTTGATTACAAACATAAATATTTTGAGTTACTCAAACAAAAGTAAAGGGCTTTCATCATACAGGAAAATGACTGGGTTGCAGATGGATTAGAAGAGGATGAATATACAAGCTATGTCAATCTAGAACTTATGGACAAATCCGATGAAACAGAAGTTAGTTCATCAAGTAATCAGGTAATCACCACTAATCTATCATATTTGTCTAAAGCTAAGTGTAATGATGCCATAAATGACATGTCTACTGAATTATATCATCTGTGTATTACACTCAAGTCTCTCACTAAAGAAAACATTAATCTTAAAGAGAATAATTTGTTTTTAAGTGAAAGAAACATTGTGTTAGAGACTCAATTTGTTGAGTTTGAAAAACTGAAAATAGAATGCAAGACTGCCAAAGATGAATTTACTGAATCTCAAAAGAGATAGGAGATTTTAAGAAAGCAGCTTGAACGAGAACAGGAAGTAATTAAGGCATGGAAATCATCTAGAGATGTCCATGCTCAAATGACTAAAGTTCAAGGTATAGAATCTTTTTGTGATGCAGCTTGGAAAAAGAACAAGGAGAAGCTTGATTCCAATCTGGTTGAAGGACTTTCAACAAATGTGGATTCGACGGATGATGAAAATTATCCGTCGAATAATTAAAAAGATTATCTGTTGAAAGACAATGAGCCACATCCGTTGAGTGTAAGTAAATCAGTTAGTAAAGCTAAGATAGCTAAATTAAATGAAAAATATGGATCAGTTTTTAAAAACTTTGTTCCAGGAGAAACAAGTCAAGTGAAACAGAACAAGAGAGTCAATGTAGGGCATCTATCCATTAAGCAATTAAATGATAGATTGGAGAAAATTAAAGTGAGAACATAGTCTAAGAAAAACAGTAGAAATGGGAAAGTAGGAATTAACAAACATAACATCTACACACCTGATAAATATGCACCAAGAAAAATCTGTGTTAAGTGTGATAGTGTTAATCATTTTTCTGTTAATTGCAAACTTGCTATGTCTGCATCCATGTTGCACCTCTTTCATTTCCCAGTATGCCTACAATGCTTGTGAATATTATGCCTGCACATAATTTGAATGCACAGTTTGCTAATATGCCATTTGTGACAGCCTCAACCCCGGGGTCAGGAGTTGACGTCACTAACAATATCAAACTACAATTATAAAACAATCAACTCACTTTTATTTCAATATAAACAACCCCTTCTCAAGATCTTTACCAGGTTCAAGTATAATTTAGGTTACACACTTTTTACAAACCAACTTATTGAAAATAACCTGACATATCTAACTTTCTACATCAACTCACAGACCACACCTGGTCTGACACAACACACTCAGAGGAGCTCACTACGGGAGGAACTGGACTCTAGCCCTGCCTATGACAGAAGGATCTCCTGGGCATCTACAATAAAAGAATATACAAAATATTTTGCAAGAGTGAGCGATCAATCGCTCAGCAGTACCACTATATGAATAATAAACAAAAACAGTTTATGATAAACAATTATAGGAACAGAATTCATAATTCATTTATAACAACAAGTAAAACAGGTATAAACTGGATATCAATAACTAGCATGCTCTATAAAATATCTCATTAGTTGTGTTGTGTGAATACTAGAGTTCAATTTTTAGCATGCTACTTTCATTTCCAAATTTTGTTCCATTACAAGAACCATAAAACCATTTGTCCCGTTACGGGGACCCGAAATCATTTGTTTCGTTACGGGAACCACAAAAAAAAAAATCTCGCTCAGATATGAATGTATTGGATGATCCCTGGTGAGAAAGCTGATCAGGCTATCTCCAGAGGATGGCTCCATCTGCCATCCCATGAAACTTCTTCCGGAACTCAGAGACTAGCTAGGTCTCTGTCACGCTGGACTAAGTGGTTTAAATAGGGTGCGCAAGCAACTTAGCCTCTTACCCCATCCACCTGGCCATTACGGGCCCTCGCGCACGTTCATCCAATTATCTGATCTATTTTATCCAGTTTTCAAACCACTTACCTATCTCCTTCAAAACATTTCTAACACAGAACATTATTCGAAACCTCTTTTCCATTTTAATCACATTTTTAGAGATAGGTATTTTCAGAAGGTATTTCTCCCCCAAAACATATTTTAAACAACATTTTCAAATACAAGGGATACGTAACTTAAAAAGTTTTTGTTCCAGTTCGAAAATAAAACAACAGTTCATTCATATATAGTGAACCAAAAAAGAATGGTCAGGGGACTTGCCTTGATACGCTTTAACAACTATTATTGGCTAGCTTTGCACCGACCGGGATGCTCAGAATTTCGATTGGAACCTACAGAACCGAAATACCCTAAATTATACGTCCGAATATGCTCGACATATCCTCGCTAACAATCTACCCGTACGTTGACAAAACCCGACTCGTAACACACATATTATTGTAATACACATATCAGTTAGGGTTCATGTTCTCGAAAGTCGGTTCGATGTTCGTTTTCAGAAAATACGTATACTCGTCATTTTACGAAATTAGGGTTATTGGTTTTGGCAAAACATTCCACCACAACATACAATCAGGTTTCGTATAAAGTATATATATATATACTCGCTCGATGTCCCGATAATTATTGGATACGCTCCCGTATTTCCGTAATTTGATTTCCCGGAAATCGGCAGCACTTCCTTTATTTATCGGAATATCCTGTCGAACAATTCGACAACAAATCAACAGCACAATCAGCACAATCCAATTTCACAAGTCCCAACCACCTATTCAAACTAACAACAATCGCAATCCACAAATTCCTAAACGCCAATTCAAATACAGTTATTAATTATTATTCGTATTTTATATTTTTAATTCGTAGGACTCAGAAATATTCATTATAGTCCACCGTTGGCTCGCCGAGGCTCATCGTCGATGACAGTAAAATTCGTCGGTACCCATTAATTTCGGGTGTCCACACGAAATTTTACCGATAAAACTTTCGGAATAATCGAAAATTATTAACTCCAAAATCACAGAATGTTCATAAAAAAAATCAATCAATATCTGAATAACCCAAAAATGGGTTTCGAATTTCACATCACACAACAATCAAAACCACTGACTGACCCCTACATACGCCATCAGCACGCGCATACATGCGCGGCAGCGATGACAGGGTCACCGGAATTGGAACAACAGAGCAGGCGGCAAATATGAGATAAAGAACACATGCATCCCAACGAATACATACACACACGTACGCTTAACTCACACACACGATATACACACACCAACGCCCGCTGCTATAAAGAAACGGAATAATCAACAGAGAGAAAAAGGAGGGCGGGGACGGCGATTCCGCCAGAAAAAGAAGGAGGGATGGTGGTGAACTCACCGGCAACCGAGAGCAACCGAGAGTAGAGCGGAGGAGAGAGGAAGAAGATCGAGAGAAACAGAGAAGAAAATCGGGAGGAGAGGGAAGAGAGATTCTAGAGAGATTAGGAATTGATAAGAAAAGGAGGAACAAATGAGAGTTGTAGAGAGATAAAACAAATGATAAGATCAATTATATTTATCTGGTTTCGCCCGATTTTATCCGCATCTGACACGCAAATTTGCAATTTCTCAGCGAATAAATTATGGGTAAAATAACCCGAAATTCTTTAAAATTAACTTAAAAAGTTCTTGAATGATTAGGGGTTAATAAAAATAAAATTTCCAGAATTTTTAAATCATTTTTGAAACGCAAATAGGACCCGCATTTGACGATTAAACGAAATATTGTGCCGGTCAATTTAATCCTAAAAATTTCCAAAATAATTTTAAAATTCTTGAAATATTCCAAACTTACTAAAATATAAATTTCGTAATTTTTGAAGAATTCTGGAATTAAATACTGAGTTTATAATAAAATGCAATCATAAAATCATTTAAAGATAAATAATCAATAAAATATTGATTTCTAAATTTTATAAACTCCTAAAATAATAAATAAAATTATGAATCAATAAAAATTATTTTAGAGATAATACAAGTATTTATGGAAATAAATCTTCAATAAAATCACTTTTAAATATAAAAATAAAACACTGCTCACAATTAATTACACAAATGATCCTCAAACACCAACGATCACATAGAATTAATAACAAAATAATATTCATCTAACAGAAACCATACATATATTTTATTTATTTAATATTTACACAATTAAATAATTCAAAAATATACGAGTCGTTATATCCTTCCCCCCATTAAAAAGATTTTGCCCTCAGAATCTGATTTAACTAAACAAGTGAGGATATTTGTCAAGCACATCTGACTCTAACTCCCAAGTGGACTCTTCTACTCGAGGATTCCTCCACAATACTTTAACTATGGGAATACACTTATTTCTTATAACTCGTTCTTTACGATCTAGGATTTGGATCGGCCGTTCCACGTAGGACAAATCTGGTTGAAGATCGACTGGCTCATATGCAATAACTTGATTCGAATCGGGGATATAACGCTTTAACATAGATACGTGGAACACATTATGGATGTGCTACAATTATGGAGGTAGTGCTAACTCATAGGAAACTTTACCAATTTTTCTCAATACTTCAAATGGTCCAATATACCTAGGTATCAGCTTGCCTTTCTGTCCAAATCTAATCAATCCTTTCCAAGGAGACACTTTTAGCAATACTAACGATCCTATTTCCATATCCATGTCCTTCCTATGTAGGTGTGCGTTCTTATTCTGTCTATCTTGAGCTACTTCTAACCTTTTTCAAATCAATACAACTGTGTCCTTGGTTTGTTAAACCAACTTAGGACTTAGCAACTTCTTTTCTCCTCCTTCATCCCAATAGAATGGGGATCTATACTTATGTCCATACAAAGCTTCGTAAGGCGGCATCCCTACACTGGCATGATAACTGTTATTATAGGAAAACTCAATCAACGGCAAATGGTCATCCCAATTTACTTTAAAATCCAAAGCACAAACCCTTAGCATATATTCTATTGTCTGAATTGTTCTTTCACTTTGGCCATCTATCTGGGGATGGTAGGCGGTACTCATCTTTAACTTAGTCTCTAAACATTCCTGGAATTTTGTCCAAAATCTTGAATTAAATATTGGATCTCGATCAGACACAATTGAGACAGGGACTCCATGCTGGGTCACAATTTCATCCAAATACATCTTGACTAGCCTATCCAAGGAATACTTTTTATTGATCGGGAGGAAAAACGCAGACTTCGTCAATTTATCAACAATTACCCAAATAGAATCATGGTTCGACTTTGTCTTTGGTAGTCCCACTATAAAATCCTTAGAAATTTCTTCCCATTTCCATTGAGGAATCTCCAAAGGTTGTAACAATCCACTTGGTCTTTGATGTTCTGCTTTTACCATTTGGCACACATGACATTTGCTAACCCAATTGGCTATTTCCTTTTTTATTCCTGGCCACCAGAAGTTTTTCTTCAAATCTTGATACATCTTAGTGCTTCCCGGGTGAATAGAAAACCTAGAATTATGAGCTTCCCGCAAAATCTCATTCTTCAGTTCAATAACATTGGGAATCCATATTCTTGAAGAAAACCCGAACATACCTTTGCTATCCTTTTGAGTACAAAGTTCTTCTCCAGTCAAATTATCTAGCCCTCGCTCTATTATTTCTTCCTAACACTTCTTAATTTTGTCCATTAATTCTGGCTGAAAAGTGATCTCATACAATTGCTCTTTATTATTTTCCAGTGCTCGAACTTCAATTTCCAACTTTTCCAATTCTTTTGCTAATTTCTCAGCAATCTTGATCTCATTCAATCTTTCCTTCCTGCTCAGAGCATCTGCCACTATATTGGCTTTACCTGGGTGGTAGTTAATGGAACAATCGTAATCCTTAATCAGTTCTAGCCATCTTCGTTGTCTCATGTTTAGATCCTTCTGGGTAAATATATTCTTTAAGCTATTATGATCCGTATAGATCTCAAACTTTTCTCCGTACAAGTAATGTCTCCACAGCTTCAACGCGAACACAATCACTGATAACTCCAAATCATGCACTGAATACTTTTGCTCATGAGGTTTCAATTGTCTAGAGGCGTAAGTAATAAATTTATCATGTTGCATCAACACACAGCCCAAACCCTTTAAGGAAGCATTAGTGTAGATTAAAAAAATTCCCGGCTCATCTGGAAATGCTAGCACTGGAGCTGTTACTAATCTCTTCTTTAACTCTTGAAAGCTTTCCTCACATTTCTATGTCCAGATAAACTTCTCATTCTTCCTGGTCAGCTTGGTCAATGGAGTCACAATCTTAGCAAAGTCATTTACAATTCTTCGATAGTAACCTACTAGTCCAAGAAAACTTCTAACCTCCATCGGGGTCTTTGCTTATTCCCACTTGGATACAGCCTCAATCTTTACAAGATCCACTTTAATTCCTTCCTTTCCTACTACATGACCTAAGAATTGAACTTTATCCAACCAAAATTCGCACTTCGAAAACTTAGCATACAACTGCTTCTCTCTTAGCCTTTGCAGGGTAATCCTCATATGTTTAGCATGCGTCTTTAGTCTTCGAATAAATGAGGATGTCATCAATAAATACAATCACAAACTTATCCAAGTATTCCTTGTACACCCGGTTCATTAGATCCATGAAAGCAGCTGGTGCATTGGTCAATCCCAATGACATCACTAGGAACTCGTAATGTCCATATCTAGTTCTGAATGTAGTCTTTGGTATGTCTTCTGGCTTAATCTTCAATTGATGGTAGCCCGATCTCAAGTCAATCTTCGAGAAATAGCATGCTCCCTTAAGTTTGTCAAACAAGTCATTTATCCTTGGTAGGGGATACTTATTCTTGATGGTCAACTTATTTAACTCCCGATAATCGATACACAACCTTATACTTCCGTCCTTCTTTTTTACGAATAGCACTGGTGTACCCCACGGGGATACACTTAGCCTAATCACACCTTTATCCAATAATTCCTGAAGTTGTTTAGCTAGCTCTTTCATTTCCACTGGAGCCATACGATAAGGAGCCTTTGAAAATGGTTCTGCTCCGGGAACTAAATCAATGAAAAACTCGATCTCACGATCTGGTGGCAATCCTGGCAACTCGTCTGGAAAAATGTCTGGAAATTCTCTTATTATTGGAATCTCGTCCAGATTAAGGACTTCTTGCTCAATATCTACTACATGTGCTAAGTAAGCCTCGCATCCTTGTCTTAACAATTTCTTTGCCTTTAATATCGAGAGAAATTTCTTTTCTTGCCTTTGTCCTTGATAATTTACCTTAACATTATCCTTTGTAAATATCACAATCTTTTTCTTCTTGCAATCAATATTTGCCTTATATTGGGACAACCAATCCATTCCTAAAATCACATCAAACTCTCCTAGCTCGAAGGGTATTAGGTCAGCCAAGAAAGAATGTCCGTGGATTTCCAATTGACATCTAGGGCATAACTGACTTACTGAAACCCTATCCTGATTAGCTACTTCTATAGTTAAAGGTTCAGCCAATTCTTCTAATATTAAGTCCATTTTAACCACACAATCTTTTGATATAAAAGACTTAGATGCTCCTGAATCAAACAAAACTTTAACATGTATGGAGTTGAGAGAGAGCGTACCTGCAACTACATCTGAGTCCTGAGCATTGGACCTCTTGGTCATTTTGAAAGTTCTGGCCTTAGCTGTGCTGGATGCCGGTCCTTGAGATGCAGTACTTTGAGTAGCCGTCTTAAATTCCTAGCAAGATGTCCAACCTTACCACAGTTGTAGCAAGTAACTGCGGGTTTCTCCAAGTTGCATTTCGATGTATAATGACCCTTCTGGTAACATTCGAAACACTGTATATCCCTTATACACGAACCTCTATGTTTCTTGCCACATATATTACAATCCACCACTGGATTTGCTGACTGGGTTGGAATGGAAGCAACTGAAGTGGTAGTAGGCCTGGCCAGAGGAAAATTCTGTCTTTTGAATCTTTTATTCCTAATTTGGCCGAATCGCCTCCAAAACCTCTGACTGGATCCTCCTGGATTCGTCTCATCAGTGGTACCTTCAGACTTTCTCTTCTTATCACCCTTCTCTTTGGAAGCCAACTTCTGATCACTTTCAATTATTAGGGCGGCCTGAACTACAGAGGGGTATGTCTTGAGTTGCAAGGCTACAACCCCACTACGGATTTCTGGCTTTAATCCCTGCTGGAACCTCTTCGCTTTCTGACTTCAGTACTCACATACAGAGGCACCAATCGGGCCAATTCCGTAAACTTGGCTTCATATTCTGCCACACTCTTTTCACCCTGCTTCAATTCCAGAAACTCAACCTCCAACTGATTTTGTAAACAATCTGGAAAGTACTTTTCCAAAAAAAAATTCTATAAACCTGGTCCATGAAATAAGACCTTCTCCTTCCAAGGCACGAGTGGATTCCCACCAATAATTCATTTCACCCTTAAGAAAGTAACTCGCATAGTCTGATCTGAGATTAACACTTACTTGCGTAAGGGTAAAAGCTTTCTCAATTTCCTTTAGCCAAATTCTGGCAGCAACTGGGTCCACCTTGCCCTTAAACTCTGGGGGCTTCACCGACTGAAAAGAATTAAAGTTAACAGTTTGGTTCACCTCTCTCTGCTGAGGCCATTGCCTGAAGTTTCAGCTATTGTTGTTGAATTTGTTGTTGCTGCTGTTGTATGAACTGCTGTTGTTGTTGCTGATGTTGCAGAAATTGTTGTTGCTGCTGCTGAAATTGATCTTGCGGTTGAGACATTTGGTTAGACTGTTGGCGCAGCAAATCTAGAAATTCTTTCATAACTAGTCCCCCATCAGAATCTCTATTAGAGGAATTGGACGAGATATTCTTCTTGGGCGACATTCTCTTGAAACACAAAAAATAGTTTTAGTTTAAAAGAATTGCCCCCGGGTAGCAACATTTTCATGTGCCAAGAGAATGTTGCCGTAATAAAATATTCCCATCCTCATTTAGTTGGGGTCCGAATGTAATGAGTGGCTAGATTTAAAAAAATCAGCGTCAAATGCAACAATAAAAGTAACAACAATAATAACAGTCGACACTAACAGCATAAGCCAATACTCATAATAGCCGCTAACTACTATCGCAACCTACTAACTGAACTCACATGATCGGACTCGTTCTCGTGAAAGGGATAACTAGAAATCTGTATCGGCCATTAGCAATGGCACCTATACCAGGGAGGCACTCTAAATGTTAGGGATATTCCAGGATCCTCAATATGCCAGGGTTTCACCTTTGAACCCTCGAATAGACTCTTAAACTTGCTCCTCTAATGTGTGTTATTGATTCACACCCTATACACCAAATCTACACCTTTTCGACTCTATCACTAACCTAAATCAGGGACTCAAACCTGTAGCTCTGATACCAACCTGTGACAGCCTCAACCCCGGGGTCAGGAGTTGACGTCAGTAACAATATCAAACAACAATTATAATACAATCAACTCACTTTTATTTTAATATAAACAACCCCTTCTCAAGATCTTTACCAGGTTCAAGTATAATTTATATTACACACTTATTACAAACCAACTTATTGAAAACAACCTGACATATCTAACTTTCTATATCAACTCACAGACCACACCTAGTCTGACTCTGGTGAGACAGATGATCAGGCTATCTCCATAGGACGGCTCCATCTGTCATCCCATGTAACTTGTTCCAGAACTCAAAGACTAGCTAGGTCTCTGTCACGCTGGACTAAGTGGTTTAAATAGGGTGCACAACCAACTTAGCCTTTTACGCCATCTTCCTGGCCGTTACGGGCCCTCGCGCAAGCTCATCCAATTATCTGATCTATTTTATCTAGTTTTTAAACCACTTACCTATCTCCTTCAAAACATTTATATCACAGCACATTATTCAAAACCTCTTTTCCATTTCAATCACATTTTTAGAGATAGGTATTTTCAGAAGTTAATTTCTCCCCCAAAACATATTTTAAACAACCTTTTCAAATACAAGGGATACGTAACTTAAAACGTTTTTGTTCCTGTTCGAAAATAAAACAACAGTTCATTCACATAGACTGAAACATAAAAGAGTGGTCAGGGGTACTTGCCTTGATATGCTTTAACAACTATTATTGGCTAGCTTTGCATCGACCGGGATGCTCGGGATTTCGATTGGAACCTATATTTACGAAATACCCTAAATTAGATGTCTGAATATGCTCGACATATCCACGCTAACAATCTACCCGTACATTAATAAAACCCGACTCGTAACACACGTATTATTGTAATACACATATCAATTAGGGTTCACATTCTCGAAAGTCGATTCGATGTTCGTTTTCAGAAGAAATTAGGGTTATTGGTTTTGGCAAAACATTCCACCACAACATACAATCAGGTTTCGTATAAAGTATATATATATATTCGCTCGATGTCCCGATAATTATTGGATACGCTCCCGTATTTCCGTAATTTGATTTCCCGAAAATCGGGCAGCACTTCCTTTATTTATCGGACTATCCCGTCGAAAAATTCAACGTCAAATCAACAACACAATCACCACAATCCAATTTCACAAGTCCCAACCACCTATTCAAACCAACAATAACAATCGCAATCTACAAATTCCCAAATGCCAATTCAAATACAGTTATTAATTATATTCGTATTTTATATTTTTAATTTGTAGGACTCTGAAATATTCATCATAGTCCACCGTCGGCTCGCCGAGACTCATCTCCGACGGTGGTAAAATTCCTTGGTACCCGTTAATTTCGTGTATCCACACGAAATTTCACCGATAAAACTTTCGGAATAATCGAAAATTATTAACTCGAAAATAACAGAATGGTCATAAAAAAATCAATCAATATCTAAATAACCCAAAAATGAGGTTTCGAATTACACATCACACAGCAATCCAAACAACCGACTGACCCCTACACACGCCACCAGCACGCGCATACATGCGCGACAGCAGTGACAGGGTCACCCGAATTGGAACAACAGAGCAGGCGGCAAATATGAGATAAAGAACACATGCATCCCAACGAATACATACACACACGTACGCTTAACTCACACACACGATATACACACACCAACGCCCGCTGCTATAAAGAAACGGAATAATCAACAGAGAGAAAAAGGAGGGCGGGGACGGCGATTCCGCCAGAAAAAAAAAGGAGGGATGGTGGTGAACTCACCGGCAACCGAGAGTAGAGCGGATGATAGAGGAAGAAGATCGAGAGAAACAGAGAAGAAAATCGAGAGGAGAGGGAAGAGAGATTCTAGAGAGATTAGGAATTGATAAGAAAGGGAGGAACAGATGAGAGTTGTAGAGAGATAAAACAAACGATAAGATCAATTATATTTATCTGGTTTCACCCAATTTTATACGCTTCTGACACGCAAATTTGTAATTTCTCAACGAATAACTAACAGGTAAAATAACCCAAAATTCTTGAAAATTATTTTAAAAAGTTCTGGAATGATTAGGGGTTAAAAAAATAAAATTTTCAGAATTTTTAAATCATTTTTGAAAAGCAAATCGGACCTACATTTGACGATTAAACGAAACAATGCGCGGGTCAATTTAATCCTAAAAATTTCCAAAATAATTTTAAAATTCTCGAAATATTCCAAACTTACTAAAATATGAATTTCGTAATTTTATTGAAGAATTCTGGAATTAAATACTGAGTTTACAATTAAATACAATCAGAAAATCATTTAAAGATAAATAATCAATAAAAAATAGATTTTTAAATTTTATAAACTCCTAAAAATAATAAATAGAATTATGAAGCAATAAAAATGATTTTAGAGATTATCCAAATATTTATGAAAATAGATATTTAATAAAATCATTTTTAAATATAAAAGCAAAACAACACAACTCACAATTAATTACACAAATGATACTTAAACACCAACGATCACATGGAATTATTAATAAAATAATATTCATTCGACAAACCCATATACATATTTTATTTATTTACTATTTACACAATTAAATAATTCAAAAATATACTAGTCGTTATACCATTTGCACAAAATCCTTATTATGCTGCATTTAGTATGCCACAAATGCAATTTTGCATGCCTTACTGGAATAACATGTTTGCTCAAAATATGTCTTTCCATACTAACCAAGTTGTGCATGATAATTCTACAATGATGAATGGTTTTAAGGGTTCTACTCAATAGACTAAGGATAAACTTCAAGTATCTAAGTCAAATGAGGACAAACCCAAGAAACCTAAGAAAAAGGCTAACAAAACAGGACCCAAGGAAACTTGGGTACCAAAATTAACTTGATTTGATTTTGTTGTATGCAGGGAAACAGAAAGAATCTTTGGTATCTGGATAGTGGGTGCTCAAGGCACATGAATGGAGATTCTACCCTGCTCACTGAGTTTAAGGAGAGAGTTGGCCCAAGTATCACTTTTGGAGATGACAACAAGGGTTATACTGTGGGATATGGCTTGATTTCAAAGGATAATGTCATCATTGAGGAAATTACCCTAATGGATGGACTCAAGCACAATTTGTTGAGTATCAGCCTTCTTTGTGATAAGGGCAACTCAGTAACATTTAATTCTGAAGCCTGTGTTGTGACCCACAAGAGAAGCAACAAAGTGGTTCTCACTGGAGTGAGAAAAGGGAATGTGTCTCTAGCTGATTCCAACTCATCAAATGCAGAATTTGTCACTTGTCTATTTAGCAAGGCAAGTCAAAATGAAAGTTGGTTATGGAACAAGAAGTTGTCCCACCTTAACTTCAAAACTATGAATGGGCTAGTCAGGAAAGATTTGGTAAGAGGTATTCCTCATGTGGAATTCTCAAAGGATGGACTGTATGATGCATGTCAGAAAGGAAAGAAAATCAAGGCATCATTCAGAAAGAAGCTTGATTAAACAATTGAAGAACCTCTACAATTACTACACATGGATTTATTTGGACCAGTAAACATATTGTCAATCTCAAAAAAATGTAATGTATAGTAATTGTGGATGATTTCTCAATGTTCTATTGGACATATTTTCTCAAGTCCAAAGATGAAGCTAGTGAAATCATCATCAATCACATAAGACAAATCAACAATCATCCTGATTTTAAAGTAAGAAGAATCAGGAGTGACAATGGAACTGAGTTCAAGAATTATGTGATGAGATCATTTTGTGAAGAGAATGGGATCATGCATGAATTCTCAGCAACAAGAACCCCACAACAAAATGGTGTGGTGGAAAGGAAAAAAAGATCTCTTATTGAAGCTGCAAGGACAATGCTAGAAGAATCAAAGTTACCAACTTACTTTTGGGCTGAAGCTGTAAATACTGCATGCTACATTCAGAATATTTCTTTGGTCAATCAAGCTAAATGTATGTCCCCCTACCAATTGATCAAAACAGGAAGCCAACACTGAACTTTCTTCATGTCTTTGGTTTTAGATGCTATAAAAATATTAAGGAATCAAACTGATCAACATAGGAAGTTTGATGCCAAAGTAGATGAAGGCATTTTTTTTGGATATACAGTTGGAAGAGCCTATAGAGTCTTCAATCTTAGAACCAACATTGTTATGGAATATGTACATGTTGTGTTTGATGATAAAAAGATTGAAGGATTGCAAGATGGAGATTTCTATGAAAGCCTCAAATTTCATAATGTTGAGATGATTTGTGATGATAGTGATGATGATAGTGATCAAGAAGAAAGACTTAAGGACAATGTAGAAAAGTCTACAACCAATGAAGTACATAATTCAACATCCATCGAAAGACCAAGTGTATCATCCGTTAGAAGACAATCTGCATCATCTGTCGAAAGGCAAAATTCAACATCCGTTGAACCTTCAATAGAAATTGAGGGCCAATACAGATCATAAGTAGAAAGAACCCCAACTACAAGTTAAAGATCCACAAACTCAGGGGGAGTTTCTTCTAATCAAAATTCTGTCATACATCTAAACAATAATGAGGCCTCTTCATCTAGAGCTAATCTACCTTAACAGAGAAAATGGACTAGAGATCACCCATTTGAACTGATCATTGGTGATGCATCTTTAAGAGTGAAAACAAGGAAAGCAACTCAAGATGAATGTCTATATAGCAGTTTTCTATCTCAGAAAGAGCCTAAAAAGGTAAAAGAAACTCTGTTAGATCTTGATTGGGTTTTGGATATGCAAGATGAGCTAAACTAATTTGAAAGGAATAAAGTATGGAAGCTAATACCCAAGCCTAAAGGAAAGAATCCTATTGACACCAAGTGGGTATTCAGAAACAAGATGGATGAAAATGACATAGTTGTAAGGAACAAAGCTAGATTGGTTGCTAAGGACTACTGTCAACAAGAAGGAATAGGTCTTGATGAAACTTTTTACCCTGTTGCAAGACTTGAAGCCATCAGAATTTTCTTAGCCTATGCAGCCCATGCCAATTTCAAAGTCTATCAAATGGATGTCAAAAGTGCTTTTCTGGATGGAGATTTGGAGGAGGAAGTCTATGTCAATCAGCCTCCTGGTTTTGAAGACCTAAATTTTCCAGAACATGTCTACTATCTTTTGAAAGCACTTTATGGATTGAAGCAAGCAACTAGAGCCTGGTATGATACTTTGTCAAAGTTTCTCTTAGAAAATCACTTCACTAGAGGTATTGTTGACAAAACCTTATTCTTTAGAAATGTTAATGGCTCTAGTATACTTGTTCAAATTTATGTAGATGATATTATATTTGGCTCTACAGATGAAAAACTTTGCAAAAAGTTTGCCAAATTGATCCAAAGTAAATATGAAATGAGCATAATGGGAGAACTAACTTACTTTCTTGGTTTACAAGTTAATCAAGTTAATGATGGAATATTCATTAGTCAAACCAAATATATTTATGATCTTTTGAAAATGTTTGATCTAATGGATTACACATCTGCAAAAACCCTCATGGCCACTGCAACTAAACTTGAATTAAACACTACTGAAAAGTCTGTGGATATTTCAAGTTATAGGGGCATGGTTGGCTCACTTTTATATTTAACTGCAAGTAGGCCAGATATAATGTTTTCTACTTGTCTTTGTACTAGATTTCAAACTGATCCTATAGAATCTCATTTAGTAGCTATTAAGAGAATTTTCAGATATCTCAAAGGAACACCAAAACTTAGCATTTGGTATCCTAGAGATTCTGGTTTTGATCTAACTGGTTATTCAGATGCAGATAATGCAGGTTGTAAAATTGATAGAAAATGTACAACAGAAACTTGTCAATTTCTAGGAAACAAGCTAGTATCCTGTTTTAGTAAAAAGCAAAATTCAGTTTCTACTTCTATAGCTAAAGCTGAATATATTATTGCTGGTAGTTGTTGTGCACAGATTTTATGGATAAAAAATCAACTATTAGACTATGGTCTACAAGTGAATAAGATTCCTATTTTCTGTGATAACACAAGTGCAATTTCCATTACTGAGAATCCAGTACAACATTCAAGGACAAAGCACATTGACATCAAGTACCACTTCATTAGAGAGCATGTTATGAATGGTATGTGGAACTTCATTTTGTACCAAGTGAAAAATAACTTGCAGACATCTTTACCAAACCACTTGACGAATCCACATTCACTAGGTTGGTAAGTGAGTTAGGTATGCTTAATTACTCATAATCTACTTTGATGTCTAAGTAAATTGAAATGCAGCCAGAGTAAAAGTTGATATTTTCTTTCTCAGATAAAATTATGACTAAGTCAGAATTTATATCTCGATGGATGTTCATTATCTGTTGAATATGAATATATATTGAACATTATATCATCCGTCAAAATATCAATTATTACTCTGGGTAATTTCATCATCATCCGTCGAATTGTACTCAATCTTAGCCGTTAATTTTGAACATCATCCGTCGAATTTACTTACAACCTGTATGTATATTTCAACAGATAATCTTAGAATTTTGATAGTTTTTTCTTATTTTTAAAACGACTATTTTGGGTTAATTTGATTGGTCACTTAATTTTACTTTTAAATTTTTTGACAGTTAATTTCTGAGATAGTATAAAAGCTAATTTCATTTCTATTGTTTATTTTTATCTATCTCAAAGTAATTTCTCTAACTTCTTCTTCCCAAAAGCAAAAACTCTATCTGCAACTAATCTCAATCACAGCAATGGCACCCGTAGTCAAGATTATGTCCTCAACTGGGTTCGTCTATGAAAAAAATAACTTTGTGGCTTTGGTGAACAATCAAATTCCGGCATCTGAAGACTATCATAAGATGATGGACTTCATATTTGGAACTACAAACTGAGCTATGCCATGCTTGAGTCCCAACCATTTACTGTGAAGTTGTTGAGGAAATTTGGACTACAGCTGTGTTTAATTCAAAGTACAAGACTATTACCTTCACTCTCAAAGGTAATGAACACTGTGTTAACCGTGATGTAAAAGAAAAATGTTTTAAATTGCCTGAAAATAACACACTTGCTTAACACATAGACACTGATGTGAGTAACAAGCTAGTCTCTATGGGTTATGTTCTAACTGCCACTAAGTTAGGTGAAGTTAGAAGGTTAGGCCTTAGAAAAGAATGGAGTTTCTTGTGTGATTCTTTATTCAAATTTTTTCTGGCAAAGTCAGTAATTTTGATGATATACTCACTATTTCACATGCTTTTTAGTGATAAGTGTTTCAATTTTAGCACATCTGTCATGTATGAGATAGGGAGTAAATTAGGGGATATTAAAAAGAGGTCTAAGAATATCTATTATGCTTGATATCTCATAATGCTAGCTAATTTTAATTCTGAGAATCTCTCAATTGAGAACCCAACACACAAGTTAGCTTGTTGGGTCCAAGAGAGAAGAGTTATTGTTGATCTTAACAGGTCAAATCATCACAAGGATGTTCCACTTGTATACGTACCCATCATAGAACAGCCTCATGTAAGTGAGGTAAACACTTCTGTCTCCACTACTTCTCAACCTAATTCTTTGCAAACAATTATGGTAATGACATATGTGACAATGACCAAACAGATGCCTACCCAAGCCACAAAACCAAAAGTTTCAAAATCAAGGTCAAAGAAAGCCCCCTCTAGTTTCTCTCAACAGAAGCTAGTTGTAAAATCTACTAAAAACCAAGAGGGGAGTGTGAAGGGAAGTGAGATTGATGAGGGACAGGGTGAACATCAAAGAAGCCCCAAGAATAAGGTTGGAGAGGTGAGTGAATCTCGGCCTAGCCACACTGTAGTTTCCCAACAAACTGCAGTGCTTAATAAGGAAAGTAGCTCATTGCTAAATATATCCTCCCAAAAGGATGTAACTATTGAACAAAGCTCTCATCCAAGAGCACAGGCCAAAAGGGTAAGGGACACAAGCTCACCCCAAACTTATGCTAGAAAAAAGAAATCCAAAACCATTGGGGATACACAGGGTGCACACACTGTGCCTACTGCAATCAAATATTAGTGTTTGAGCCCTAGAGACAAAACTATGATATTTTAGTTTAAGACATTAGGATTATTAATATTTATGTTCTATCGATTATTCCCTTTATAATTTATTAATTCTTAATTTACTGCGATAAAAATGTTAGATTAATAAATGTCCTTGGAATATGATATGCAATTCTATCTAAGTACATGACTTAGAAATGAGATTATGAGAATAGTATCAATATTCCTAAAGGTCCCTAGTCGAGTATTATTATTAAGGGACAATAATAATGCATTAAGACTTGTGTGTTTGTTGACTGATGATCACATCTCATTGATCATAGGTATGATGATACTAAAGTCAAAAACACAGGCAGATGTATATGAACATGGTGCTGGACAGAGCCAATGTAAGATTCTACATGTCTGTTGTGTCATAAGTAATTCTCACAGTGATAATAATATAATGGTCCTTAGATCTGAAGTCATTATATTTCTATACGAGAATTAATATACATTGATTCCATTAAAAGTTATCCTTGACCGGGTAAGGATAAAAGTGGACATTGGGTATATTATGAATCATATGAGAAATATGAATGACTTAGATGAGATTTAAGTCAAAAATGAGATTATTAGAATAGTATCAATATTCCTAAAGGTCCCTAGTCGAGTATTATTATTAAGGGATAATAATAATGCATTAAGACTTGTGTGTTTGTTGACTGATGATCACATCTCATTGATCATAGGTATGATGATACTAAAGTCAAAAACACAGGCAGATGTATATGTACATGGTGCTGGACATAGCCAATGTGAGATTCTACATGTCTGTTATATCATAAGTAATTCTCACAGTGATAATAATGTAATGGTCCTTAGACCTGAAGTCATTATATTTCTATGCGAGAATTAATATACATTGATTCCATTAAAAGTTGTCCTTGACCGGGTAATGATAAAAGTGGACATTGGGTATATTATAAATCGTATAAGAAATATCAATGACTTAGATGATATTTAACCCTCCTATTTTAGGAGTGATATTATTGGCCTCTTGTGTGAGCTAGACTATGAAATGTGTGGCCATGCTCAAATGTTGATTTGATATGATAGTCTACTCATTGTTCAAGGAAACTTGGATTAAACTATGATGAGGATGACACATAACATGCCTCTAGTTTAATCTATAATATTTGGTTAAAGGGATTATATTACATTGTACATTATTCACGAAAGGTTAATTGATTACCAATTCAATTATTATTACTTGGGTAGCAATGATGTATTACTAGATGCCGCTCAATATTTACGATTTTAAATTATATTTAAAATTCGTTGCCAACGTAATAATAACCTATAGGGTCACACACTAAGAATGCTTGAAGGATTATTTAATTTAAATTGGATTTAAATTATATTAAAGTAATCCAAATTATTTATAATATTAATTAAGTATGACTTAATTAATTAGATAAATATTGATATTCGAATTTACTAATATTAATTATGAAATTCATTTATTAAATAATTAAGTGTGACTTAATTATTATACAAATAGTAATTTCGAATTAATAATAACTCCTAATTAGTTAAGAGTTATAATTCTTATTATAGTCTCTATATAATATCTCTTGTGTGGCTGATTTTGTATGCAAGACTTTTACTAAAACCCTAGCCACCAAGGGAGAAGATGGAGAGAGCAAGAAGAAACGAGTTTGTGCTAGTACACATCCAATCCTTGAGTTCAAGCATTCGTGTGGATACCGATAGAGCGTAGATCGCGAGAACAGGATGCGTGGTGATTGAACAATCTTTGGATCTCCATTATTCAACCAATTTTTAAAGCTTCTTAAGGTAAACAATCTGATCTATGAATTAAATATATATTTTTCGCATGGATCCTGCGGTGGGTTTCGAAAATTCTGATTTTTCACATTTTTAATTACTGTTTCCGTTGCGTTTATGTGCTCGGAACCCAACAATGGCATCAGAGCTACTTGCGAAAAGTGTTTAATTCATTTATATGTTTACTAGTTTTATGATGATAACATGTATACAATATTCCATGACTGTTATGTATGCGGTTTTGTAAGTTTTACATGTTGTCATGTTTATATATGTGTATGTATATATATGTTTTGAATATATAATATTCATGAGAGTTGTATAATCATATGATGATTATATAATTTGTATATATACTGATATATACATGTTTTGTATTTGTTCTTATTATAAAAATCGTATTTGATATGATCCTGAATCGGATGCAGCAGATTTGCTGAAATCTGTGTCTAGTGTCTGATTTTGGCGAACGAATACGCTATTTCATATGGAATCGAGCTTCTGAATGTATCTAATAGATAAAGCTATCATCGACTGATCTATAAGGCATTTGACTTCGTTTAGGCCTGTAATCTGCGATTTAATGTTATCAGATTTAATTTCAAATTTTCTGATTTTTTTAATATTTGGTTTTTATGATTAGATCATGATGGGTATGATATGTTAAGATCAGATTATGTGTTTTAACATATTCTTTTGTGTTAATTGAGCATGGTGGATGGTTATGGCTTATGACCTTAGGTTAATGGTTTTGGTTTTTCAAATACGGCTTTCATGTCGTTTAATCTTATAATTATTAAATCTCAAGTATAACTCGAGTTCTTCTTGTAAGTTCATTAGATTAGTTTTCATATTTCATTTTTGTAATGTACATGAAGACATG
Source organism: Apium graveolens (assembly GCF_009905375.1). Taxonomy (NCBI): domain Eukaryota; kingdom Viridiplantae; phylum Streptophyta; class Magnoliopsida; order Apiales; family Apiaceae; genus Apium; species Apium graveolens. Next base: position 165,768,664 of record NC_133653.1, on the reverse strand, counting down.
AAGATTTAAAGATCAAGGGTAATCCCACATGGAGGCAATCCAAGGAAGCAATACAAGAAAGAAGACATGTAATAGTTAGCCTGTATTTATTTTCACCTTAGATTGATCTAGATCTTTGTCATTAGCTTGATAAAGATCACATCGGATGAAGCCATAACCAACCACGTTTATTTATTGCACTTTACATATATATGCACATATGATGAATGTATGTATGAAGTAGTTTATTAAGATGCATGTTTAATTAGATTAAGGATGTATGTATTAGATACGACACCCATGACATGCTTGCTAAACAAGATAAAATCTGTAACGACTCAAGATTTTAAAATGAACAAAGGATTATGAGGTTCTCATGTTTATGAAACACGGAATAAAATATAAATTTTCTTTACTTCTGACATGGGGTTATTTTATCAAAAGCGAGCTCATTGAACTTGTAAGGTTGTGGGTTTTAAGCGAGACCGTTGTGACTCCCTCACTACCTGAAAATCAAACTATTGACGAATATTGATTTGAAGTATTTTATTCCAGGAAAAATTGGGAATCTCTTTATGATGGGATCATGATCGTTTTAAAATTAACAAAACCCTAAAGTTAATATTAAGTTGATCGGATGCCTTCCAATAAGTCTAATACGTTAACCCTAGATTGATAAGGGGTGGGTTTGCCAAAGCGAAGTACTCCCGTCTATCGTGGGAGATATGTTGAAGTATATTGATACTTTTGACTATTGGGTTTGACTTAAATAAGTTACCACAATAGGATTGTGAACTTAGAGGCATAGAGTTTGGAGAGATTTATTAGATAAATATGAACAAATGTTGTTCCACCAAGCTATCCAAGAGTTATATAGTTGATATAATTGACAAATGTTGTCTACCTAAATAATCATGTTTTAGGAGAAAAGCCAAAGTTGACCTAACGCATGGTGAAATATGGATCTTGGCTCATTAAAAAGGATATAGAAGATATTCTTTCTGAATTAATAGTTAGGGCTATTGATTTGATAAAAATAGTGGGAGATATATATTGTGTATATATGTATATGAATAATCACTTGAACATAATTTAATGATCATCTCTAGACTAAGTCATTTTATACACTTTAATATTGTAGATTTCAAATGACAAATAACACAAATAACTTCTCTATGTAATAGTCCTTGAGAAGGACAAGTTGACATGAAATAATTTCCTCAATTGACATGGGAACTTGAGGATTATCCTCAGGTTCAAGGATGTCACTCAAACCCCTCCCTTATTTCTTCTAACTTAGAATGAAATATGTGCTGAACAAAATGCTTACCAGAAGCAAATTGATTATGCAACTGATGTTTCATGTCTCATGCTTATAATTATGAGTGATGGGCTTTAGAAGCAACAAGAGCATAATGATGCTTATGATATGATTGAGCACCTTCAAAGGATGTTTGAAGGATAGGCTCGTCCAGAAAGATTTGACAATAATAAGGCACCATATTTTTGAATTAATGGAAGAATGATATCCGGTTGGACCACATGTTCTAAAGATGATAGGTATATGTACCTTGATATTTTGGGTTTCAAGAATAGTCTAGAGACTCAGCTTGATTTGATCAAATAATATTTGAACAACTTCTATTCTTAGTTTGTTAAGAACAAAAGGAATGAGATAAATAGAACACTCACTAAGTTGTTAAGCATGTTTAGAACTGCTGAAAATAACACGGTAAAGGCATGAATTACGTCCATATTGATGATGTACACATGGAATGCAAATGGGAAAGGAAAATGGATAGGCAAGGTGAATATTTGATCTTATTCGGTGCCAACCCAAAGTCCAATCCCTAAAGGCTTTTGAAGCCTGATAGGGGTGTTGCTAAAGGAGGTGATTCTCATTTATGTGGAAATAACTGGATGATTGGAAGTTAAATTGTTGAGCTTGTTTGGAAGATCTAAAGAAGAAGACTAGAAATGGTCAAGCTTCAGGTATTGGGTTAGAATTGGAGCAAAAGTTGTTGCTCTAGTTGAAGGAACTCGATACCTAATTTTTCCCATATAGGCGAGATTGAGAACTTGATAAATTGTTATTACGTGCCTGCCTTTAGGGGATACATTAAATCAATTTTCTTGTCAGGACAAGAAAGGTTTTCATTTTAATTAAATAAACAATAGTTGTTTATTCTATTTAATGATAAGGCTTATACTGTTGCACAATTAGTTAACAATTTATATGTTCTAAGATGACTCAAATCAAACATTACCTCTACCATTGTTGTTAAGCCATATTAATGAGAAACACATTTCTGAGTTACATATAGATGGATACTTGGATAAGTTAGATTTTAAATCATACGGAAGATGCGAACTTTGTCTCATTGGCAAAATGACTAAAGCTTTTTTTTCCTGATCAGGTGAAAGGGCCACCGAATGATTATGACTTATACATAATGATGTACGTGCTTGAATACATATGATGGCAAGGTGTGGCTTATACCACTTCATAACATTTACTGATGATTTCAGTAGATATGGATATGTGGTTCTTATGAAGAACAAATCCGATTCTTTTGAAATGTTCAAAAAATATAAGGCCAAAGTAGAAAAGCAAACAAGGAAAAAGTATAAAACTTTTAAGATCAGATCATGGAGGAGAATACTTAAACCTCAATTTCAAGAGTTTCTTGAAGGAGTGTGATAGTGTATCATAACTTACTCCTTATGGAACACCTCAATGGAATAGAGATTCCGAGAGGATCAATCGTACCTTGTTGGACATAGTGCGATCGATGATGAGTCAAACAAATCTTTCATTCAGTTTTTAGGGTTATGCTCTAGAAACGGCTGCATATACACTTAACCAAGTTCCGACTAAAGTGGTTCAAAATACTCCGTATGAGATATAGAGTGATAAATGTCATAGCATGTCATTTATGAAAATTTGGGGACGTGAAGCATTTGTAAAATGTTTAGCCTCTGACAAGCTTGGACCAAAATTAGATAGATGTTATTTTGTGGGATACCCAAGTGAGACTAGGGTATAGTTTTTATAATCCATCCGAGAACAAAGTATTTGTTCCTCGGGCCACTGTATTTCTTGAGGGAGAACTACTTTCTAAGAAAATCAGTGGGAGGATAATTGATAAGTGGCATTTTATACCACTTAGAACGTCTTAAAATGGCTTAAATTGGTGTCTTGAAATCAAGTATTTTGTGTATTTGATGCGTTTTTCTAGTGTTTATGCATTTCAGGGTATTAGTTGCATTTCAGAGGGGGAATCATCAAGAATAAGCTTTGGCATGTGTTCACCATTGCGAGAGGAAAAGAACGGGCAGATTACGGCGAAGAAACGGAGCAAACCTGGATTTTTTCCAGTAGGGTCCTGCGCGCCCGCGCAGCAATGCTGAGCGGCCGCGTAGTAGCCTTGCGCGCCAGCGCAGAAATGCTGAGCGGCCGCGCAGGGTCGGGGAAAAGGATAAATTATTTTAGACTTCTACTTCTGTTTGGCTTCCAACTTCTATGTAATCTGAGTTTTATGGGACTATTATATAAGTAGATTAGAGACGTTTTTCACACAGAGAATGAAGGAGATTATGTTTTAGATTGTGTTTTGTGCAAGAAGCGAAGGAGATAAGGAAGAAGACCGATTTAGCACACTGCAGCGAAGAGGAAGCATATATTTGTGTGATTCTTATTTCGTTGTAGCGTTGGATGCTAGTTTTCTTGCTTTGACTTATTTACTATTGTGACGTACTCTGTTTTAATATAATTAGTTTAGTTATTATTTTCTTGTGTTGTTTATCATGATTTCATATGAACCCATGATGGCGATAAGTTCTATTATGGGCTAATCGTGATCATGGGGTTGCAACGGATTTATTATGGAATTCTTTAGTTAATTGTTTAATACTTTAGTGTGTGGTGATTGCATGATATCTAGTATTGGTTGTGCGTATTCGTCTTATGTGCATCGCGAACATATAAGATAGGGTGTTAATCTCTTGAGAAGCGACGGTGGATCTTGAGATTTAGAACTTGCCATGCTAGCATAGGTTCATGTACGTTGTACATGATTAGTGGGTAACTCTAACAGTTTTATTTGCCCTATGTAATCAAAAGGAATAACTTGTGCTTAAATCGTTATGTTGTCAATTTCTGTAGACATATAGGAACTCAACATAATTGATGACTATTCAACTTCTATCTTAATTGTGGATGTTTGGTAGAATGGTATTAGTACAATGAAAGTTGGCTTTTATCAGTTCCGTGTTATTCGATTAATATTATCACTGTCACACGCTAAAGGTAATAACAATGGCTATAGAAGGAAGTAATAATGAAGTTGTGATCTCATGAGTGTTTTATTATTGATAAATTGAAGTGTTAGTTAAGTGGTTAATTAAGTAGTTAATTATAGTTAATATTTAATCAACAATTTTAAGTGTTATCTTAACATTGAGAAGTAATCATACATTGGTGAGTGAGTTTAATTAGACAATAACTTAGTCTGAGTCTCTGAGGGAACGAACTAGAAAGTATTCTATATTACTTGCGAACGCGTATACTTGCGTGAATATTAGTGCATGTTTTCGCCCTAACAAGTTTTTGGCACCGCTGCCGGGGACTCGGCGTATTTGTTTAGTTTATGTACTTACCATCATTGGTCATTAGGACTCAGTGATTAGGACGTAGTAGTTAATTACTCTTTTCGGTTGTATTTCAGGTACTTTAGCAAGCGTTTATGCAAACTCGTTCTCGTGCTCGCAAGAGGACCATAGATACAGCTGAGGAGAAAGACGAAGTTCTTGATACTCCGGAGAAGTTAGATTTTGAGGATTCGGATTCAGGAACTGAGCAGAAAGAACCAGTAAACATGGGAGATCGTATTGATCAAGCTGATCCAGCTCTTATGGATTTTTCTCGGCCTAAAATTGATGACATTCAGTCAAGCATCCTTCATCCGGCTATTCAAGCTAACATCTTTGAAATCAAACCGGGCACTATTCAGATGGTGCAGAATTCTGTTTCTTTTGGAGGAGCGGCAACTGAAGACCCCAACATGCACATAAGGAATTTTGTCGAGATCTGCAGCACTTTTAAGTATAATGGCGTGACTGATGAGGCTATCAAGTTGAGGCTTTTCCCATTCTCACTGAGGGATAAGGCTAAAGACTGGTTACATTCTGAACCAGCTAGGTCCATCACTACGTGGCAAGATCTTGCGCAAAAGTTTCTGGTGAAGTTTTATCCAATGGCAAAGACTGCTGCTATGAGGAGTGCTCTTACTCAGTTTGCGCAGCAACCTACAGAATCTATGTGCGAGGCTTGGGAACGCTACAAGGAAATGTTGAGAAAATGTCCACATCATGGAATGCCGGATTGGATGGTAATCACTGGTTTTTATAATGGTTTGGGGGCCCAATCTCGGCCCATGCTCGATGCAGCAGCTGGAGGAGCCTTATGGGCTAAAAGCTATACTGAGGCGTATAATCTTATAGAGACAATGGCTGCAAACGAGCATCAAAACCCAACTCAGAGGATGACGTCAGGCAAGGTTGCAGGTATTCTGGAAGTTGATGTAGCCACCGCTATTGCAGCCCAGCTCCAAGCGCTATCAATGAAGGTTGATTCTCTGGCTACATATGGAGTTAATCAAATAGCTATGGTTTGTGAGCTTTGTGCAGGTTCTCATGCTACGGATCAGTGTTCTCTTGTCAACGAATCTGTTCAGTATGTGAATAATTATCAGCGACAACAGCAGCCTGTGCCAGCGACCTATCATCCTAACAACAGAAATCATCCAAATTTCAGCTGGGGAAATAATCAGAATGCTATTCAGCCACCATATCAGCAAGGAGTGAGTAAACAGTTTAACCCACCTGGATTCCAGCAACCACAGCAGTATGCTACAAGGCAATCATATCCTCAACAGGGAAGTGCAGCTGCACCTACTAGTGCTGATTTTGAGGAACTTAAGCTATTGTGCAAGAGTCAGGCGGTTTCTATCAAGACCTTGGAAAATCAAATCGGTCAATTAGCCAATGCAGTGCTCAATCGTCAACCTGGCACTCTTCCCAGTGACACGGAAGTACCAGGCAGGAAGGAAGCTAAAGAGCAAGTCAAGGCTATTACCTTAAGGTCTGGAAAAGTAGCTGATGCTGAAAAGGCAAAAGAAGTCGAAGCTGAAGTTAAAGATGAAGAATCTAAGCAAAAGGAGAAAGTGGCGGAACCAAAGAAGACTACTGTTGAACACACTCTGCCTGAGGCTAATACAGGGGAGAAACAGCTCTATCCTCCACCACCTTTTCCTAAGAGATTGCAGCAACAAAAGCTGGATAGACAGTTCGGGAAGTTTCTGGAGGTGTTCAAGAAACTTCACATCAATATACCTTTCGCTGAGGCTCTGGAACAAATGCCTAGTTATGCGAAGTTTATGAAGACTATTCTTTCAAGGAAGGTGAAACTGGACGACCTTGAAACCGTTGCTCTCACGGAAGAATGCAGCGCTGTTCTGCAGTAAAAGTTACCACCAAAACTAAAAGATCCAGGAAGCTTCACCATTCCTTGCACCATTGGCAATCTAACTTTTGACAAGTGCCTTTGTGATTTGGGAGCAAGCATTAATCTGATGCCGTTGTCGATCTTTAAAAAGCTGGATCTGCCTGATCCAAAACCCACATACATGTCGCTATAATTGGCTGACCGTTCCATTACTTACCCAAGGGGCATAGTTGATGATGTGCTCGTCAAGGTGGATAAGCTCTTCTTTTCTGCAGATTTTGTTATTCTGGATTTTGAGGAAGATAAGAAGATTCCCATAATCTTGGGGAGGCCTTTCTTGGCTACTGGCCGTACCTTGATAGATATGCAAAAAGGGGAACTTACTATGCGGGTCCAAGATCAGGATGTGACCTTCAACGTATTCAAGGCAATGAAATTCCCTACAGAAGATGAAGAGTGCTTAAAAGTGGATGTGATTGATTCTGCAGTTACTTCAGAACTCGATCACATGCTAATGTCTGATGCATTGGAAAATGTAATAACCCCAATTTTTGGGAAATTTTTGAAACCCTTATGAATAGTGTTTTTGCTGAATGAGAAAACTTTTCATGCCACACTATGTAGGGGTTCTGATATGGATATTCTGAGATTTTATTAGTACTTTATATGGGATATAAGTGTATGTAAAGATCGTCAGAATTCAAATCCGAACACTTTGATTTTTCCCGGAAATACACTAGATACGGAAAGATTTGAGAAAAAGGTAACAGGATAAAAAGGATTTAAATTAAAGGATTATAGGAGAGGATCATAAAAGGAATATAATATATTGAGAAAGGTTAAGGAAACCTAAGTAATAAGATCCCGGGTATGATCCTTCAAACGATAAACGAAAACGAAAGTTAAGCGAACCGTATAACAGATCAGTGGTCATTAAGCAAACAATTAGGAAGTTAATCAAAGGGATTAGAGAGGATGATGTCACCCAACCAATGAGAAGAGGACAAGGAGGGGAGGATGACATCATGAGGATGACACAAGCATGACATGGGAAGGAAGGAGATGTGGTGGCTTTTTAACCACACAAAATCAAGGGCAACTAGGTAATTTACTAAAACAAACACAAAAATCAAACCAACCAAGCCAAGCAAATCATTTTTCATCAAAATCAAAAAGAAACCAAGGCATTGTTCTTCATGCTCTCGGCCAAAACAGAACCAGAACACTAAAACTGCTGTATCTCCTTCATTTCTCAGTCAAATATTGTGTTCTATAGCTCATTGGAAAGGTATTGAGATGGTCTACAACTCTTGTTCACAAGTCTCGTCCAAATAATCATGGTAAGACCCTCATTTTTACAGTTCTTTAAATCGGACTTTTAGAAACTTCAAAGCCTAACTTTGTGTTCTTGATTTCTTTGGAAAGATCAAGCTTGTAGGAGGCTCCCTAAGGCTTCCTAGCAACTTAACACCTCCCAAGGAAGGTATAAACTTCAAACCCTAGCCTTTACTTTATTTGTTAGTAAGTTTAATGGTTGGTGTTGTGAAATGAGAAGCATGGATTGTGATTATTAGTAGTTTGGTTTGATTTGGAAGTGTTTTTGGTAATTGAAGCTTGATTATAGTTCATAGGTCGTGATTGTGGTTGTTTGAGTTGAAAACCTTGGAGATTATGGACTGATGTGGTATGGTTTAGGTGAAGTTTTGTTGTATTGATGGTTATGAGTTGGCTGGTGGTTAATTGGAGTAGTTTAAACATTGGTAATCGCGTAAACATAGCCGTCGTAACGTCCGATTTTCTTTGGACTGTTTTTGTGCATAACATTAGGACCCTAGAACCCCCTGCTAGATTATGACCACTGCCATGTTTAGATAGCTCATGTTACGAGCTTCGTTTTGATATGTAGTTCGTTCGATTCCAATGCACGGTTTAGGAGAAACGACCGTTTCAAGTAACGGCGTTTCGCGAACGAAACTTTTCCCCTCGCCTTACTTTGAAACATAGGTTAAAGACCAAAAAGGGTTAATTAATGCATGAAACATTTATGGTAACTGTGTTAGGCAGTTGGTAAGACACTCGCGAAGGAATCGCCTTAAAACTCGTAAAGGTTAAATTATTAAAAATGGTGGAGCCGAGGGTACTCGAGTGACTTAAGAGAATCAATAAGCGCAAAACGAGCGTTAGAGTCTGAGTTGGTTAGAGTATAGATTTACAAGTGACTTTGGTTTAATTCCAACTTACTTGTTGTTTATAGGTTACCAGACTCGTCCCGAGCCATTCGTAACCCCCAGTCGCTCAGGCAAGTTTTCTACCCGATATACTGTTGTTGTGATGTAAATATATGTATATGCATTATCTTGTGATAGTGCATGATTGTTATTAGCAAATTTTGCGATATATTGGAGCATGCTGATATGGTATATATGCATGTCTGTTTCGTAATCTAGTTATCTATCTGTTGATTTCAATGCTTATAGTTGCATAATACCTATGCTAGAAATAAGCAAGTAGTTGCGTATACCCTTAGTATAGGGGATAAAAGGTGAACATATTTCTAAACCGGGAGTCGATGTTCCCGAGTATATTATATATATATATTTATATATATATATGGATATAGTTTTTAAAACTATGGATCGAATAAGGTTTATTCGATACCTTTATTTTACTTAATTGAATATTAATTTGAGTATTCATTCGAGGGCTTATGACTCAGTTTATTTTATTATTTGAATATTCATTCGAGGGCTTATGACTCAGTTTATATTATTATTGAATATTACTTGGATATTCATTTGAGGATGTATGACTCCTTTATTTTATGAATATTATTTATAGTATTCATTCGAGGTATTATGACTCCGCTTATTACTTAATAATATTCTTTATTGTATTAAAGAATAAGGTGTCGATAATCAAACTTACTTTTGATTATTCAAATAAAGATATTACTTTCATATAAGTATATCTTTGATTATTTGCTATTCATTTCAAGTATAAGTTTTAATACTTCTACTTCAATTATTTTATAAAGATTATTCTTTATGGGTATATTATTTAAATAATAATATTCAGACATTTTCTAAATATTCTGGGGACTGATTTACTTCATTAAATCAGCTTCACTCCAAACATTCTTAAAAATGTTTTGCGAGTCTTCAAAATGATTTTTTTAAAAGTTAGAGTGGATCCCAAAACTCATTTTTTTTAAGATCCTCCTTTCGAAGGGGATTTAAATACTCGCTCAAAACCTGAGGGATCCGGCTCTGTGGTGTGTTTTATATTCGCAACAAGGTTGCTGTTTTGATAAATGAATTGATTACTTACCCAACACTCGGGAAGTAAAATTCTTGGAACAAGTTAATCCATTAACAGGCATCGCCTGGGAAATATCGGTGAGTTCTCCTTTCCAAATAGATACGACTTCTTGGTGGAGCCGTATCAACAAGTTTCTACTTGCGGAAAGTGGGGACAAGCTTTACGTTTCAGAGTCATGGATTTCATCTGAACTAGGAGTGGCGTAAGTGGCCGAGTAGCGCCGGCCCAGCCTTATTATATTGGCCCAAATGGCCTGGAAGTTCCGCTAAGGCGGTCCATTCCTTAGGAGTTCAATGTTCGGTTGACAAGTAAATCCGACAGGTTCTCCTCTACATGTAGAAAATGGTGGGGTTGTACTACTACGACTGATCATCGTAAGTGGTCTTCCTGGCGCGGCAAACTCCCGTAATGAGTTCATCATCCAATTGGATAATTTCTGCAACACTACCCAGAGCACTTCGATAGAAAGGCTACGGTTGGGCGATTGTTGAGTGTTGGCAGGGTCAAGTTTTCAAAATGATGTTTACATCAAATGAAGTATCTCGTAACTTCATTTTATTTTGATAATATTTTAAAGATTTAATCTATTCAAATCTTGCCTTATAGTCTCATCTATGTGATGAACTTTTGAAGCTAATTATAACTTGAACGGTGGTAGTTCAAGTAGTATTTGGGAAAGATATAAGTATATTGGGGTATCTTGTAACTTCATCTTTTAAACTTATATCTAATTAATAATTGTCTTATGAATGACAAAGATTTTCAGAAAAACGTTGAGACAAGGTTAGATATATGAGATCACCTTGCAACAATATTTTTTTTTATACAGTTATACACTGGGACTTTGTGTATATTGTGCATGGAAGAGGACTTCCAATATTTTGAAAAGTATATATGTATATATATATATACTAAATATTTTGCGACTTCATCGCATTAAGATATCAACTTGGTTCATTTCTTTTGACCAAGACTTTCATGAGTACTATGAGAAGGCTCATATATTGTTAATCATTATACATATTATTTTGGTGGGCTTCCTGCTCACCCTTGCTTTCTTCTTTCATCACACAACATCAGATAGACAAGATGAACCGGACCAAGCTCCCGATTCGCAAGAGGTTAGGAGACGTTCCGCAGTTTTCTAGAAGCACTGATGCCGCCATAGCTGAGGTAGGAACTACCAATAGGCTAGGCTTTCAACTTTTGATGTATCAGATTATGTATATTTATGAATTGTAATAATGGCAAAGAAATGAATGTAAATTTATTCAGAAACCTATTTAAGGTGTATTGGCATATAATTGTGGAATAAAACGACTTATGATTATTTTTGGATATTCATCTCTGAGACTATAACTTGTGGTGTGTGTGTTTATTGTGGGGTCACAGTACAGAGTAGTTGATTATTTATTAAGATTGGGTGTTGTTAAGGGAAATGGAACTCGTGACAACCCGGATCCCCGACCCCGGATTTGGGGGTGTTACAGAAATGGTATCAGAGCTAAGCGTTATAAACCTCAGAGATGATGGGACGTTAAGATAATAAGTTCACTAAGATAATAAGAACTCTTGCCAAGTTCATAGTCGGACTACCTAACGTAGTACTGACAGTTAAAACCCTTATGGGAACCCTTATAAATGTAGCGATAGAAGCGTAGTTCATTATCGTATATGGTAGCGGGACTCCGAACCCTGAAGTTGAGGAACATCAACGCGATGATGTTTTATTACTAATTGGAGATCAGATTGTGGATCCAATAGAGCGTCCTAACGCAGGACCGGATGATGTTGATATTGAGGATGTAGCGGTTGAGGATGTTGTCCTAGAAGGGATAGTTGCTGAGGAGGATCCCATGGAGGATCCTGACGAGATTGGATAAAGGACCACTGATGAATTGATGACCCTGGTTGGGTCGACTACCAGAGGTAGGATTGGCCGGTCACTACCAGAGGTTCGTTCAAGTTTGTAAAGATAGTAGCCCCTTTAACGCGGCTTACTCGTAAGACTGAGAAGTTCGAATGGACAGAGAAATGCGAGAACAACTTTTAAGAACCGAAGCAAAGGTTGGTGACGTTCCCTATGTTGGCGTTGCCGGATGGAAAATGAGATTTTGTGATTTGTAAGTGACGCTTCGCATAAGGAATTAGGGTGCTTCTTATATAGCACAGCAAGATAATCGCGTCTGCGTCAAGACAATTAAGGGAATTTAAAATTCGATATCCCCACCCATGAGCTTGGGCTCGTGGCAATAGTTTTTCCCTAAAGATTTGAGGCACTACTTGTATGGAGAGAAGTGTGAGATTCACAAACCATAGGAGCTCTAGTACATTCTTACGTAGAAAGAGCTCAACATACGCCAGAGGAGGCGGTTAGAGCTAATCAAGAATTATGATTGGGAGATTCTTTATCATTCGGGGAAAGCCAATATGGTGGCTGATGCCCTTAGTAAAAAGGAGAGACTCAAGATGATAATGGCTTTTGGAGAGTTTATAAGAGATTTTGAGAAAATGGAAATAGTAGTGAAGGTAACCGGAGCCGGTACCGAAAAGCTGTTTGAGATAGCAATACAGCCCGAAGTATTGGAAAAGAACATATTGTGCCAGTAAAAGTGATGAATGAAGGCAGAGAGCCAACAAATAGGTATGAGATTAATACCGAGAGTGATGATAAGGGAATAATGAGGTATTCCTATAGAATTTGGGTTCCAAAGGTTTAAGAGCTTAAAGATGAAATCTTAGATGAAAGCTAGTTTGAGGAATAAGAGTTAGAGCAAACCCTGAACGTGATAGTCAGGGAGGTTGCCACCAAGACAAAAGGAACCCATAACATGATGAAGTGGAAAATGAGGATTTAAATTATGTAAGATGACCCTAATTATGGGAAGTAGGAAGAAATATTTAGACTGAGGAAACAAAAGTCGAGTAAGGACAGGAGACCCGAGATGGTACCCCTATACGGCAATTCATGGACCTGTCTAAAGAGAACTTAGACTATTATCCCCAACCACCACCCTGAGGAGACAGTGCGGTGGGAAATTCTTTCATGACCTTTAAGTCGCTAAGCTCTCAGAGTTCCAAGGAACATGCTGACCCAGTCGAGGCAAGAGCCTGGCTAAAGGAAATAGATGAATTATTTGAGATTCTAAATGATTGACGAACCACAAAAGACTGTTTTGTCACTTACCCTCCTAAGAGAGAGACCACCCGCTGGTGAAAGGCCAAGGAAGGCACGGAGCAAGAGATTATAATAAACTGATTTAAGTTCAGTCAATTGTTTTCAGGAAAGTACTTCCCAAGGTTATGGAGATAGTGTAAAAGCTTAAGAGCCAGAACAAAGGCAGACGAGTATGATGCATTATGAATCTAAGTTGTAAAAGTTATCAAGATTCGTTCTGAAGACACGAATCCAGAATGACGGGATGTTTGAAATCAATGCTTATGTTGTGTTGGTTCATGAAATAATGATAAGAGAAAGGAATATAAAGGCAAGAGAGTTTGAGGAATGATAAGGGAGTTGGGTATGAGGAAACCCTAAAGACTCGTAGAAATAGAAATAGAAAAGTAGGTAATCGTCCGGATGAGAGTGATTCACCATGAGTTAAATTGATGGTTGAAGGTATAAGAGATACATATATTTTATCCCCTGTAAGTTGGGAAGATTCGAGGAAACCTTGAGATAATTCGAAGGATAAATAATGAGACGCGGATAGACTGAGGAGACAAGAAAGTAAGAAATTAAGAAAATTGGGTGAAGGAAGTGACCTTCAAGAAGGTAAAGTGTAAGACCGGTGGCATGATACCCAGAAAGGGAGACGCCAGATATGAAAGATATCCCAACATTGAGATGACTGTTGAGATAAACAACAAAAGTAAATAAGGAATTATTAAGAAGAAGTTCACGTTGAACATGACCAATATCTTCCAGAACATCCATGTTATCATTACCAAATCAAGAAAGAAAAGTGGATGACCATTGTTATCTTTTGGAGGCCATATGGATTGACCTCAATTTGAATAAGGATGCTATTATGAAGTTAGGTATAGACTATCGAGGTGGGAATGATTGAATAAGACACCCTTATCAGGGATATATGACTTGATTTATCCATGGAAGGATGCAGGTACCTTTTAAAGGTGGAATTAAGGATAGAACATCGGTAACTTAAAATGAATCCTAGGGGAATGCATAAAGGTTGGAATTTCACCCTTAATAGGGACAGTATGAGTTTTGACAGTATGATTTGGAAAGGGTTAATGTAGCAACAACCTTTAAGAATCAGTGGAGAAATTTTTCAGAAGTATATAGACAATGGTTCTAGTAATAGTAAATGGTATTTTAATATGCCCTGTATCTAGGGAATACAGGAGGAACGATTGAAGGATAACCTTAGAGGTTTTACAAGGAGAAAGGTAATATTCAAAATTTTCAAGAATAGAAATGTTGATAAAGGAAATATGACGTAATTATAATGTTGCCAAGTGGGGCACGTGTTAAACCACGAGAAAGTATGGATCGAACCAGTAATGGTCGAAATTATTCAGGGCAATTAGGACTTAAGATAAAAGATGTTCTAATTATGATTGAGAGTCAGTCATGACAGTGATTAACCTCTAAAGACTGAGGCAATAACTTATGGAAAAATGGTGATTTTTTTTTTTTACTCATCAGATTTTAAGGAAAGCATTTTCACATAAGCTGTGATTGAAATAAGGTAGAAAATTATTTGGAGATGGTTAAAGTGACATTGACTGTAAGGAAATTTTACTATCAGGAAAGGCCAAAGAGGTGGCCGACACTTTAAAGGTAAGAGGATAATTATAGGCGCTTGTGCCAAAAGAATACAGTGATGATGGTTAAAACTGTGAAGGTTGTATTATGGTTTGGAAGATTGACATTCCTTCTGATGACTGTGCAATACCCAGCCGTAATAGTAGTTGGTAAAGGTTTAATTCGTGTAATCGCCATGAGTGGGCTATCTATCTTAGAAGGTACTATCTTCAGAATGAGCCTGGACCATATTTCAAAAGGACTAAACGAACCTTTGAGATCAGGAGTGTTCTTCATGAATCAGAAATGGTGATTATGTTACCTCCTTAGAAGGATTTGATACGACATGTATGGACTCCGTATGGTTAGCTATTAAGATTTCATGGAAAGTGAATGATGACAGTGGGTCAGTGGTGGACCATAGTAAGGCAGCAATGATTCTGCGAGTAACGAGCTGATTACAACTGTGAGAGTTGTATTGGAATGGATGTTGAGATTGAGTACCACTAAACGGGTCGTGGTAGTGTATAAGTTATCATTGATAGACTAATTAAGTAGAGTATCTACCTATTGAATATTTATTCCCTCTTATGAAAAGAGAGTCGTATTACTATATGAGGAAGGTTGCGGTGCAAGCATAGAACTCTAGTAACGGTGATGTCTAAAATGAGATCCCAGGTTCGATTTTCAAAATCGAGGGAGTTTCAAAGGTGATTGTGTATAAGCTCGAGGAAGAGCATGGGTCCATAGAATGATGGACGGAATAGAAATATTTAGGCATGGGAAATACGATGCTATAATACTTGATGCTGATATAAATACGTATATGTTTTGTTCTCCTATGACAAACCTCTATAGTTCAGAGGTAGGTTCCAAGCCAGATATTTTGTGGCAGTATATTTTCTTTATATATACAATTCTCTTCAGTTCGTTCTTTTCTCTTCTTTTCATTTCATGTAAGTTGAGAAGAACAACCCTTCCAGAAGGGGAGGTATTGCCGAATGACTGTCTATCTGTGTGATAGAAGCCTAGTAGGATACCAACTATTGTTTAATTGCTTGTCAAGTACTAAAGGCTGGCCACCTTCTGTACTAACTATGCGAGATAACAAGTGTTCATGATCATAGTGATCTCTCAATAAATTCTTTTACTTCTATATGAAGGATTAAGCTTTCGAAAATAGAAACAGCTGAAAAAGGAGTAGTAAAGTTATGGTGGTATTCAGAATGGGAACACATTCGTAATACTAAGGTTGACGTGGTTATTAAAAGGTTATAGAACGCTAACGAGCAAAAGTATAACCAGTATAATATTAGGAACGGAAGGTAGTAGCGATTACGAACTCGAAAAGAATGGGTATTGAGAAGCAAAAGCTCTAATGCTAAATGCTATAATGAGAGTCTGTGCAATAGACTTGAAAAAATTTGGAATGATCACTTAACGCGGATTTAGTTATATCACGACAATAGATCATATGTCATTATCGAGGTGTCACCTTATGAGATCCTTGAGGGAAGATAATGTCGATCTCCCTTATGTTAGGATGAAGTTGTAGAGCGCAAGATGCTCGGACCCGCAGTAGTCCAAAGGACTAGGGATATAATAGATCTAATCAGAGGACGACTGGTAGTAACCCAAGATGGACATAAGAGGTATGCTGATTTGACTCAAAAAGGACAAAGAGTATGAAATAGGGGGCCTAGTAATGTTATAGGTATCCCCTTGGAAACCCTTGAAAAAGGATTGATGAGGTTCGGAAAGAAAGGAAAGCTAAGTCTACAATTTGTTGGACCCTTGGATATATTAAGACGTTTGGGAAGTTAGCATATGAGCTAGCCCTACCCCCGAACCTGTAGCAAGTTCATAACGTGTTCCACGTATCAATGTTAAGGAAGTGTAATTCGGATGCCAGACAAATAGGGGCATATGAGCACATAGATATGCAACCAGACGTAACCTATATGGAGCAACCAGGAAGGGTATAGAGTAAAAAGGAACGAGTGTTTAGGAGAAGGGTTATCAAACTAGTAAGAGTTTGATGGTAGAACCACAATGTGGGAAAATTTACTCGAGAGTTAGAAAGTGCAATGCTAAGAGAATATCCCTATTCATTTTCTATCTGATTCCGGGACGGAATCCTTTTAAGGAGGGGAGACTGTAATAACCCCAATTTTTGGGAAATTTTTGAAACCCTTATGAATAGTGTTTTTGCTGAATGAGAAAACTTTTCATGCCACACTATGTAGGGGTTCTGATATGGATATTCTGAGATTTTATTAGTACTTTATATGGGATATAAGTGTATGTAAAGATCGTCAGAATTCAAATCCGAACACTTTGATTTTTCCCGGAAATACACTAGATACGGAAAGATTTGAGAAAAAGGTAACAGGATAAAAAGGATTTAAATTAAAGGATTATAGGAGAGGATCATAAAAGGAATATAATATATTGAGAAAGGTTAAGGAAACCTAAGTAATAAGATCCCGGGTATGATCCTTCAAACGATAAACGAAAACGAAAGTTAAGCGAACCGTATAACAGATCAGTGGTCATTAAGCAAACAATTAGGAAGTTAATCAAAGGGATTAGAGAGGATGATGTCACCCAACCAATGAGAAGAGGACAAGGAGGGGAGGATGACATCATGAGGATGACACAAGCATGACATGGGAAGGAAGGAGATGTGGTGGCTTTTTAACCACACAAAATCAAGGGCAACTAGGTAATTTACTAAAACAAACACAAAAATCAAACCAACCAAGCCAAGCAAATCATTTTTCATCAAAATCAAAAAGAAACCAAGGCATTGTTCTTCATGCTCTCGGCCAAAACAGAACCAGAACACTAAAACTGCTGTATCTCCTTCATTTCTCAGTCAAATATTGTGTTCTATAGCTCATTGGAAAGGTATTGAGATGGTCTACAACTCTTGTTCACAAGTCTCGTCCAAATAATCATGGTAAGACCCTCATTTTTACAGTTCTTTAAATCGGACTTTTAGAAACTTCAAAGCCTAACTTTGTGTTCTTGATTTCTTTGGAAAGATCAAGCTTGTAGGAGGCTCCCTAAGGCTTCCTAGCAACTTAACACCTCCCAAGGAAGGTATAAACTTCAAACCCTAGCCTTTACTTTATTTGTTAGTAAGTTTAATGGTTGGTGTTGTGAAATGAGAAGCATGGATTGTGATTATTAGTAGTTTGGTTTGATTTGGAAGTGTTTTTGGTAATTGAAGCTTGATTATAGTTCATAGGTCGTGATTGTGGTTGTTTGAGTTGAAAACCTTGGAGATTATGGACTGATGTGGTATGGTTTAGGTGAAGTTTTGTTGTATTGATGGTTATGAGTTGGCTGGTGGTTAATTGGAGTAGTTTAAACATTGGTAATCGCGTAAACATAGCTGTCGTAACGTCCGATTTTCTTTGGACTGTTTTTGTGCATAACATTAGGACCCTAGAACCCCCTGCTAGATTATGACCACTGCCATTTTTAGATAGCTCATGTTACGAGCTTCGTTTTGATATGTAGTTCGTTCGATTCCAATGCACGGTTTAGGAGAAACGACCGTTTCAAGTAACGGCGTTTCGCGAACGAAACTTTTCCCCTCGCCTTACTTTGAAACATAGGTTAAAGACCAAAAAGGGTTAATTAATGCATGAAACATTTATGGTAACTGTGTTAGGCAGTTGGTAAGACACTCGCGAAGGAATCGCCTTAAAACTCGTAAAGGTTAAATTATTAAAAATGGTGGAGCCGAGGGTACTCGAGTGACTTAAGAGAATCAATAAGCGCAAAACGAGCGTTAGAGTCTGAGTTGGTTAGAGTATAGATTTACAAGTGACTTTGGTTTAATTCCAACTTACTTGTTGTTTATAGGTTACCAGACTCGTCCCGAGCCATTCGTAACCCCCAGTCGCTCAGGCAAGTTTTCTACCCGATATACTGTTGTTGTGATGTAAATATATGTATATGCATTATCTTGTGATAGTGCATGATTGTTATTAGCAAATTTTGCGATATATTGGAGCATGCTGATATGGTATATATGCATGTCTGTTTCGTAATCTGGTTATCTATCTGTTGATTTCAATGCTTATAGTTGCATAATACCTATGCTAGAAATAAGCAAGTAGTTGCGTATACCCTTAGTATAGGGGATAAAAGGTGAACATATTTCTAAACCGGGAGTCGATGTTCCCGAGTATATTATATATATATTTATATATATATATGGATATAGTTTTTAAAACTATGGATCGAATAAGGTTTATTCGATACCTTTATTTTACTTAATTGAATATTAATTTGAGTATTCATTCGAGGGCTTATGACTCAGTTTATTTTATTATTTGAATATTCATTCGAGGGCTTATGACTCAGTTTATATTATTATTGAATATTACTTGGATATTCATTTGAGGATGTATGACTCCTTTATTTTATGAATATTATTTATAGTATTCATTCGAGGTATTATGACTCCGCTTATTACTTAATAATATTCTTTATTGTATTAAAGAATAAGGTGTCGATAATCAAACTTACTTTTGATTATTCAAATAAAGATATTACTTTCATATAAGTATATCTTTGATTATTTGCTATTCATTTCAAGTATAAGTTTTAATACTTCTACTTCAATTATTTTATAAAGATTATTCTTTATGGGTATATTATTTAAATAATAATATTCAGACATTTTCTAAATATTCTGGGGACTGATTTACTTCATTAAATCAGCTTCACTCCAAACATTCTTAAAAATGTTTTGCGAGTCTTCAAAATGATTTTTTTAAAAGTTAGAGTGGATCCCAAAACTCATTTTTTTTAAGATCCTCCTTTCGAAGGGGATTTAAATACTCGCTCAAAACCTGAGGGATCCGGCTCTGTGGTGTGTTTTATATTCGCAACAAGGTTGCTGTTTTGATAAATGAATTGATTACTTACCCAACACTCGGGAAGTAAAATTCTTGGAACAAGTTAATCCATTAACAGGCATCGCCTGGGAAATATCGGTGAGTTCTCCTTTCCAAATAGATACGACTTCTTGGTGGAGCCGTATCAACAAGTTTCTACTTGCGGAAAGTGGGGACAAGCTTTACGTTTCAGAGTCATGGATTTCATCTGAACTAGGAGTGGCGTAAGTGGCCGAGTAGCGCCGGCCCAGCCTTATTATATTGGCCCAAATGGCCTGGAAGTTCCGCTAAGGCGGTCCATTCCTTAGGAGTTCAATGTTCGGTTGACAAGTAAATCCGACAGGTTCTCCTCTACATGTAGAAAATGGTGGGGTTGTACTACTACGACTGATCATCGTAAGTGGTCTTCCTGGCGCGGCAAACTCCCGTAATGAGTTCATCATCCAATTGGATAATTTCTGCAACACTACCCAGAGCACTTCGATAGAAAGGCTACGGTTGGGCGATTGTTGAGTGTTGGCAGGGTCAAGTTTTCAAAATGATGTTTACATCAAATGAAGTATCTCGTAACTTCATTTTATTTTGATAATATTTTAAAGATTTAATCTATTCAAATCTTGCCTTATAGTCTCATCTATGTGATGAACTTTTGAAGCTAATTATAACTTGAACGGTGGTAGTTCAAGTAGTATTTGGGAAAGATATAAGTATATTGGGGTATCTTGTAACTTCATCTTTTAAACTTATATCTAATTAATAATTGTCTTATGAATGACAAAGATTTTCAGAAAAACGTTGAGACAAGGTTAGATATATGAGATCACCTTGCAACAATATTTTTTTTTATACAGTTATACACTGGGACTTTGTGTATATTGTGCATGGAAGAGGACTTCCAATATTTTGAAAAGTATATATGTATATATATATATACTAAATATTTTGCGACTTCATCGCATTAAGATATCAACTTGGTTCATTTCTTTTGACCAAGACTTTCATGAGTACTATGAGAAGGCTCATATATTGTTAATCATTATACATATTATTTTGGTGAGCTTCCTGCTCACCCTTGCTTTCTTCTTTCATCACACAACATCAGATAGACAAGATGAACCGGACCAAGCTCCCGATTCGCAAGAGGTTAGGAGACGTTCCGCAGTTTTCTAGAAGCACTGATGCCGCCATAGCTGAGGTAGGAACTACCAATAGGCTAGGCTTTCAACTTTTGATGTATCAGATTATGTATATTTATGAATTGTAATAATGGCAAAGAAATGAATGTAAATTTATTCAGAAACCTATTTAAGGTGTATTGGCATATAATTGTGGAATAAAACGACTTATGATTATTTTTGGATATTCATCTCTGAGACTATAACTTGTGGTGTGTGTGTTTATTGTGGGGTCACAGTACAGAGTAGTTGATTATTTATTAAGATTGGGTGTTGTTAAGGGAAATGGAACTCGTGACAACCCGGATCCCCGACCCCGGATTTGGGGGTGTTACAGAAAAGGTCTTAGTGGGGGATTTTGACAGCGATGATGAAGATAGCAACGAGCAATTACAATATCTGAACGCTTCTCCAGGGAAAGCGAAAGCTCGACATACCATTTGAATCTCTTGGTACTTCTGACCTTAAGAATGCTGAAGGGAAGCTCAAACCATCAATAGAGGAAGCACCTACCTTGGAGCTCAAACCATTACCTGAACACTTGAGGTATGCTTTTTTAGGTGATTCATCTACGTTACCTGTTATTATTTCAGCTGACCTTTCAGGTAGTGAGGAAGACAAGCTCTTAAGGATTTTGAGAGAATTCAAATCGGCTATAGGATGGACCATAGCAGACATCAAGGGGATAAGTCCTTCATATTGTATGCATAAAATTCTGTTAGAGGAAGGTAGTAAGCCAACTGTGGAACAGCAGCGAAGACTGAACCCGATCATGAAGGAGGTGGTGAAGAAAGAAATTCTGAAATGGCTAGATGCAGGCATCATTTATCCTATTTCTGACAGCTCGTGGGTGAGCCCCGTGCAATGTGTACCTAAGAAAGGAGGTATCACTGTGGTCGCAAATGAAAAGAATGAGCTCATCCCTACTCGAACAGTTACAGGATGGAGAGTATGCATGGATTATAGAAAATTGAACAAAGCCACAAGGAAGGATCACTTCCCTCTCCCATTCATTTGATCAAATGCTTGACAGATTGGCGGGACATGAGTATTTTTGTCTTCTGGATGGTTATTCCGGATATAATCAGATTTGTATTGCACCAGAGGATCAGGAAAAGACTACCTTCACTTGTCCATTTGGCACATTTGCTTTTCGTAGAGTTTCGTTTGGGTTATGTGGCGCCCCGGCCACCTTTCAGAGATGTATGATGGCTATATTCTCTGACATGATTGGAAATAACGTCAAAGTGTTCATGGATGACTTCTCCGTCTTTGGACACTCATATGATGAATGTTTGAATAATCTGCGCGCCGTACTCAAAAGATGCGTGGAAACTAATTTGGTGCTTAATTGGGAGAAATGTCATTTTATGGTGCGTGAAGGCATTATCCTTGGGCATAAGGTCTCTAGCAAAGGTCTGGAGGTGGACAAGGCCAAGGTGGGAGTCATTGAAAATCTTCCCCCACCTAATTCGGTGAAAGGAATCCGTAGTTTTCTCGGTCATGCGGGTTTTTATCGGCGATTCATCAAGGACTTTTCAAAGATATCTAAGCCTTGTGCAATTTACTTGAGAAAGATGTGCCTTTCAAATTTGATGATGAATGTTTGGCAGCATTCGAGACTCTCAAGGAGAGTTTGATCACGGCACCAGTTATTACAGCACTAGATTGGACAGAACCGTTTGAGATGATGTGTGATGCGAGTGACTATGCGGTAGGTGCAGTTCTGGGACAGCGCAAGAAAAATCTTTTCCATGTGGTCTACTATGCGAGTAAGACTTTAAATGGGGCCCAATTGAACTACACCACTACAGAGAAGGAGCTTTTGGCTATAGTCTTTGGCTTTGAGAAATTTTGATCTTATCTGCTTGGTACGAAAGTAACAGTATTCACTGATCATGCAGCTATTCGCTATCTGGTTTCTAAAAAGGATTCGAAGCCGAGACTCATTCGTTGGGTGCTTTTACTTCAGGAATTTGAGTTAGAGATCAAAGATAGAAAAGGTACCGAGAATCAAGTAGCTGACCATCTCTCTAGGTTGGAGAATCCCGATTCTACTTCACAAGATGGGACGTTAATCAATGAATCTTTTCCGGATGAGCAGTTGTTTACAATTCAGGAGGAAGAACCATGGTTTGCAGATATTGTAAACTATCTTGTCAGCAATATAATGCCGCTTAATTTGACATCCGCTCAAAAGAAGAAGTTTCTGCATGAGGTGAAGTGGTATATGTGGGATGAACCATATTTGTTTAGACAGGGAGCTGATCAGATCATCAGGAGATGTATCCCGTTCTGTGAGACGGAGGGGATATTACGAGAATGCCATTCCACGGTTTATGGTGGACACTATGGAGGTGAGAAGACGGCAGCTCGTATTCTGCAAGCAGGTTTTTTCTGGCCTACTTTGTTCAAGGATGCTCATCAGTTTATTTTAAGGTGTGATCGTTGCCAAAGAGTGGGAAATTTGTCAAGGAAGGATGAGATGCCATTAAATGTGATGCTTGAAGTCGAGGTCTTTGATGTATGGGGAATCGATTTCATGGGGCCTTTTATCTCGTCTTGCAATAATCAGTACATCTTGCTGGCAGTCGATTATGTCTCAAAATGGGTCGAAGTTAAAGCCTTACTGACAAATGATGCAAAGGTAGTACTAAATTTTCTTCATAAGCAAATTTTCACAAGGTTTGGAACGCCTCGGGTAATCATAAGTGATGAAGGATCACATTTTTGCAACCGTAAGTTCACTTCTATGATGCAGCATTATAATGTGAATCATCGAGTAGCTACTGCCTATCATCCGCAAACAAATGGTCAAGCGGAAGTGTCTAACAGAGAGATAAAGCGCATTCTAGAGAAGGTTGTTTGTCCGTCAAGGAAGGATTGGTCTTTAAAGCTCGATGAAGCTGTTTGGGCTTACAGAACAGCATACAAAACTCCACTTGGGATGTCACCGTTTCAGTTGGTGTACGGTAAGGGATGTCATCTACCGGCGGAGCTTGAGCATAAGGCCTACTGGGCATTGAAGAAATTGAACCTGGATTTAGATGCAGCTGGTAAGAAAAGAATGCTTCAGCTTAATGAACTTGATGAATTTCGACTGCAAGCGTACGAGAATAACAAAATGTATAAGGAAAAGGTGAAGAGGTGGCACGATAGGAAGCTACATCCTAAGTTATTTGTGCCAGGGCAACAAGTTCTTTTATTCAACTCTCGGCTCCGACTTTTTCCTGGGAAGTTGAAATCAAGGTGGTCTGGACCTTTTATTGTCAAAACTGTGTTTCCACATGGAGCGGTGGAAATTTTTGAGAATGATTCGGACCAAGCATTCAAGGTGAACGGTCAGCGGTTGAAGCACTACTATGGGGACATGGCAAACCGAGAGGTGGTTAGTGCCATTTTGTTGACTACTTGAGAAAGGTACGGAACGTCAAGCTAATGACGAAAAAGAAGCGCTGCGTGGGAGGCAACCCATGAATTGTTGTTACAGGAACCCTTAGAAGTTAATAACCTATCCAAAAACACAAAAAAATCAGAAAACAGGGGCTAAAAAAAAAATTCCAGAGACCCTCTGCGCGCCCGCGCAGAAATGCTGAGCGGCCGCGCAGGGGTCGAGTTCCAGAAAATTTTTTGCAGTTCAGAAAAAAAAAAAACAAAAACACAAAAAAAACCCATCACAGAACATAAACCCACTAATTCTTTTCCCATTACCCCATGATTTTATCCCTCAACCCCACTCCTAATCTAATTTAACCTACTCCACACCCTATATATACATACACCTATCCTACATATCTCCCACAAACTTCCTACACTTAAACCCTCTCATAAACATCAAAAAATCAGTTCTTACACACTTTTATTCACAAATCAATGGCACCCAAGAGAGCACGAACTATTGACAGCAGCAGCACAGTTCCTACTGCTGATTCATCAAGGGGTACTGCTGCAAGGCCTCGGTTAACTGACAGAGCTGCGGAGGAGGAGTACACTAGGCTGTTGGGGAAGCCGATTCTGAAGGAGAGGGGGTTTTTACCATCAGGGAGGGATGGTGAGTTGTTGCCCATGATTGCAGAGAAGGGGTGGATATCTTTTTGTGAGTCACCCGAAGCAGTACCGATGAGTGTTGTTCGCGAGTTCTACGCGAACGCGAAGGCTGAAAAGAATGGGTTTTCTGTAGTTCGTGGGCTGACGGTTGATTATCATCCTGCGGCGATTCGCCGTGTGATTGGACAGCGAGAGAGGAAGCCTGAGGAGGAGAACTGGAATGAAAAGACTGCTGAAGATTTTGACTTGGATTTGATTTGTGCGACTCTCTGTCGATCGGGCACAGTTTGGAACCGCAGTCCAGCCAATAATGAGTATCATCACTTTCCGACGATCGCCATGAACAGGTATGCCCGTGCATGGAATGCATTTATATGTGCTAATATTTTGCCTTCTTCACATGCACACGAGGTCACAGTTGAGAGAGCACAGTTGTTGTGGGGAATTC
Source organism: Apium graveolens (assembly GCF_009905375.1). Lineage (NCBI taxonomy): Eukaryota > Viridiplantae > Streptophyta > Magnoliopsida > Apiales > Apiaceae > Apium > Apium graveolens. The sequence goes on along the minus strand of NC_133653.1, from coordinate 165,743,505 downwards.
TGAATGAGGAATACTATGTGGACCTTGGTGAGTTTATCTACCAAGGAATTCTGAAGTTTTTGAGGGGAGCAAAGCATATGAACATCCCTTATACATCCACGGTTACGAAGCTATGCCGAGCAGTAGGAGTGAACTGGCCGGCTCATGAGCAGTTGCAGTTGCCAGCAGCTCCGATAGATTCTGGCACTCTGAATGGGATGCAGGAGTGGACCGGTGGTGAGCCTGAGGAGCATGGGCTGGGTTATCGTCTTCCAGGAGGACGTCCAGCATGAGGTGCTACTATGGCTAGGCCAGGGCGTGGTGAGGCTGGTTCTTCGAGAGCTCAGGAGGGTGCTGGGATGGGTGATGCCCAGTATAGGAGGCTTTCACGGTGGATGGATGCCATGTATGAGACGCAGAGCAGGTTTGCTCAGGAGCTCACTCTTGCGTTAGGGACTGCTTTTCGAGGCCTTGGAGCTGATATCCAGTGGCCAGTTTTTGGTGAGGACTCTGCATACCCGCCGCCTGATACTCCACCCACTGAGGGTGATGATGATGATGACTCCGAGTAGGTATACCCTGTGTTCCTTTCTACTACCTTCACTGGGGACAGTGAAGATTTTAAGTTTGGGGGTGGTAGTTAAGGAATATTTTGTGTGTGTCATATAGCTGCATATTCATGATAGTTAGTTCATATAGTTGCATAATTTTGCCATTTAGTTTTTTTTTTTTTTATATAGCTTTATTTGTTTGTCATATCATATAGCTCATGCATATACCATGATCCCTTTTGCAATGATTTATCGACTGAATTGTGATATTGATGCGAGTGTAGTGATAGCATTAAAGTGATATTAAGTTGTGTAGGTTGATATGCATGCTAGAAGCACTTGTATTTTCACTAAGTCTTAGAGAATGCTTAAGGGCTAGATTGTTGTTATGATCTGATTATTTTCGAGGATAATCTATTTATTATGCTTAGAATTTGATAATAGGTTCTTAGTGGTAAAGGCATGAAAGAAAAAAAAAGAGAAAAAAAAATGGAGTAAAAATGGAATTTGTTGCTGTTGTGGCTAGGCGTCAAATGGCTAGTAGCCGGCTCGCATGTTATGCGAGTAGTCTAGGGTTGAGCAAGATGGAGCGAAACGCACTTGCTCAGAGAAAAAAAAATTTGCATAATTGATCAAGAGTGGGCTCTTTGGTATTCGAGTTATTAAGTTCTTAGGGGACTTTGTGCCTAGTGACCTAAGGCTTTTAGAGTCTGGGATCCACAAACCTAACGCTCGTTACATGGATACCATTGTATAAGTCTTTTATGGACCTCACTCATTGCACGGTCAAATAAGCATTTGAGTTGTAAATAAAAAGCACAATTCCGTAGTAAGCTCCAGAGTTCTTGTAGTGTTGTATATCACTTTGTGCCTAGAATTTTTATTCTTTGTATAATCGTAGGATTGCCTTGAAGATAGTCTAGTCATAGTAATTGGTCTAGTTCCGAAGCATATCTGTTAAGCATTTGCACACACCACGTTTCTGGTTGTATGTCCGTTTGCATGAGTTTATTGATCTTTAGTTGTCTAACTGCATTCGTTGAGATGTGACAATTTGGTTGGTTAATTGTAGTAAGGGGGATCGTTGCATTTTCATATAGATTGCATTCATGCATATTTTTATTTGTTTTGAGTCTGTGACGCTTGAGGACAAGCATCGATTTAAGTTTGGGGGTGTGATAAGTGGCATTTTATACCACTTAGAACGTCTTAAAATGGCTTAAATTGGTGTCTTGAAATCAAGTATTTTGTGTATTTGAAGCGTTTTTCTAGTGTTTATGCATTTCAGGGTATTAGTTGCATTTCGGAGGGGGAATCATCAAGAATAAGCTTTGGCATGTGTTCACCATTGCGAGAGGAAAAGAACGGGCAGATTACGGCGAAGAAATGGAGCAAACCTGGATTTTTTCCAGTAGGGTCCTGCGCGCCGCGCAGCAATGCTGAGCGGCCGCGCAGCAGCCTTGCGCGCCCGCGCAGAAATGCTGAGCGGTCGCGCAGGGTCGGGGAAAAGGATAAATTATTTTAGACTTCTACTTCTATTTGGCTTCCAACTTCTATGTAATCTGAGTTTTATGGGACTATTATATAAGTAGATTAGAGACGTTTTTCACACATAGAATGAAGGAGATTATGTTTTAGATTGTGTTTTGTGCAAGAAGCGAAGGAGATAAGGAAGAAGACCGATTTAGCACACTGCAGCGAAGAGGAAGCATATATTTGTGTGATTCTTGTTTCGTTGTAGCGTTGGATGCTAGTTTTCTTGCTTTGAATTATTTACTCTTGTGACGTACTCTGTTTTAATATAATTAGTTTAGTTATTATTTTCTTGTGTTGTTTATCATGATTTCATATGAACCCATGATGGCGATAAGTTCTATTATGGGCTAATCGTGATCATGGGGTTGCAACGGATTTATTATGGAATTCTTTAGTTAATTTTTTAATACTTTAGTGTGTGGTGATTGCATGATATCTAGTATTGGTTGTGCGTATTCGTCTTATGTGTGTCGCAAACATATAAGATAGGGTGTTAATCTCTTGAGAAGCGACGGTGGATCTTGAGATTTAGAACTTGCCATGCTAGCATAGGTTCATGTACGTTGTACATGATTAGTGGGTAACTCTAACAGTTTTATTTGCCCTATGTAATCAAAAGGAATAACTTGTGCTTAAATCGTTATGTTGTCAATTTCTGTAGACATATAGGAACTCAACATAATTGATGACTATTCAACTTCTATCTTAATTGTGGATGTTTGGTAGAATGGTATTAGTACAATGAAAGTTGGCTTTTATCAGTTCCGTGTTATTCGATTAATATCATCACTGTCACACGCTAAAGGTAATAACAATGGCTATAGAAGGAAGTAATAATGAAGTTGTGATCTCATGAGTGTTTTATTATTGATAAATTGAAGTGTTAGTTAAGTGGTTAATTAAGTAGTTAATTATAGTTAATATTTAATCAACAATTTTAAGTGTTATCTTAACATTGAGAAGTAATCATACATTGGTGAGTGAGTTTAATTAGACAATAACTTAGCTTGAGTCTCTGAGGGAACAAACTAGAAAGTATTCTATATTACTTGCGAACGCGTATACTTGCGTGAATATTAGTGCATGTTTTCGCCCTAACAATAATACATCTAGATGAAGATCGAGAACCACATGATAATATTGAACCAAAGTTGGAATAAGATCAGGATGTACATCAAAATATTGAAAGTAATCATGTCCAAGAAACACAGGTTATTCGTAGATCTAGTAGGATTCACCATGAGCCCGGGAGAGATTATGAATTTCTTTTGACTCAAGATGGTGATGTGATCCTTACGTATAATGATAAGCCTCTCACCTACCAAGATGCTATGAACAGTTCAGACTCCGAGAGATGGCTAGAGGCCAGGAAATCCCAGATGGAATCCATGTATCAAAATAAATTATTGACTTTAGTTAATCCACTCGAAGGGGTAAAACCTATAGGGTGCAAGTGGATTTTCAAGAAGAAAACTGACGTAAATGGTAAAGTACAGACCTATAAGACGCGACTAGTGGCAAAAAGTTTCAAACTATTCATGGTATAGACTATGATAAGACATTTTCACTGATTACTATGGTCAAGTCCATCAGGATTTTGTTAGCAATAGTTGCTTACTTTGACTATGAGATTTGGAAAATAGATGTCAAAACTGCTTTCTTATATGGGAACCTTGAAGAGGATGTATATATGATACAACCTGAGGGTTTTGTCGATCCAAAGTTTACTAAGATAGTTTGTAAATTACATCTATCTATTTATAGATTGAAGAAAACCTAAAGGAGAATGAGTATTCATTTTGATAAAATGGTCAAAGAGTTTGGCGTTATTCAAAATAAAGATGAACCATGTGTTTAGAGAAAAAGGTTAGTGGGAGCCATGTGACATTCCTAGTATTACATGTAGATGACATATAACAAATAAGGAATGACATACCTTCTCTACAGGCTGTTAAGGCTTGGTTGAGAAATAGTTTCTCGGTGAAGGACTTAGGTGATGCTACCTATATATTAGGGATCAAGATCTATAGAGATAGATTGAAAACATTAATCGACCTAGTCAGAGTACATACATTGATAAAATATTGCATCATTTTAGGATTCAGGAGATAAAGAAAGGATATGTTTCGATGTCTCATGGGATAGTGATCTCAAAAGATAATTGCCCTTAAATTATTAGATGATAAGGGCCGTTTGAGAAAGCTCCATATACTTTAGCAATTAGATCTATAAAGTGTACAATGATATGTATTTATCCTGATGTTTCGTATGCTTAGAGCATGACGAGCAGATACCAGTCTAATTCAGGTGAGGGTCACTGGATAATTTTCAAGAATATTCTTAAGTACTTAAAGAGGACTAAAGATTTATTTTTGGTGTATGGAGAAGATAGGAAACTAGTTGTAAAGGGTTACACTAATACTAGTTTCTTAACCTAATTTCTGGATAGACAAGGATGATTATGTGTGTATGTCTGGTTTGTGTTTTGTCTAAATATAAGTTATATTAGCTGGAATGGTTCACAGCAAGAACATTGATGATTCTATAATGGAATTCGAATATATTGATACTTTTGAAACAGCCAAAGAGATTGTTTAAGCATGTCCTTAGGCGATATCACCTTATTAATGAGATTAATGATCAAGGAGATAAAAATGTAAAGTACATAGTAATGATAGTGTTGCAAACCCACTGACTAAGGCTTTGTCGCAGCAGAAGCACGATAGTCATACTAGTTCCATGAGTATTAGATACATGGGTGATTGACTCTAGTGCAAGTGGGAGATTGTTAGTGTTTGTGCCCTAGAGACAACACTATAATGTTTTAGTTTAAGACATTAGGATTATTAATATTTATGTTCTATCGATTATTCCCTTTATAATTTATTAATTCTCAATTTACCGTGATAAAAATGTTAGATTAATAAATATCCTTGGAATATGATATGCAATTCTATATCTCTAAGTACGTGACTTAAAAATGAGATTATGATAATAGTATCAATATTCCTAAAGGTCCCTAGTCGAGTATTATTATTAAGGGACAATAATAATGCATTAAGACTGGTGTGTTTTTGACTGATGATCACATCTCATTGATCATAGGTATGATGATACTAAAGTCAAAAACACAGGCAGATGTATATGTGCATGGTGCTGGACAGAGCCAATATGAGTTCTACATGTCTGTTGTGTCATAAGTAATTCTCACAGTGATAATAATGTAATGGTCCTTAGACCTGAAGTCATTATATTTCTATACGAGAATTAATATACACTGATTCCATTAAAAGTTGTCCTTGACCGGGTAATGATATTATACGAGAATTAATATGAATGACTTAGATGAGATTTAACCCTCCTATTTTAGGAGTGATATTATTGGCCTCTTGTGTGAGCTAAACTATGAAATGTGTGGCCACACTCAAATATTGATTTGATATGATAGTCTACTCATTGATCAAGGAAACTTGGATTAAACTATGATGAGGATGACACATTACATGCCTCTAGTTTAATCTATAATATTTGGTTAAAGGGATTATATTACCTTGTATATTAAGGTTTAATCGATCACCGATTCAATTATTATTACTTGAGTAGCAATGATGTATTACTAGATGTCGCTCATTGTTTACGATGTAAAATTAGATTTAAAATTCGTTGCCAACGTAATAATAACCTATAGGGTCACACACTAAGAATACTTGAAGGATTATTTAATTTAAATTGGATTTAAATTTTATTAAAGTAATTCAAATTATTTATAATATTAATTAAGTATGACTTAATTAATTAGATAAATATTGATATTCAAATTTACTAATATTTATTATGAAATTCATTTGTTAAATAATTAAGTGTGACTTAATTATTATATAAATAAGAATTTTGAATTAATAATAACTCCTAATTAGTTAAGAGTTATAATTCTTATTATAATCTCTATATAATATCTCTTGTGTGGCTGATTTTGTATGCAAGACTTTTACTAAAACCCTAGCCACCAAGGGAGAAGATGGAGAGAGCAAGAAGAAATGAGTTTGTGCTAGTACACATCCAATCCTTGAGTTCAAGCATTCGTGTGGATACCGATAGAGCGTAGTTCGCGAGAGCAGGATGCGTGGTGATTGAACAATCTTTGGATCTCCATTATTCAACCAATTTGTAAAGCTTCTGAAGGTAAACAATCCGATCTACGAATTAAATATATATATTTTGCATGGATCCTGTGGTGGGTTTCGAAAATTCTGATTTTTTACATTTTTAAATACTATTTCCATTACGTTTATATGCTCGAAACCCAGCATCAAAGACTCAGTACATGCACCTTCTCAAAGTCAGGTTGATGCGGCTCCAATAAATGTGGAGTCACAGCCAAAATCTTTAAATATTGAAGCACCTAACACATCAAACTCACCTACACATTCACTGGATATTGATATGATTCATACGTCAATTCATGATTCTCCATCTCTAACTCTCATGGAGGAGCCAAAAATCCAGGCAAGTGAGCATCATCTTTTAGATGATTTATTGGCTCATTTGCCATTTCTTTCTGAGACTACTGAAACATCTATGCAATATCTCAAATCAGTCACCATAGATTGAACTGTACTATCTACTCCAAACTCTTTCATTTCCACTATTTCAACTGATATTATTCATCCCTTGACAAGTGATTGTATCTCGACGGATGTACTAAACAGCAGTCATCCGTTGAAACTCTCAACTACTATTTCGACGGATGTTCCTTATCCATTGAATATCACTGCACTACTTCAAACTTCAACAAATGTTACAAGTGTAGATGATCTAGTAGTTGTACAATCACTCTTAGGAATGAGGGAATGGAGTGAATTGAGTGAGAGGCCGAGTTGCTCTCAGGAAAAAGGAGAGGAAATGAGTGAAACTCTGCAAGCTATTTCTTCCATCTTAATAAAAGTGATGAGTGGAGTCCCACCTTAGTAGATGAAGGTGAGGGTGGGAAGCCAAGGGGAGCCCTTGATGCAAAAATAGAGAGAATATTGGAGAAAAACAGGTACACGAGCGATAAGGATGGAAACCATTGCTAGTGAGTCAATGAATGTTAGTGATGCAGAAAAAGAGAAACTGTTTCAGCAAGAATATCAAGCTGTCATAGATTCTATCTCTTTGGATGCTGAGACATTTACTCATCCTGTTACAGAATATCAACTTTTGGCTGGACAGGGCAATGAGGAGGCTGAGAAACTACTCAACTTGGTGCACACTACTGCTTCTATGCAAAGGACTAAGGATGTCATCACAACCATGCCACCCACAGCTAGGATGACATTGATTATGGAACTGGTGGTTCTGAGGATCTATTTGGGGATGAAGATGATGATGAAGGAGATTCCATGGACATAGGGGAGAAGCAGGCCCTAACTCAAGATCAAACATGCCATCTTGGGTATTTTCCAAGACATGTGATGAGCACCATTTCAAATCCACTCTGTCTCACATCATTCAACAAACTCAGACAACTCTTCAAACTACTACAAATGCCAACACCAAAAGACTTCTACAAGCACACTCAAACTCTCTCCAAATACATCAAACTCAATCTCTCAAACAAAATATGGATTTACTGAGCTGAAGACAAAAATTGATCAAGTCAAGAAGGATGTTACTGACAGACTAAATGCTAAGTTTCCCAACACAACCATGCTTGACATCAACAGACAACTATGGAAAAACTTTGATCTAGCCAACAAGGTGGACTCCTTGGACACAAGACTCAAAACCCTGGAAGCTTCAATAACTGCAATCCATCTACATCAAGCCCAACAAACTCAGCTACTTCAAAAAGTGGTGGCTGCACAAACTTCTTCCTCCACTCAACTTGATGCTAACAAAAAGGGGGATAAAGATATTATTCCAATTAGCCAAGGGGAGTCAATAAGTGAGGGGGAGCAAGTGCTCAAAATTCAAGTAAGCAAAGTAATGGTTCCAGCAATTACTTTCCCAAAGCCACCAGTCTTGGACAACATTGATCTAATTAAGATAGTAGTTGTTAAGTTGGAATCAAATGAGAAATCTAAACAGCTTGATGTAGCAGCAGTTGAGAAAGAACTAGATGACAAATGGAAGAAGATTGATGAAGAAATTCAAAAGAAATTTGGTCCAATTGAGAAGAAAGACAAGGTCTTTTCTCACTTCTCTCAGTTGAGACAAATTTCAATCAATGAAATGAGCCTAGAGAACTTAAAAAGGGGTCAACCCTCAACAATCAAGTCTCCAAAGGCCCGTGTGATCTTTAAGATAAAAAGAAATTATCCAAAAACCTCAGATAAAAATCCACTGGATCTATCATCTGAAACCCCTAGGCCAGATGAAAAGAAGCTGCTTGGAAGGTCCATAGCTTTCTTCAAAGACACTAGAGACTCAGTGCTAAAGAAAAGGATTGCTAAAATCTATAGAAATGGTAAACTGATCTGTGTAGTGGATGGACATCCACAATTTACGGAGACTAAGAAAGAGGAAAAGGTGAGGCTCAAACAATAACAAAAGCAAGCTGCTTTAGAAGCCAAGAACCAAGCTAAGAAGCCTAAAATCACAGAAATTGTTTTGCCAACTGAGAATCTGGGTGAAGGAAAGAAAGAAGAACTAAAGCAGATAAAAAGGAAGTTTAAATACAAGATGCATGCAAAGAAGAAGATAAATTTTGATGAAGACAAGGAAGATTACATGCCAACCCAATCTACAAACTCAAGCCAATCAACCATACCTATTGTGAATGAGGATGAGTTCAAGATTGATCCCAACATCACCTTTCATGGTGATCTTGTTGTTCCAATGAATGAGCCTATAGATTGGGACAGCTTAGCTCTTCCGGATCTAAACCTCCCCATCTTTGCTAAACAAAGGAAGATAAAAAAGAGTGGTCAAAATAGTCAAGCCTGCCAAGCTCAAATCCAAGCGAGTGGCCAAACCCAAACCTACTGTCAACAAAGGAGATCAACTCTTCATATGTGACATCAAAGAATTTTCAGACATAAATCTCTATCTGGATGAGCTTGAAGAAGTTAGATCTATTGATGCCTACAAGCACCTTCCAGAGAGACTAGTCTTCAGGTACAAGGGTGGTAAAGAAATTACATGGCCACTTCACAGAATTCTCAATGAAGGCTACACAACCTTAGTGACTGTCTTCTCCTCAATCAAGAAGAACTTTGGATTTAACATAGTTGCCAAGAAAATAGTACTAAACAAGATTGAGGATATACGAAATAGTTGGAGGGGACCAAATGCACTCCCAAGAGTATTGACTATTCCCTTCACTGGAGATAGGGTGCATTTGAGGCCATACTGGATCATGGAGTTCAAGGATGAAAAGAAAATTAGAAGATTCTTCAGATTGGAAGATAAGCTAAAGATTGCAAGCAATGAAACTCTAAAAGAAATGCAAGAAAAGCTGTATCTAACAAATAATGAAGAATCAGAATTTTACAGACAACTCCCAAACCAGATTGAAGAGAATGATGTGAAGCTGGGAAAGAAGCCAAGGCAATCAAGGAAATGATCTTAATTTGCTCAGTCTAGAGGACCACCTTGAAAATGATTTATAAGACACTCTACAAATCTTTCTCTGTGAGAATTTTCAATAAACTGCAACACTTGAAATTTCAATTTACTGTACTTCATTTTGTATTCATAGAGTGTTTTGTTATCATCAAGTTTCTCTTAATTTATGGCTATAATTCTAATAGACATAAATTGGGGGAGATTGTTAGGAGTATGTTGTGTAATTGATGATAACTTGAACAAAAAATTTAGTAGATTTTAGTTAAGTGAAATTGTAGCTTTCAACGGATGATTATTTTTAACATCCGTTGAAAGAGTAGCTTATGTAACAATAAGACTATTAGCACATTTCTGCATACTTGAATAACATAGTGAACTAAATGTTATAGATAGTTCAAGTCATGTTAACAACTAAATTGATATGCAAGATATGATGGCTAATTGTAAATATTAGATGTCTTGTAATCTTGTGTAAATGTAGTAGAGTTAACTATCAAGAAGACAGTCTCAACGAATGATTTACAAAGTTTCAACGGATGATCAACATAAGTCTCGACGGATGATCAGACAAAATTCCAACAGATGATCAATCTAAGTTTCAACAGATGTTCAAATTCAAAAGAGCAGTTGATATTGACTTGACAGTCACATGCATTGGTTGTATGCAAATGGAATGTGGCGGCCTGTTTGAAGGATTTAGAGAACAAAGAAGCATTTTCATTTCCATACTAAACAAATGATATTCAAAGATGCTGGAAAGAGAAGTGTAGCAGCATGAAGTTAGACTAGATATAGTTTTCTTATTCTCTTGTCTTGTTATCATGTAACTTGGTGATATATAAACTAAGAGTAGCAAGTTGAATAGAATCCAAGTTAGTAAGCAAAAAAACTAGAGAAATAGATAAAGCAAAATCTGTAAAGAATTTCTCTGTAGTTCTTGTTGTTCAACTTGTAAGCAGCTGTGTACTATTTGTATCACAAAGTTTTCTACTTAATATATATCTCTGGTTGAAAAGTTCAATCCACCAGAAAGTTTTTAAATACTTGTATCTAATTGCATTGTGATTTGATTTCTGTTAGATTCTTATTCTGCACTAATGCAAATCAGACATAGTTATTTATTTGTAGAAGAATCATTCTTAAAATTATAAAAGAAACCAAAATTACATTCAACCCCCCCTTCTATAATTCTTGTTTAGATTGTTTGGGAATAACACTTATCGATATCTCTGAGTTCTCTAATGGTATTATGACTTGTCGATAACTCAGAGTTCTCTAGTAAAGAAATGACTTGTCGATATCTCCAATTTTCATGTTTTCAATTTGGCTTGTTGATATCTCTGAGACTTCTCTATAAGATTTCCTTGACTTCTCGATAAGACATTCTGGATTTCTCGAATGACTAGTCTATAACACTTATTCTGTGACTTGTAGACTTCTTGACTTATATCATTTTTCACAAAACAGATTTATTCAACTCCAAACTTCTTCACACTTTCTCTGAGGCATGATTTTCATGATCTTCTTCCAGAACTTATTCTTAGGCTTGGGACTGTTTACAGAAAAATACTCCAGTCTAGTCTTTTTACATTTTTACAGACTTAAATGTTACAATACAAAATGCAAACTTAGATTACGATACAACTTACTTAGGGTTGCCAATTTAACTTAGTCTTGTTATAGTACAGACATGTCTTGAACAACATTTTCTTCCTCTCCAAATTTAGCTGTAAGTGTGACACATGTCCATGGACCATCTCCATGTGCAGTATGTTGTAGTGATTTGTTTCTTCTTTTCTGAAAATTGTACATTTAATTGTCTTGTTGTGAAAGAACTAAGTGAAGATATCGTGAACTTTGTTTTGCTTAACTTCATGTACAGTTAATTTTGGACTTCATGACATAGTATAATTATGGATTCCACGATATAGTATAACTCCGAATTTAACGATATGGCATCTTTCTTGATTTCACTATATATCATAGAATTCGACTTCATGTTCTAGTACAGAATTGGACTTCGCGATATAGCATTAAACTGGATTTCACTATATGGCTTTGGTGAATTTCAAGACATATTTTTTCTGGACTTCACATTATTGGACTTAGAGAAATTTTACAATTTATTGATTTCAAACATCTTCTTTCTTCAATTTATTTCTTGAACAATCTTCACTGAAATTCTGCCAAAATAATTTATTCTAAGAATATTATTTACAAGCATATTATCTTATTATAAAATTTTAAGGTGTCTAAAAAAATAAACAAGACATATACAAAGAAATCTATCAAAAATCCAACGATAAATTTCATTTGAGTGCACGAACGTATATCAAAAATTGAGTACCCATTTCCCATTAATCATCACCAGGAAGATTATACATGAGGAAATTTTTCGTGACCAGGTCTTTACGAAGGACAGAGTAAAAACCAAGTCACAAGGCAACAGTTAGTTATCCACAATCTTCCCAAATCAAAGAGAGAGAAATGAGAAAAGTCAACTGTAGACAGCTTTAGACTTTAGAGTAATCAACGGAATAGACTCCGCTGCACTATTTAAAACGGTTTATATTATAATAAAATAAAATAAAAATAATCAAAAGTCCTAAAAAGAACTTCACTTTGTTTAAATCAATCAATCAAATGCCTTTTAAGACAGCCTTAATCGTGCAAACCGCGTATGCCAAACTTATACTGCCAAAGTGCTATTCTAGTAGTAGTATACAAAGACAAAGTGTATACATATAAATGTAATTTTGTCCTAAAGCATCAGCATCATCATTCTTCTTACGAGTCTATCACTACTTTACTCTTAACCCCCTACCCCCCCCCCCCCCACTTGTGCAAATTATCATTAACACTCACTCAAATGCATGCGTTTCTTGAAACCGCAATTTCAAGATTCTAGTACAAGTTTAGAGGCCAAGTGATAAGTTATTAGGGATGGCAGGAGGAAGAGGAGGAGAAACAAGTGATAAGTTGGCAAGGGAGCTTGATAGAACACCCACATGGGCTGTTGCTGCTGTTTGTGCTGTTATTATCATCATTTCTATTGCTCTTGAGAAGATTCTTCATAAACTTGGAGCTGTATGTCTTCCCATTTCTTTTATTATTTTGCTATTATCTTGTTACTTTATGAATAATAGTATGTGGTTACCTTTGGGCTATCTTTGTTTTAGTTTTTATCAATTTATTACTCATATGCTACCACTTTGATCCTTTTTTGTTGGTTATGTGTTGCATATATAGACCCCCTTTGCCTGCCAGATCCATCTATTTTGATAGATTATAGAGAGAGGTTACCCAAACAGGGTTTTATTACTCTGTTCATATATTGAGTTTTGTAATTTCTTGCTTGTTTTTGGGTTGTACATTCTCGAATTCACAAAAAACCTTGATTGTGACTTTTATATGTGGAAATATATTTACTGCTCGGATGAATTTATTTAAGTAGATAATAAATTATTAATGCTTTTAAATGTATATTTTAGTGGTTCACAAAGAAGCACAAGAAAGCTCTGTTTGAAGCCTTGGACAAGGTTAAATCTGGTAAATAAGTCATTAAACTTTATCTATCCCTCTTTTTGACTATGTTTATAATTTGTTATAAGAATTAAAATATTTCAAAAGCATTCTTGTTGAATTACTGCAGAACTGATGGTTCTTGGTTTCATCTCACTACTTCTGACCTTTAGTCAGTATTACATTTCTAAAATTTGCATCTCCCAAAGTGTTGCGGATACAATGTTGCCATGTTCAGTTGCGGAGAATAAAGGTCATGCCAAGGGAGGTGAAGGTGAAGAAGAAAATCGGCGGAGGCTGCTATGGTATGACCACAGGTCATTATCTGTCACCAACAACAAATCTACTTGCAAAGAGGTACGAGTATCTATGATTTGCTTAAATTTTCATGTACAGCATATGTTATTTCAGTACGTATGTAGTCTTTTGATAGCTCATTACCATACTTGCATTTTTTCATACTTAGAATTAAATCTTAGAACATGAGGTTGCAGCAATGTGCAGATTTTCACATAGTTATATATATTGAGGGTAATGTGTTGAAATGAATTTAGCCATCTCGTTTTTTGGTGTAATTGCTATCGGGCATTATGTTTCAAGATCATCACAGTGTGTTGGTTATGTAGTTGGATCGTTTTGGTTTCCTATGCTCAGTATGATTAGATGTGTTAAACATATATTCTAAGTGGACTTTCATCTTTATTGGCTTTGCGGGTGTGAGAGAGACAGGTGGACCTTGTGTGGGTGGCACAGGTCAAAGTTATGACTTCTGTTGTTAAGTTGATGAATGTGTTAAGTTTGGGGTATTCAGTGTAATATACTTTTTGCAACAAAAGGATGCTCCCAAGGTGGAATATTATCACCTACTTTTGCTTTTGGCCTTTGCTTTACTTTCGGAAGTTGCTCCTGATGATTTTTATGGTTATCGTCACAGGTTTATATGCATGTAATATATTTCATGATGTGTGGATGTAAATTAGATCCTTTATAAAATATAAGAAAAAGATGGTTTAATACAATTCATAGATGTTATAGCTGAATTGTACTATCTAGTTGCACTCAATGTGTGTTTTCATACCCAATTATTATCTGAATTTTTAGTGTTTTTATATTTTTGCACTCCAATTATATTTAGTTCTCGATTGATATTTGTAACATCCAAGTGTCTAAACATAACCTATTATTATTTTGATCATAATTAGATTAAGAAGATATATATTGTATTACACACATATTAAAAGATCAAACTTGTCATTTAATAAAGAAACAAGATAAGTATATTGATAATCAGTTTTTTAAATATATGGAATGTGTATATATATGTTTTTAGACAAATTGATACTTATTTATGTGTGTGTAGCTATTGAGAGTGAGGGTAAGTATTAAATATGTTAGCACTTCGTATACTTCATAATGATCAATATCGTAAGTGGTAAGGGTTTATTTGTTGTCATTCGAGGTTCTGGGTTTAATTCTTGTCCAGTCTGAGATTTGTTAGAACAATTACTCATTTGTAAAGCATATAAGCCTAATTATTAAATATAAAAATATCGATCTTAAATTGCACCTGTAAAATGTAAACTTGGATTCACCAAAAAAAATCCGGTGTGTAGTTTGTAGGCTAAGATTGTATTTTAAATTAGCATATTATAGAGTGTGTGTGTGTGTATATATATTTATATATTTAGCGTGAAAGTCCAAGTTTGTGTCATCTTATATGCATGCTTCAAGTATATAATTTGATAGTTAATAACTAATTTTTTTAATTAAAGCTAGGATAATATCATGAGTACCATAACTGACTTCTGTGCACAACACTTTATGCAGTGTTTTATAGTGTTATTGTACCACTTATTCGAGCTATGAATTCTTAGAAGCTTCATATTGTCTTACTATTCATTCTGATATGCATGCATTTACAAAAAATATGTTTGTGGGGTTCAATTAGGAAAGCTACATTTGAAGTATCGAAGTATATATATGCTAATTATACTCGAGCACTGTTTTTTTTTCTCCATGTGTGACAACAGGGATCAATTTTTCGAATATAGGGTTTAAATCCAAATCCATCATAAATGCAAGAATTTGATTAATCCGCAAACCACCACAGCCCCCCAAAAACCATGCTTCGTTGGTGGTACTCAAACTTATGATCTGAACTGAGTGCTTCACATGATTTGATGTGGGACCCGGGGGTGTTACATCATCAATATAAAATATAGATTTGATTCAGCTCCTTATATAATCAATATTATTGTTTTCCGTCGGACTCTGTGTGTACTCTACTTCTATGCCGTCTTAGATTATATCTCTTGCTTTTTTATGTCTGCAGTAATTTTTTATAACGACTTGCTCATATATTACTAGTAAAATATTAGTTTTAATTTGTATAATGATTGTTTTTATTTGGTTTGGTTATTGGCAGGTTATGTTTTCTCACTTGCTGATTATGCTATTTTACAAAGGGTCATGTTTTAGTGCATAGTTGTTACATCAGCTAGAGAAGTAGATTTTATGATTGTTGTCATGAAGGAAGCTGCATATCTATTTACTCATGTGCTTTCAGATTGTTTATAAGTTCAGCCTCTGGAGTTGCTGATTTTTGTTTTAAAGATCGCTAAAATGATTCCGGGGTTGTAGGAATTAAGTCAATTTATTATGGCATTGTAGTTTTTTCTTGGAATTTCTATGTCTTAAATTTTCATTATATCTCTCGTTGAAGGACCTTCATTGGATATCAACAATATTTGTGACTGGTATTTACAAGTCAATGTGAAGTTTCTTTGAATCTGATATGATTCTGGATATTTGATCTCTTTGAATTCCATGTTCAAAGTTGCAATTAGATCCATTCTTTAAAAGGAATCAGAGTACATTTCCAATTTGATAGGTGTTAATCTAAGCATGCCAACATCAGTACTTCATTTTAGTATTCACTAGCTGTTAAGATGAATCAATCTTAGGCCCTTCCGTTAATTTACGATAGGTGTTATTGATTGAAAGCACAATAGGTGTTATTAGTTTCCTTGATTACTATTTTGAAATAAAACCAGTGCTAAATTTAAAATATTCTGGAGGGTTTAATGGAGTGAATTATAAGTTGTTTTATTTGCAAATCTCAAGGGAGAAAATTGTTGGTATTGATAATATTTCATTATGAGTATAAATTAGAGTTTGAGCATGTTGGTCAGGCATGTAATAGGTTTCAGTGTTTGTGCGGAGGGTGGGTAATCTCTGCAATATCACCTACATAACAGTCACCTACATATCTAGGACTGTTTTCTATGTAGTACTCTCCTGATTTTATTAAAATCCTTCCGTCATGTGTTCTGTGAGTCTATAATTAGTACTTTTGCATTGAGTTGTAGACACGCTAATCATGCAGGTGATTAACTGATTACAATGACGAAAATAGCTTGGTGATGCTGGTTCACTGTTATTAAATTACAGGTTTTGACTCCGTGTCAGTTAGACTGAGATTGAAAGATTTTTACTTTGTTATTAAATAAAAGACTGAATAAAAGGAAAAAAAAAGTGTTAGGTCTTGTCTAATTTTGGATATAGACAGAATTGACTTCAGCAAATTAAGAATCTGATAGTGACCTCAGATGTGGTGGAGTTTGAATATAAGGGTTGTCATGCATCTCACAGTTTCCCTGTACTATAGTTTTTGACATGCTAAGTTTAGATGATAACGAGACGATGGATTTTTCATCAGGACAACTTGCAGGATATTTCCTAGTTTGCTGATGACATAATCTTGGGAGGGGATTTCAAATGAAATGTATAATTAAAATTCAAGGTCTTGTGAATATTGATATCTGCGGGAGTTCTTAGGAAGTTTTTGGTTAAAACTTTAAATTAATCAAAGAGTAATTTTTGTAAGTTAATATGGAAATGCCTATTGGATATGTGCTTTCCTGGTTGGTCTAATGTTTGTCATATCCAATTACATGCATGACGTATCATTTATGTGTGTGCAGTGGGAGGAATCTATATTCCCATATATTTTGACCTGTGCTGTTAAACTAGCCTAATGATGTACATCATTGTGTGGTCTTACCATTTCCCCTTCACATAGGCATGGGGCAGAATTTTCTAGTGTATGTTTGATTTACAGATATTGGCTTCTTTTGCAATCAAACAGTGGATCTGATAAAACAAAGTTCTGATACTCATTCAGTATTTATTTTTTATTTATTCCATTTTGGCATTTGTGGTCTTTGTTAGTTCTTTTATGAAAGTGACATTATGACATTCTTGTAGATGCTAATGCATATGTTGGCAACAGGGGCATGTACCAATTATAACCGTCGACGGGTTGCATCAGTTGCACATACTCATATTCTTCTTGGCAGTCTTGCACGTGGTTTACAGTGCTGTTACTATGGCTCTTGGCAGACTGAAGGTAATATAATATCTAAGATTTTTTTTTGTGGTTCTGTTATATTCAAATATAGCAGGTATATTACGTTGTTAAATACTGAAAAGTTAGACCTCCACTCGATGCCTGCAGACTGATTGAAGTATATCATTTGGTTGTTTTTGAGCCATTGTATGTGCCTACATCTAAATTTTCTAAGAATTTAATTCATAAATCCTCTCTTTTGTAGTGTCTGACTCGGTGTGTTATTGGTAAAGATTAAAGAACCTATCATTATATTGTATAAAATTACTGCAAAAAGTGTACATTCTAATTTCTAAGCGAGAATAACAAGGCTTTGCAAGTAGAAATTGAAGTTTGAAAGAGTAAACTGTGTTAAGATATCACTTATATTGCTGATGTCATAACTATACTGTAAAGAAGTGAAGGCCTATATTTATATGGAGGTTTACGGATTCTGAAAGCTACTTAGAGAGCACAATCAGAGGAAGCACAGTATTTGAATTTTTAAAATAACAGTAATAATAAATCTGTTCTTGGTTCTTTTAGCAGATTGCACTTCATTTTAAATGAACATGGTCAAAGTTCCGATTGAGTTTTCTTACCCCAGTCAATAATAAAAAGCGGAAGTTCATCTTCCATTGGTGATCGGTATTAGTTTAGGTAGCTGGTCAGGGTAGTTAGCATCAGATGGGCGATTGCAATTTTAATTAGGGATGCAGCAACTCCTGCACTAGGAAACAACATTTATTTGGTTTGACCGTGGGTATGTGTAAGCATGTTTTGGCTTTTAATATAAGGCCTTTGCCAGCTTAATCTTGTTGCTCAGGTTACCTTACAATTGCTTCATAAAAAAATGGTAGTATTGGGTGCACTAGTCTCTGGCATCAGCAGGTCTGTGGAAGATCTGCAGCCTGTGTTTTTTTGACAAGGAGGTCTTTTAGTGCTACATATATTTCTTGTAATTCTTCCACTGATGTTAGAAAAGTGTATGGATGCTATGAGGCTGCTGCAGCCATTAAAAAATTAAGCTAAGCACGGCATGAAATTCTTCTTACATTCAAGCAGTGGCTGAGGCAAACAACTTGCACAATAAACAGCAAAATAGAACACTTTCATTAGCCACTTATATAGGAAGAGAACTGTAGCTTTAGATGTATATCATTTGAGCAAAACCAGAGATATGATAAGGAAAGGAGTGCTTAAAAATATTCAAGGATCAAACTATTCGACAACTGTTGTATTTGTAACATATAATTTTCCTCTTCTCCCAACTGTAAAGTGTATGTGAGTTTTGACAGGCTTTGCCAATTTTCTGATGTTCTCCATATATGATGCTGTATGATTCCACATTTAATGGAATTAAATGTTGAACTTGCATAGATTCGTGGTTGGAAGGTCTGGGAGCAAGAGACGGCATCCCATGACTATGAGTTCTCCAACGGTATGTTGTTAAATGCTTAGAAAGGCCTAAGTTTAAAAAAAAATTGTGTAATGCAACTATTTCTGAGTCACGTTGCGTACAATGGGACATGCAGATCCTTCAAGATTCCGACTTACCCATGAGACATCTTTCGTCAAAGCACACACTAGTTTCTGGACAAAAATTCCGTTCTTCTTTGTTATTGTAAGATACGTTTTTCGATCTTGAAAATTGAATCTGCATTTATCTTTATGTAACGTACATATAACTTCATACACGAAACAATGTATCCACGTACAACATCTATCTTGCAGGGATGCTTTTTTCAGCAATTTTTCAGGTCTGTTAGTAAGTCAGACTACTTGACATTGCGAAATGGTTTTATCAGTGTGAGTATTAAGTTGATTGATTACTTTTTTACAAATACATGTTTGCTTTATTCTTGACAATGCTACTGTGTATGTAGGTTCATTTAGCCCCTGGAAGTAAATTTAACTTCCAAAAGTATATCAAAAGATCACTAGAGGATGACTTCCAGGTAGTAGTGGGTGTCAGGTAATGTAAAAATGTATTTGTTTTGTGCTTGATTTTCTCGAAGGGATTCTATATATGTTCTCTCCTCACTTGGTTCTTTCTGACATTGGCAGCCCAGTGTTGTGGGCATCATTTGTGGTTTTTTTGCTAATAAATGTTAATGGTATATATCTCTCTTCCAGAGTCTTGTTATTAGAAAAGTTTCCATTTTCACCTTGATGATAGAAATCTTTATGCTTCATGACAGGATTTAAGGCACTTTTCTGGGCATCCTTGATACCTCTTGTTGTAAGAAAGCTTTTCTATTTCATATCTCATTAGACATTATCAGAGAAGATTAAACCTAACCATTTGGTTTCTTGCAGATTATCTTAGCTGTTGGGACAAAGCTCCAATCCATTTTGACAAAAATGGCTCTTGAAATTACAGAAAGACATGCAGTGGTCCAAGGGATTCCTCTTGTTCAAGGCTCTGACAGATATTTTTGGTTTGGTCGTCCCCACTTAGTCCTACATCTTATACACTTTGCCTTATTTCAGGTAATGAAAGATAACAGGAATTCATATAACCTTTAAAGAACAAATTTGGATCTGATGTTATCAGCTTTTTCTACATCTTTCGGTTCGCTAATCCCCTGCAATATTTATTGTGATAAACAATTGCTTCTTTTTCCCACTGGGAGTTACAAAAGTGCCACAATTCGAATTGACTTTGAGCTATCCTACATATGCATGGACCAGTCATTGTCCAAATCAAATTATAATGTTTATATACAAATTACCTTACAATCAACTAGCTTTGCTATGGAGACCTTGGTTTAAAAAAGAAGCATGTTTTGAGACTTATAAGCTCAGACTGTCTATTAAAATTAAATATAGGGTTGCCAATTTGTGGAAAAAAGTACTATTTTGTTCAACGTGTATTTTAAGCTTTAGAGCTTGATGAATGGGGGAGTAATTATATAACTATATAATGTTTAGGTAGAAATTTTATTCGTTGTGATTTCTTTTCAAGCACTTGTTTGATGAATGACATCTAACAAGTTACATGGTTCTTGCAGAATGCATTCCAGATAACTTATTTCTTATGGATATGGGTAACTAGTTCTATTGGATATCAGTCATATCTGTATAAATCATCGTTCTGTATAAAGCTTGGAAATAACATTATTTTTCTTTGCAGTATGAATTTGGATTGAAATCGTGTTTCCATGATAACTTCCGGTTGCTGATGATTAAATTAGGTTTAGGGTAAACTGTTGTTCTACTATATATCTGTCAATTAAACTATTCTTTGGAAGGCTCAGAACATTTGATCAAAGTGATTGTTGTCTGCAGGGTTGGAGTCCTATTCTTATGCAGCTATATTACACTTCCACTATATGCCCTCATAGCTCAGGTACAATTTTTTGTGCAAGACCATTTGAGAAGCTCCTAGCTTTTAAAGCGTAAAGCAATTACCATTTTTTCAAGTGAAATCTTTAGTCTAAAAAAATTGGTTGTTTCAGAGTATTACAGTATTTTAATCCTCTCATAATGTGGAATAAGTAGCAACCCCAAAGGGCTTAATTTATTTTATATAAAGTTTTCAATGTGGAAGAACTTGTTTGAAAAAAAATAAATTCCTTGCCATTGATAGGATCTTATTATTAATCGAGGCCATTGGGATTTTAGTACCAGCGAGGATTAGGGGTATAACATATTTGAATAAATTTGTTTTTGCCAGAAAGAAAATAATTTAGTTTTCGTTAAACAAAATTACCTCATAAAAATTATAGTTGGCAGTTCCACGTGCAGCTAGGCCTGTCAATTGGTCAAATATCCGACTTGACCCTAAGCCTCTGTTAAACCAACTCTTCGTTATACCTCAAAGTACCCGTGTTGGACACCTAAACATGGATATGAACACAAGTACACTTATTTTAGGCCAAAACATATTTAATTTTTAGGAAAGTGCGTGGTATGATACACTTAGAGACATCCATGTTGGACTTTTCCTGCTGATTCCAGGGTTTGAAAACAAAATGAGATCCCCTAAAAATATTCAATCAACATGTCATTCTGCCAATATAATGTATGTTTAGAACCTGATCTAAATATATTTAGTGATATAATATTTTCTTTAACATTAGCCTAATATTCCATCCATGCCACCAAAGCTACCACTCTTCATTTTCATAATATTGATGAGACACTAATCTTTATGTGAATGAAAATAGTAAGTTGGTTCTGTAAATGTATGTTATTGTTTTATCAAGATAAAACTAATCTCTGGAGGGATTTAACATGTAGATGTCTTGGAAAACAGATACTTTGAAAGATAATTTGCAAACAAATCCGGTCTAACCCCATTTCATTTTTGGGCCCTAATTGCAGCTATGTTTTCAGCAATCAGATTAGTCTGTGCTACATAATTACTCTATAATAGCATTATTCAAACTAAGTATTTAATAATTCATTAAAGTTTTACTCTATTCAAATCAAAGAATTATCTCGCTCTATATTTTTGTAATTGGGCCAATTTGGCTGTTGAGCTATATGCCTCCCTGAAGTTTAACTTAAATTGGCAGATGGGTTCAAATATGAAGAAATCTATATTTGACGAACAAACAGCCAAAGCCCTTAAGAATTGGCGTATGGCTGTTAAGAAGAAACATGGAGGAAGATCTCCCACTCGAAGTTTGGGTGACTCTAGCCCTACCCCTTCAATGGCATCAACATCAATGTCAACAACTTTGCACTTGGCAACATCTAAGCTTCATCGTTTTAAGACTACTGGTCATGCAACTCGTTCATTTACATACGACGAACATGAAATGTCTGATTTAGAAGCTGATCCGATAACTACGGAGTCCACCACAGCGAAATTGATTGTTAGAGTTGATGATGATGATATAGACCCTGAAACAACTATACATCCTGATGAAGAACATCATCGAGATGAAGATGATTTTTCATTTTCCAAGCCAGCACTACCCAAGTAATGATTGTTGAGGAAAATGTTTAAAAGCAGTTGTACCAATTCTTTATGCTTGCAGTTGATGAGTACATATTGAATTTGTTGTTTTTAAAAGCAGCGTGGTATAGAGTAGCTGCTGGGCTTGTAAGATTGGCATGATTGTTAGTTACCCGGTTACCGGTAGGAATCATTGAAGGAAGGCATAGAATTCTCCCTAGTTCTCTTTGCCAACAGATTCACAAGGGTGAAGTGTGTTATATTTAAAAAAGGTCAGGTTTTATATGAAAAGATACGACGAGCAGGGGGTTGTAAACCAAGCAGCTTGAATACAAACAAATGATATAACTCAAATATAGATTTCCAACTCGTCACTGGAATGCAGTGATTTCTGGCATTGAAGAACAACCTACTTTTGAATATCTTTCGAAACGCAGAATGTCCCTTTAATTTTCGACTTTTAAAGAACGAAGCTAGAAAGCCCAATCCTAGCTAGAGGGTGAAGGATTCCCCTATATTTTTTTTTGAAACAAAGCTACATAGTACAAGGTACATAATTAATAGAAAAGTGTAGTTCTGAAATACATTAAATTTAAGTTTGTTAATATAAGGCTTAATTATAACTTAAGTGCTTGTTTAGGAAATTATAAAATAAGTAACTGACTTATAAGTGATAAGTAGATGAATACTTATAAGTTATATCAGTGTTTGGATAATTTTACATATAAATCAGAATTTTTCTTACTTAAATGAATTTAAATAAATAAATTTTAAAAATATAATTATCTTAATTTATGATATCTAAATTAGATTAACATTTAAAAACATATATTTGAAAACTAATGACTAATGTTAATGAAAAAACGAAAAATCAAAATAAGTTGAGAAAAAGTACGTCGTTGTTAACATTTAATTTATCAGCATAAGTTATAAATTCGATTTATAACTTCGGTCGACAAGCACTCGTCGATAAATTGTTACGGACTTATAAGTCATAAATAACTTAAAAGGAGCGCAAACAGGCCCTAAATCTTGAAATATAATTTAATATAAACATATATTATTAAAGGAAAAAGTTATACAGGTCAGCCGCTAATATATTAAATGCATATATATAACTCTTCGTCTAAAATTTTGGATTCTGAAATATGTAAGTTTCGGACGTAGAATATTGTTTTATCTCTTCAAACCCTTAAGTCAAATTTTCGTGAAATATATTAACCTCTCTCGTGTAATTATGTATTTGTCTCATTTATTTTAAGAGATAATCCTCACAGGATACCTACTATCTAGGAGTGTTTATTGAAATAAAGATAATGATATACACATTCTATACACAAGTGAAGTGATAGATATGTACACCTTTTTAAAAAAAAATGTGTGTAAACATTATTATATTTCAAAATTTAAGTTATAATTAAGCCTAATATAAAGTACGTGCACAACAAAAAAAGTGAATCACCTTTATTCAGTGCGGACAGTAAGATAAAGTGTGGGGGTATGGATGAAGAAGCTTTTTGGAACGATCTTTTTCTCATGATGAAGAAATATGCTTTTGCTAATATTGGCTCCTGACCCCCCTATTTAAATACATAATACTGTAATGCGCTGTGTGTTGTCCAGTTAGCAGTAGTAGATTAATGTTGCTAACCTGCACTTTTAGCAACAAATAAACTGATTTTAGATTTTTAGTTGGCAGGGTAATTTGAATTTAGTTGAGTATTAATAGTAGTAATTTTGTTCTGGGTTTTATGCTTCAACATCTTTCACTATGATGCGAAATAGTTTAATTTGCACTGGTTCATTCCTATTTTATTTGTCCAGTAATTTAAGATAAATTGATTATATAATTTTGTTCATCATTTTTAATTTTTCTTTTTTGTAAATTACAATCTAAAAGAAATTTAAAAAATAATAAATAAAATACGCTTTCAATACATCTTAAAATAGATTTAAAAATGATGGTGAACAATAATTTGAGACGAAAATACGCTTAAAAGTCACCCTCTTGCTGAAAGGGACATATGTATCGTCCGAGGCTCCGACTTGAAGCCTAAATTTACTAAATTCTACTATTATACTAGTTCATAAACTTTTCTTTGATATTACATGATTATTTTATTTGCTTCTAAACTGAAAATAAATATAATTGCTTCTTTTATTTTGAAAAAGTAGTAAATTTTGTATTTAATAAAAAAATATAATGGGTTTTAGCTGAAAAAAATTAATTTGTTAGTTATAAGTAATTAAAATTTTTTTATTGAACTGAATTTTCCCTGATATTTTTGGAAAATGAGGTGTTGTAGTTGGAAAAATAAAAAAAGTAATGTGTTTGGGTTGAAAAGGGTAATTGGTTTATATATACTAACTAGGATTAAAACAAGAGTTATTAGTAATTATAATGTCTTATTTTATTAAATATAATTGACCGTGATATATTGTTATTTATAATAGAAAATATAGTGGTTTTAGCTGAAAAAATTAATTGGTTAGTTATAAATAATTATAATATTAGCTCTCAAGAAAAAGTAATTATAATATTTTTTTTCAATTGAATTGCTCGTGAGATGTTTGGAAAATGAGGTGTTATAGCTGTAAAAAAGTGACGTGTTTTAGTTGAAAAAAGATAATTCATTATGAAAAATAATAAGATTAAGTGTTTTAGTTGAAAAATGTAATTTATTATGTAAGGTTAATTAAGTAAATGCAACATGTACCGAACGACCACTATTACCAACATAATTTTTAATATAATAGTATTGTAACAAACTCCAAATATGGGGTCTAGATCGGGGGTTACTTGCCAACTGACAACATCATCAAACCACCTGTATAATAATTATATAAACATATATCTAACCCCTTTCTACTACTACTCAGGATATTTAGGGTTAAAGTATGAAGACAAGAATAATTCACTACTTTTATTACAAACACAAATAAAAAGTCTTACAAGTTCTCTTTATTACAAACCAGTTATCTACACATGTTTTAAAACTAAATTCATTTTATTCAAACACTTACTACTTCTATCTACACTACACCTGCTCCGGTATTTTAAAACTCTCTTCTTGAATCGGGATCAGCACGCTTGGTGTCTGAGGGTCCCGCCTTTTGACTCGCTTCTTTACTATACGAGTGGGAATATGTTTCATTTTATGCCTTTACTGTAAAACAAAACGAGTAACAACAAACAGGGTGAGTCATAATTGCTCAACAAGTCCACAATATATATAGTATTAAAAGAACGTTAAATGAACCGGTAATCCGATTGTTTGAGTAACCATATATTACTGCAAGGAATAATGAAGGCCGCTATCGGCGATTACCAATGAATTAAACTGGACTCACAATCACAGTACTTTAATCTGCTGATCAGTCAGACACAGTACGGATCTATGTTATTAACATAGACCCGCGTCATGACAAGGTACCCATGCTCATTTCTGGCCTCTGTAATTCCTTCAAGGGTCCAGTTTATTCCTGGCCCTAATCGTAACCATCCAGTCCATATGATAAACATCCGGAACTATGAGTAAACTTCGATGCCATCTCAATCATTGAGATATACATCAGGATATAAGTACTGCATAATTTATTGGTATATGAATAGAGTTGAAGAGTATTCAACGTATCAAAAGAAACTAGGAATCAAAGTGAAATATAATCAGGGAAACAGTAACTGTGTATCAGTGTTTGTGAACATGAATTATCAATACTAGTCGGGTTGAGAATTGGAATAACGTAAAACAATTCACTATTCTGGATTTAGAATAGGGTAAAAACTTGCCTGATACGCGTTCTACCTTAGATATATATCACAGTTCCCGAACACTGGCTTGATCCTCCTTGCTGGGGTCGTATCCATTAAAGAAAGATACTTATTTAGTCGATCATATCTTAATCCAATATTAATCTGACTTTACGTTGTTCTTATCGTCTACCCGTACGACTCTAACTGACTCGTGTAATAATTATCTAGCAACTAGGACTCGATTAACCACATAAATCACATAACACATAAGTCACATTGTCATTTTAGGCTTGAAGATATTTTTAGGATCGAAATCGGATTTATACTCGCATTATCGAACAATATCTTACTCGTTTTCTAATTTTTTGGAATTTATTGGACTTGTATTTATAATTTATAGGGTCTATAAATAAATAAATATCGAAAGCCGACCAGATTCCGGAAGAAATTAAGATTTAAAACTATTTTTATTAAAAATAGACCATTTTTCTGAGTCTAAGGGTTTCGTTTCGATTAAATCGGATAAACGGTTCAATTATAATTCAATAAATAGGGATAAATCAATTTAGTATTCAATCCAATCAATTATTCAAAATAATTGAACCTCAAATATAATTTTAAATAATTATTTAGGAAAAATCAGAATTAAAAATGATTTTTCCATAATTTTTGGAATTAAAATAAATTTATTACAAATTATCTAAATAAACTGATTAATTATCAAATAATTAATCAATTCAAATAAATAATAAGTAAAAAATAAATAATAAATAAACAAAATTTTGAATTTTCAAAATAATAAAAACAATTCAGATTTATTTATAAAATAAATCAACTAATTAATTAAATTAATTATTCGATTTATTAAATAAATAAAAACCGAATGTTGAAATTTATAAAAATAAAAGTAAAATAAAATGAATTAGAAACATGTTTTTGAAATTGGGATTGGGATTTTAAAGATCAAAACCGGGTCGAAGTTTTCTGGAAAACGGGTCCAGGAGAACAACCCGACCCGATCAAACCTTGCCCAGATTCCGGTGGTAATACCGGTTTTGGCGAGTTCGATTTGGGTCCAAATCGTTCTGTTTCTGTTTCTACATTATTCCGTTCACTAACAACATAGCAACTCAGATACGGTTTTAAGGGCGGCCATCCTCCACGGCTTCGTCTTCTCCGGTCGAAACCCGGTGGACGCCGATGAAATCCTAACCGATTCCGACGAGTTTAATTACGGTCAATTCATGCACCATTTGTATCGAATTTTGCAGGGGATCGATTGCAAACAACTTTCTGAACAATAATCAATCATCAACAACACCCCATTACTCCTAGAACTATTTCTCCGATCAAATCAAGAACAACTCCGGCCAAGAATCCAATTCGACTAATTCGTACATAAAAATTCATATTCTATAGCTTAAAATAAAGCTTATAACATCTACAATCAAACCTCTATCAACAAACTAACCTCAGATTCCTCTAAATTAAAAAAACGATTAAATCAAGAATCACATAAATCCTAAAACATGGACTATCAATTCAAGCTATCATTTGATGATATAGAAGTACAAATCGATTGTAAACAACTATATGAAGCTATTCAAGTGATCAATTTCATCAAATAACCCCAGAATCAAAAAGCCCTAAATCACAGTCAAGAACCCTAATCTACGAATTTAAAATCCAAGAATCAAAACGCGAAATTGATTGCATAAACAGATAGAGGAGATCAAGAGGATTAATTTGGATACTCACATGATATGGTTTGGATTTCAGAAACTCTCAAAATCAGTGTTTAATCTTTCAGGAATTCCAAGAACACAATTCTCACCCCCAAATTGCTTTTTCGGAAAATAAAATATATTAATGATTTTTTATAATTAATTAATAAAATTTCATCTATTTATAGTAGTAATAAAAATACTCCTAATTAAAATTTAGGCCATAATTATATCCCTAAATTAAATTAATTGACCCTTAATTAATAATTTTTGGGTATTAACTTTTAATTTTTAAATATCCAATAAATACAAAATATATAACCAAAAATTCCCAAAATTTTTGAATAATTCAAAAATTCAAAGAAATGAAATATTTGAAAGTCCCATAACTCTATAAAAATAAAAATGTGATTTTTGTGGGGGGGTTTTAGCACCCGAAGGGGACCGGAAAAATCATTTTTCGCGAAACGAGAAAATTTCTAAATTAACTGGATGTTCAGAATATCGATATAGTATAAGCCATACTAGGAAAAATAAGGCCAATTATTTTATATGAAATATCAATTATTAAAATGAAGTTTGGGTCGCATAACTTTTGATATAAAAGCATCTAACTCAAAATAAAATACCCGATAAATACCCTGAAATACCTTGACGACATAGAACACATATAACACATAACAGCTCGGGTTTTACGACTAAACACATTTAATAATATAATAAAACATATAATTCACCTTTATTATGATATAATACATGCGTAATTTCTCAGTCGTTACATCCTTCCCACCTTAATAGGATTCTGTTATGAGAATCTCGCTAAGAAAATAATTGGGGATACTTTTCTAACATTTCACTCACAAGTTCCCAAGTTGAATCTTCCACCATAGGGTTTCTCCACAAAACTCTTACTAGTGGTACAGACTATTCCTCAATACTCTCTCCAACCGATCTAGAAATCTTATTGGCTGCTCGATATATGATAAATCAGCTTGAATCTCTATCGACTCATACTCTATCACATGCCTAGAATCAGGATTATATTTCTTAAGCATTGATACATGAAACACGTTATGAATATGCTGCATATGGGGAGGTAAGGTTAACTCGTATGCGACCTTTCCGACTTTTTTTTAAGATTTCAAATGGACCAACGTAACGCGGCTTTAGTTTGCCTTTTTTGCAAAATCGGGTCAATCCTTTTCATGGAGATACCTTTAATAACACAGGTTCCCCTTCCTGGTATTTCATATCTTTTCTAGTCTGATCCGCATATTTCCGTTGTCAATTCTGTGCTGCTTCTAGTCGCTTTTGAATAAGTTCTACTTTTTCCTTAGTCCGCTGGATCAATTCTGGACCTAAAATCTTACGTTCACCGACTTCATCCCAGCATACCAGTGATCGACATTTTCTTCCTTATAAAGATTCATAAGGTGGCATTCCAATGCTCGCATGATAGCTGTTGTCGTAAGAAAATTCTACTAACGGTAAATGTTCATCCCAACTGCCTTCAAAATCTAATGCACATACCCGTAGCATATCTTCAATTATTTGGATCATTCTTTCGCTTTTCCCATCCGACTGCGGATGATATGCGTTACTCATATTTAGTTTAATGCCTAAATATTCTTGGAATTGTTTCCAGAATCTCGAATTAAAATGTGGATCTCGATCGGATACGATTGATACAAGAACTCCATGTCACATCACAATCTCCTTGAGATATAGGTGCATTAACTTATCAAGCAAAAATCTTTCGTTGATTGTGAGAAAATGTGCTGACTTCATTAGTCTGTCAATAATGACCCAAATTGCATCATGATTTGCTCTGTTTCTTGGAAGTCCTACTACGAAATCCATCGCTAGCTGTTCCCATTTCCACTCCGGAATATCCAGTGGTTGTAATTATCCGCCTTAATGTTGATGTTCTGCTTTGACTCGTTGACACGTATAACATTTACTCACCCATTCTGCTATTTCCTTCTTCATGTATGGCCACCAAAAGGTTTCTTTCAGATCCCTATACATCTTCGTGCTCCCGGGATGAATTAAGTATCTTGAGTTGTGAGCGTCTCGTAAGATTTGTTCCTTCAATTCCGGTATATTAGGTATCCAGATCCTCGAGGAAAATTATAGAATTCCTTTGTCATCTTTCTGACTCGTGATTTCTTCTCCTGTTAGGCTGTCGTTTTCCTGACTCATTATCTCCTCTTGACATCTTCGAATCTTTTCCAACATCTCTGGTTAAAACGTCATTGTATAGTTCATCTCAATAGACTCTTCGGGAATTCGAATATTATTTTCTAATTTCTCAAATTCTTTGGTCAATTCTTCTGAAGAAGTTAGCATATTTAATCTTTCTTTTCGGCCTAGCGCATCTGCTACAACGTTTGCTTTTCTTGGATGTTAATTCATTGACACATCATAATACTTGATCAATTCTAACCATCGTCGCTGCCTCATGTTAAGTTCCTTTGGCGTGAAGATATACTTCAAACTTTTGTGATCAGTGTAAATTTCACACTTCTCACCATAAAGGTAATGTCTCCAAAGTTTTAGTGTGAACACGATTGCCGCTAACTCCAAGTCATGAGTTGGGTATTTCTGTTCATGGGGTTTCAATTATCTAGAAGCATAGGCAATTAAGTTATCATATTGCATCAATACACATCCTAGCCCTCGGTACGAAGCATCGCTATAATTAACAAAATCTCCTTGATTATCTGGTAATACCAACACAGGTGCGGTTACCAGCTGATTCTTCAATTCTTAAAAACTTTCCTCACATTTCTCGCTCCATACGAACTTTCATTCTTCCAAGTCAACTTGGTTAATGGCGTAGCTATCTTGGAAAAATCTTTGACGAATCTTCGATAATAACCAGCCAATCCTAAGAAACTTCTAACTTCTATCGGTGTCTTTGGTCTTTCCCAGTTCAAAACAGCTTCAATCTTTGCCAGATCAACTTTTATTCCTTCAATACTGATTACATGGCCCATAAATTGTACTTCCCTTAACCAGAATTCGTATTTTGAAAATTTTGCGTAAAGTTGTTTTCTTCTTAAAATTTCCAAACAGTTCGTAGATGCTCGACATACTATAATTTCCAAAGAGAGATAAGTAGTTCCATTGCTACTCACACTGTTGTCTTATCAGAAGATACTGATTCTTTAAGTTCTGATGCCGCAAATGTTGGAGATACTGGTGAAGCTGCTACAACTGTAGATGCTGATGAAGCAGGTCCTTCAGGACATACTCCTCCACCGACTCTTCCTAAGTCTGAACTGGTAAAGGAGTTTGTTATCAGGGATGCACCAGTACCTTGGAGTGAAACTCCTGCAGGTCAGGAGTGGACTAAGGAATGGAACTCAGTTTCATGTGTTCCAAATGCTTTACATCTTGCTGAACACTTGACTAAAGCTGATGAAATGTTCAATTCTGATGATTTTAAAACCCAGCTTAGAGTCACTGCATTGAGTACTAAACATCTACAAGGTCTTCATTCCAATACTCATGCAGAGCTACACAAGATTCAGGAGAACTTTATCAAACAGGAACAAGTTTGGAAAATTGATAAGAAAAAGTTCTTCCAACCTACCATTGACAGGGTTGCTTATATTGAGAAAACTCAAGAGAAACAACAAGCTCAGATTGATCAAATTCTGACAAATCAAGCTTCTCAGCAATCGCAACTTACTGAAATCCAGACCTCAGTGGAACTACTTATCTCTCTTTTATTACCTGCTGATGCCAAAAAGGGGGAGAAGGTAATTAAGTCCAAATGCAAAACCAACAAGACACTGCAAGGAAAGGATGATGGAAAAGATGACCAAGGAACTTCTGGAATGGGTAGTGGTCATAGTCAAGGTAGAAGGTTTACATCAAGACAAGCTAGTCACAGAACAAGTTCTGATACTGGGAAAAGAATAAGTTCTGCTGCTGGTAAAAGGATAAGTTATGATGAACTTCTAGATCTTGATGAGGAAATGTCAAGACAGTTATTTCTTCAAGAAAATCCAGGGATGGACTTGGAAAGTTTAAAGGAAGAAGAAGCCAGACTTAAATCAGAGAAAGTCACATCTAAATCTGAAGCTTCTGGTAAAAAGTTACTTCCAAAACCTAAAGGCATTGTGATCAAAGAAAGGATACATACTGAAGCAACTTTGGCTAGATCACAACCACAGATAGATCCAAGATCCAAGGGTAAAGAAAAGGTTGGTGAACCTATCAAGCCTTATGTACCTCCTAAGGAAGAAGAAATTACTGATGGAAAAGATGATCTTGCTCTGACTACAAGAAAAGTTCTTAAAACAACCTCTGACATGGCTCAAGTTGTTCAGAGTCAAGAAATTGTAAGTTCTGATATTCAGAAGAAGCAAGTAACCTCTGACAGTGCTCAAGTCAACTTGATATCAGAAAATAGATCAAAGACACTCCTACCAGGATTCACTAAAGCAAAACAGACTCAATCTTTAAAGACTACTGCAAGTGGTTTTGAAGCAAGAGTAGTTACTGGAAAGGAAGCTAGAGATAAAACTGGATTGGGAAGTGCTGATGAAAGAAGAGTACACAACACTACCAATGATTCAACTTCCTTGAGTGAACCAGGTATTGGAGCAACTCCTGAGAGATTGAATCAACTGGAATCTGTACAGATGGTTTACCATACCTACTTGAAAGAATACATCATGTTGTATTTCATGACAGATGGTAGGGTTTATCATATAAGACAAAATGCCATTCCTTTGAAGTATTTTGAAGAATTGGAGCATGTACTTTTCTTACTTC
The DNA here is from genome assembly GCF_009905375.1 of Apium graveolens. Lineage (NCBI taxonomy): Eukaryota > Viridiplantae > Streptophyta > Magnoliopsida > Apiales > Apiaceae > Apium > Apium graveolens. Next base: position 165,710,807 of record NC_133653.1, on the reverse strand, counting down.
AAGTGGATGACAGAATAACAGAGACTGCTGCAAACTACTTAAAAGAACAGATTTAGAGACAGAAAAGGCTTTATTCTGTTAAGTCTGACAGCATATATGTTCCAAAGTATAGAGATCACAATGGTGATATTGTTGATATGAAGCCTAATACTGCACAGATCAGAAGATATCTTGGTATTAAGGGACTTGAATTCAATCTTGAATCTGACAAAGCTTATGTCATAAGACTAGATCAGGAGTTGAGAAAAGCAAAGATTAATTATCTCAGAGCTGCAATCTTTCAAACTGGTGAAGATACTGCAGAGCTTAAAGGTGTTAAAAGGAGAATGATTGATGAACTAAGATATGCTGAGAAATGTTTGTTGAAGAACTATCTCAGAACAACTCCTGACATCAGAGAGATCAGAAAATGAAGAAGCCAAGTCGAAGATCTACAACTGTTTAAATTCTGATATTTATACAGATTGAAGTTGTTATCAGAAGTTGAAATTGGTAAAAACTTTAAGGACTGTAAGTTGTAGTTATCTAGTCTATTTCTCATGCATTTGTACTTAATGTTTTTGACATCATCAAATATCTGTTAAACTTGTATATTTTGTTAATTTACAAGTTGGGGGAGATTGTTAGATATATTTGATAATGTCATGGCTAATATGTTTTATGTTTAGCTTTCAGATCTTACGTGAACAGGATAAATCAGTACTTAACTGTTGATCAGTACTTATACTGGAAGTCAGGACTTAAGGATATCAGTACTTATATTATCAGGAGATAATCATCAGAAGATAGATATCAGAACTTAAGTGCTGAAGGACAATCAGATAAGGACAGTAGCTGATTAAAGGAAAGAAGATCGAGATAAACATAAGAAGAGATATGCATGAAGAAGGAATTCCTTGAAGAATGGAATACTTGGAAGAAAAGATATCTGATTGATATATTTTAGGAAGCAGAATTATATTCCATATCAATTAGCGATTATCTTGTAACTGTGTAGTATATAAACACAGACATAGGGTTTACACTATAAGTGTTATCATTATTAGAAAAGATTATTCATTGTAACCCTAGCAGCTCTCGTGATATTTGTTCATCACTGAGAGGTAACAGTTCCATACTGTAACAGAGTATATTATTTCAATAAAGTTTGTTTTCTGTTACTTAAGTTCTTAAAGTTCGATTTGAGTGTACTATACACTGTATTCACCCCCTCTACAGTGTGTGTGTGACCTAACAAATACAATCACAAATTTGTCCAAGAACTTCTTGAAAACTCTGTTCATTAAATCTATGAAGGCTGTTGGTGCATTGGTCAGACCGAACACCATTATGAGAAACTCATAATGTCCATATCTGGTACGAAAAGCAATTTTGGGTATATCCTCGGTCTTGATCTTTAATTGATGGTAACCTGACTTTAAATCAATCTTGGAGAACCATGCTACTCCTTTTAGTTGGTCAAATAAATAATTGGTAAATGGTATTTATTTTTAATAGTTAACTTATTCAGCTCACGATAATCGATACATAGTCGCATGCTACCATCCTTTTTCTTGACAAATAGTACCGGTACGGCCCATAGGGATACGCTATCTCTTATAATTTCTCTATCCAAAAGATCTTGCAATTGCGTCGCCAGCCCTTTCATTTCAACTGGTGTCATTCAATACGGAGCTTTCGAAACTGGTTCAGTGCCTGGTGCTAGGTCAATGATAAACTCGATTTCTTGATCCAGAGGTAGTCCTGGGAGTTCATCGGGAAAGATATCAGAAATTCACATACCACAAGAATGTCTTTGATTTTCGGACTTTCCTTTTTCATATCCAATCTATAGGCTAAATAAGCTTTACACCCTTGGCGTAGCAATCGTCTAGTCTGTATCATCGTCAGGAATCTTTGCTTCTGTTTCTCATCTTTAAATATTACCGTTGCATTTTTCTCAGTTCGCAGATTCACATTCTTATTCGCACAGTCAATTTGAGCATTATGACCAACTAACCAATCCATCCCTAAGATAACATCAAATTTTCTTAACTTGAAAGATATCAAGTCAACAAAGAAGTAATGTCCTGCTATTTCGATGTCGCACCCTGAACACACCCGGTCTACGGGAACTTGGTTGTCATTCGCTAACTTTATAATTAACGTCTCGCCCAACCGTTGAATTTCACAATATAACTTATTGATAAATTCTTCAGAATTAAAATATCTTGTGGCTCCAGAATCAATCAATACTTTTGCATCTACAGAATTCACAGGAAGCGTACATGCTATCACATTTGGATTCTGCACAGCTTCTTTCATTGTCATATTAAAGGTCCTTGCCTTAGGCTGATTTTGCTGTGGTGGTGGAGGTAGTGCCATAACTCTTGGAATACTAGCTTTCATAGCTGCTCCTCTACAATCCTTAGCAAGATGTCCTTTCCTTCCACATTTGAAGCAAGTAATATGACACTCACTGGAATAGTGTCTTTTCTGGTTGCATCAGAAGCATGTGATGTTTGGCTTGTTACAAACTTCTGTATATTTCCGCCCACATGTCTTGCAATCTAGCAGTGGTGGTTTTGCAATCCTTTGCTGATTCGGATATTGGAAATGATTGCCTATCCTTTGATTGCCTTGCTCTGACCTTCTGAAATTTACATTTATCCGGGTTTGGAATCCCGACTTCCTGTTGAAACGGTTCTGAAAATTTTCTTGTCCCTTTTCCTTCTGGGACATTTCACTTTCTCCTATAATAATCATGGCCTTCTGAACCACGACCGTATACATTGTCATCTCAAATACTGCCACTTTGCTGTGAATCTATGATTTCAGTCCTTGTTGGAATCTCTTGGCCCATTTTTCCTCAGTGTCTACTTGTTCTGGAACAAACCTAGCCAATTTAGTAAACTTGGCCTCGTATTCAGTCACCGACATATTTCCCTGTTTTACTTCCAAGAACTTGATTTCCATTTAGTTCTTCATATAACGGAGAAAGTACTTTTCTAGAAACAGCTCGGTAAACCTATCCCAAGTCACGACACCGTCGCTTTCTAACGCCTTCTTGGATTCCCACCAGTAGTTAATTTCTCCCCTCAGGAAATAACTAGCGAAATCAGCCTTTTGATCTGCTTCCACTTTCACTAGCGCGAACGCTTTCTCCATCTCTTTCAACCATGCTCTAGCCTTAGTGGGATCCGCTGTACCCTCAAATTCCGGAGGCTTTATAGACTGAAACTGTTTAAAGGTAACAACAGGCACAACTGGTGGTACTTTTGGCTCAGGATGAGGTGACTGCTGTAATATCTGCTGTTGAAACTGTTGTTACTGTTGCTGTATCTGCTGCTGCATCATTACCATTTGTTGTTGCATCGGGTGGAACATTTGGTCCATATGGTGGTTATTATTTTTCCCCTCAGTATTATCATTGGATGACTTAGTTCTGGTCTTTCTTTTTGGTGCCATTTTTCTGATAATTAAAAAACAGTTCTTTTAATAATTTTGTTAAACGATTGAGTGTAGATAAGAAACAATTTAGCTTGTATTGAAATAAGAAATTTAAACAATTTGATTTTTTTAACAAATCATTTTAAAACAATTTAAAATTTTAAATAAATAGTCTGAACAATATCATTTTAAACATCTCATTTATCTTTTTTTAAAATTAAACAGAATTTAATAATATGGAAAGACTGTAAAACAGTAAAGTAAAAGTAAATGCTGTAAATAATGGAAATTAAATAAATAAAAGAAAAGAGATTGAAAATGGTTTATTTTATAAAACAAACACCAGCCTCATGTGTTAATGCTTGATACAAAAGGTCTATCATAACTGCTACCGATACAGATCAAAACGGGGTACTACACACATATCTAGTTTCACTATAACTATAGCTGCCTCTATATACATATATCACATATAGTACAAGATCTCTGTCTAACTGGCCGACCTCAGAATCCCAGTGGAATATGATCTAACTTCTGACGGATCGTATCCAAAACTGACTCTACCAATCTCACTTCCCGGTGATACTCTGCATCTGAATGGGGGTCCTCACGGCTCAACGCCCCCAACTCCTAATAAGCTACCTAGTAAATCTGTCTAAGTCTCTCTCTCTCTCTCATCACATAATCTGGATGTAAAGCTGCTGCAGGGCCATACTCTCGTCGCTAAAACAACCCAAAGATCTCACAACACTGAGCCCTCCGAGACCGCATGTCTTCCTGCATCCTCGCATACTCATGATATGGAACAGTCCGATGCTCTCTAATATCTCCCTGCAATCCCCTAGAAGGTATGAGCATCACAGGCTGATCTATCAGATGCTCATCCATAAACTAAGCTAGTGGAAACTGATAAATCTCAGGTACAAGAGCTTATACAGCTAAAGAAGCTCAAAAGAGTACTGGTTGCAATTGGGGCTCAACCAACTGAGGGTCAGGGTATACAACTGGCTGCTGGGGTGGTATCTCCGCCTCAAAGTACTGCGGAAAATCAATCAAATCAGGTATCTCAAACATCGGTAGCTCAATGGGTGGTAGCAAAGGTATCTCTAGCTCAAAATATGGAACATAGTCTATGGGATCTGGTACCTCAGGAACTGGTGGATCGACAGGTGCTACTGGAGGTATCGAAACCGGTGTTCCTGTAGTTGCTGCCTCTCTCTCTCTCTCTACGAGTTGATGAAGTCTCCAGCTGACAAAATAACCATAACACAAGAAAAAGGTCAACTTCCCATTCTTAGAACTTTTAAATCCTTAAGCTATAATCTCACAAAAAACCCTAACAATGCTATCCCTATCTTATATGATCATTATATCCTATCTTAATCCTAGTGTTCTTGTTTCAGGGACCAAAACCTACAGCTCTGATGCCAACTGTAACACCCTCCAAATTCGGGGTCTAGATCTGGGGGTTACTGTGGCGCCCTCCAAACCCGGGTCAGAAGTTTGGGGTCCACACACACCTTATTTATAACCTGTTTATAACAATAATAAAGATAATAATCATATGCAGTGACCCTACTTACCAACCACCACGGACCGTAACAGGTTAAAGTATGCACACAAGCCAAACACACTATTATATTACATACCGATCAAATCCCATCTATTCAAACTCAAAACTGAGCATTAAACATTATTACAAACTTTTACAAACTTAAATTATCCCAAAAGAAACCTACTAGCTCAACTTCCTCAACTTGAACCACTAGCTCTTGCGCTGGACTGGGGATCCTCGTTACCAACTGGTTCCTTCTTAACTGGAAAAGAACATAAACAATATCGTACAAATGAGCTAACTAGCTCAGCAAGTCACAATGACAAAACTGAGAATAATGATCATCAGGTGAATATGGTTATGACATCAAGTGAACAATGGATTATGATTTAGAATTGGATATTATACTTTTATTTTAAAAACCAAGGTTAGGCTGCTGATCAGTCACGCACTAACCCCGAGCAAAGCACACAGCACTGCTCTAACTACTGGATCCAAGGCACACATTGGCCTAACTTGACCATTATATGGTCTGACCACGAATCTGGTCCACAATTTTATAAAAACAATCCAATTCTAATATAACAACAGAATAAACAATAATAAACAATAAACGGAATCAATAACAACATTGGATGTGTCATAATGAAATTGTTTCAATTTTCATGAGGATCAAAATGGCATTTTCAAACCTTGGATGCTAGGTATTGAAAGAATTGGATAACAAAGGAATAGACGTTTCAGGGTTTCAAGGACTTGGTCTTTCAAAGCATAAGATACAATGGTTTGAGTATGTAGGTAATTCGATTCAGTATTTGGTATTTAGTTTGTATGCATTTCTCGAGTAGTATCGTATATTTGTGGTTCGTATTTGGGTATACAACAATCAATGGTCTAGAAAGAATCAGGTTTACGGCTCAAGATCAAAACCGGGATCATGGTTAGGGTTCAGTGCTTCAAAGCACTTGCAATATAGAACAGGTTTATCAATCACTATAATATCTCGAGAAAGTTCAGAACACTTGCCTGGTATTAGCTTATTATACTGCACTCGCTTCCAATTCCAACCGTCTTACTCCTCAACTACCTATTTTCCTTTCCTACGTCTTGCCTCTTCTGCTCACATATCATAAGCATCTATCAATATTCAACTCATATGATTCTATTCAACACATACTTCTATCTACCCTTCGTTTCGCCCAAATCCGATTAACGGATTGAAAGTTATGCAATAAACAGGTAAACATCAAATATACAGACTGATAGTCAACCAACAAGTCACATATAACACATAACACATCAGATAATCAATGATATATCATTTATAAAGGAGACTCGGGTCATAAATAGGCTCTTGGGTATTTAAAATGATTTTTAAAACATTTTTCGGAATTAAAACAAGGCGTTGGATCAGTTTCGGAATATTAAACAGGGTTCGGTTGGCCAATTCTGGCTTCAAAACAATTTTATAGTAATTATCGAGCCTTGAAAATAATTTAGAATAATATTTTAAAGCTCGAAACTATTTTTCAGAATTTTTAAATCATTTTTAAATAATTAAATCTAATTAAATAATTATTTAAAATCAATTAATAATTAATTAAATAAATCACAACTCCCTTCTCTACAGACCTCGTTGATTCATGAAACTTGTACGACTGGATTGCAAATTTCACAGAGAACACAACCCACTATACCACAACATCTATCTATTCCAAAATAAGAAACCCCCAAATTTCAAATAAGAACATTCATACGGGTTATAAACCGTAATTTTAAAATTCGAAAATCAAACTCAAATTTGAACATTTATTGAACTCCAAATCAGACGTATAATATATCAAAATCATCAGGAAAACAAGCTATACAACATGCAATCATTAAATCATACAAATAATCATCCGAACAAAAATTCATATTTTTAATAAAAATAATTCGAAATTAAATAAAAATATAGAAAAATAACCTTGATTTCTGCAGTAAAACGAGGCTCAGAATCTGATAATACTCTTCAAATCCTTCGTTTTGGTTACTGAAGCTTTGAAAACAGAGATCGATAACGCCTTCGTTTTGCTGTTTGATTCTTAGAACAGTTTATGAAATTAGGGTTTTTCTCTGGAAAATTATATAATTACTATCTGCAAATGATTTTGATACGAAATAAAATACGGGAAAAGGCTATTTATAATTACGGAAAATTAGTATCCCGTTGGATCATTCCGGATAAAAAACGGTACGTTTATTTATAAAAACTGATCCAAACGGTATCGGTTTTCGGGATAATTATCCAAATCAGTACAATTTGTACTGCGGTCTTGGTCTCAGCGCCTGGTTACACGTATTACGAGGTGATAATTGTGATAGTTTAATAAAAAGCTCCCGTTTATCGAAAATGCGATTTTTATTGATTTACCGAAACGAATATTGTATCGAAAATATTGCGCCGGGACCCGCGCAGGACAAACTGTACGCCGGATCGAAAAAGTCAAAACATGGAAAATGCTCGGAATATTGCAATTAGGTTAGGAAAGAGTTCTCGGAAGAGTTTCGGGTTCCAAAAACGTAACAACGGATAACGTCGGTTGGTTCCCGTTTTTATAAAATAGATTTTAAATACTCGAAAAAAGATTTTATAAATTTCATATGATTCTTATAAATCCATAAATCAATATAAAAATAATTAGGAAGATATGACAATTATCTATATTTTATTTTGGACATATAAAAATTAAAATACTCATTTAATATTATTTTTAAATATCCAAACACAGATAACACTTAACAATTAATTCACAGAATAGATACTGAACACAGATAATAATTATTTATTGGCAAAAATAATTACACGATATACCCCAAATATTACATCCTTCCCCCCTTAAAAGGATTCTGTCCTCAGAATCTCCTAAGAAAATAGATGAGGGTACTTTTCTTTCATATCGCTTTCTAACTCCCAGGTTGACTCTTTAACCTTTGCGTTTCTCCATAATACTCTTACTAGCTTTACCACTTTATTCCTCAATACTTTCTCTCTTTCCTCTAGAATCTCTATCGGACTCTCTACATATGACAAATCTGCCTGAAGCTTTATTGGCTCATATTCTATTACATGCCTGGAGTCTGGATTATACTTCTTAAGCATAGATATGTGAAAAACATTGTGAATGTGCTCCATGTGCGGAGGTAACGCCAACTCGTAAGCTACTTTGCCAATGCGCTTTAGAATCTCAAAAGGTCCGACATATCTTGGGCTTAGCTTCCCTTTGTTTCCAAACCTCGTTAGTCCTTTCCATGGTGATACTTTCAGTAATACCAAGCTTCCTTCTTCAAATTCCATGTCTTTCCTTAACTGGTCTGCATATTTCCTCTAACGATCTTGTGCGGCTGTTAATCTCTTATGGATAATTTCAACAACTTCCTTTGTCTGCTGTACCAATTCAGGTCCAAGTATCTTGCGTTCTCCTACTTCATCCCAATACACTGGAGATCTACATTTACGTCCATAAAGGGCTTCATAGGGTGGCATCCCAATGCTGGCGTGGTAACTGTTATTATAAGCAAACTCTACCAGAGGTAAATGCTCGTCCCAACTTCCTTTGAAATTAATTGCACAAACACGTAACATATCCTCAATTGTCTGAATCGTTCTTTCACTTTGGCCGTCCGTCTGGGGGTGATAAGCCGTACTCATATTTAATCTCGTTCCCAAACATTCTTGAAAACTTTTCCAAAATCTTGAATTAAACCTTGGGTCTCGATCAGATACGATAGACACAGGAGTTCCATGACGAACTACAATTTCCTTTAGGTACATATGGACCAACTTGTCGAGCGAAAATCTTTCATTTATAGGCAGAAAATGAGCTGACTTGGTAAGTCTATCCACTATAACCCAAATGGCGTCATGATTAGCCCTTGTCCTTGGTAATCCAACTATGAAATCCATGGTAATATGTTCCCACTTCCACTCTGGAATCTCCAATGGCTGTAACAATCCACTTGGTCTCTGATGCTCTGCTTTAACTCTCTGACAGGTATAACATTTGCTAACCCATTCCACAAAATCCCTCTTCATATCTGGCCACCAATAATTCTCCTTTAAATCCCTGTACATTTTGGTACTCCCTGGATGGATGGAATATCTTGAACTATGTGCCTCTTGTAAAATTTCATTCTTTAACTCCGTCACCGGTGGAATCCAAATTCTAGATGAAAACCTCAGAATACCTTGATCATCCTTTTGCGTGCATAATTCTTCACTTACCAAACGGTTTATATCTTGATCCATTACATCTTCCTGACATTTCTTTATTTTCTCCAACAACTCCGGCTGGAAAGTCATACTGTACACTTTTGCTTCATCGGGCTTGTGAACTTTAATCTCCAATTCCAATTTCTGAAATTCTCTATATATTTCTTTAGGTACTGATAACTCATTTAACCTTTCCTTCCGACTTAACGCGTCTGCTACAACGTTCGCTTTACCGGGATGATAATTAATCGAGCAATCATAATCTTTGATCAATTCTAACCATCTCCTTTGCCTCATATTAAGTTCCTTCTGAGTGAATATGTACTTCAAACTTTTGTGATCCGTATAAATCTCACACTTCTCTCCATACAGGTAATGTCTCCAAATCTTCAAAGCAAACACTATGGCTGCTAGTTCCAAATCATGAGTAGGATACTTCTGTTCTTGTGGTTTCAATTGCCTTGACGCATACGCAATCACTTTATCGTGCTGCATTAGAACACATCCTAATCCTTTGTGAGAAACATCGCTATAAATTATGAAATTCCCTTGATCGTCTGGAAGTGACAAAACAGGTGCTGTGATTAATCTTCGCTTCAACTCCTGAAAGCTTCCTTCGCACTTGTCGTTCCATATAAACTTTTCATTCTTTCGTGTAAGCTTTGTCAGTGGTGTTACAATCCTTGAGAAATTCTGGACGAATCAACGATCATATCCCGCTAATCCCAAGAAACTTCTTACCTCGGTGGGTGTTCTTGGTCTCTCCCAATTCATAATTGCCTCGATCTTCGCTGGGTCCACTTTGATCCCTTCGTTACTGACTATGTGTCCTAAGAACTGAACCTCCTGTAACCAAAACTCATATTTTGAGAATTTAGCATATAACTTCTTTTTCCTTAAAATCTCCAAAGCTGTTCTCAAATGTTCCGCATGATCGTCTTCCGTCTTTGAATAAATTAAAATACCATCTATAAACACAATAACGAACTTGTCCAAATACTCCTTGAAAATTCTATTCATCAGGTCCATAAATGCTGCCGGGGCATTGTTCAATCCAAAAGACATTACTAAAAATTCATAATGTCGATACCTTATTCGGAAAACAGTCTTTGGTATATCTTCTGGCTTGATCTTCAGTTGATGATATCCCGATCTTAAATCAATTTTGGAGAATTACTTGGCTCCCTTCAATTGGTCAAAAAAATCGTCAATTCTAGGTAACGGATACTTGTTCTTGATTGTAAGCTTATTGAGCTCCCTATAGTCAATGCATAGTCTCATGCTTCCATCTTTCTTCTTGACAAATAATACCGGGGCTCCCCACGGGGATATACTGGGTCTAATTACTCCTTTCTCTAACAACTCTTGCAATTGCTTCGCTAGCTCTTTCACCTCAACGGGCGCCATTCTGTACGGGGCCTTGGATACTGGTTCTGTTCCCGGTGCTAAGTCGATTGCTAACTCAATTTCTCTATCTGGAGGAAGTCCTGGTAACTCATTGGGAAACACGTCTGGAAATTCATTCACTACTGGAATATCTTCAAGTTTTGCTGGCTCCTGACTTCTGTCGATCACATATGCTACGAAATGCTCACATCCTTGCCGTAATAACTTCTTGGCTTGAATCATTGTTAAGAACTTCTTTACTTGCTTCTGGCCCTTGAACGTTACTATCCTTTCGTTTGACGTCTTTACCATTACCTTCTTATTTCGACAATCTATCTGGGCATCGTGCTTAGATAACCAATCCATTCCTAAGATAACGTTAAATTCTCCTAACTTAAATGGTATCAAATCTACACAAAACTTACTACCAGAGATCTTAATCTCACAATTCCCACAAACTTGATTAACAGATACACGTTCTTGATTTGCTAATTCCACAGTCATCATTTCATTTAAATACTCAACTGGACAATTTAACTTACTAACAAAATCTTGTGAAACAAACGATCGGGTTGCTCCTGAATCTATTAACACTTTGGCACATAAAGAATTCACATTAATCGTACCTGCCATGACATCCGTATCCTGGATAGCATCCTTTACAGACATGTCAAAAACTCTAGCCCTTGGAGTCTCATTCACTGTTGGGGTAGATCCCATAATCCTCAATGCATTACTGACTGGGGCTGGTGTCTTGCAATCCCTGGCCATATGTCCTGGCTTTCCACATTTGAAGCACGTAAATCCAATGGCTGGAAGCTTCACTGCTGGATTCCGGATATACTGATCTTTATTTGCTGACTCTCTGGCTGGCTGATTTCAGCACTCCCTTAAATAGTGCCATTTCTGGTTACACTTGAAACAAACTACATTCAACTTATTACAAACTCCCCCATGCTTCTTCCCACATTCTTGACAATCTGGAAAAGTTAATCTCAATTGATTCGGCTGATTCGCATTAACTGGACGGTTGCCCTGGCTTCTGTCGCCTGTATTATGTCTTTAGAAATTAAAATTCCTCCCTGGCTAAAACTTGCCCTCTTAAAATTTAGAAACTTCCCTGGTTGTGACTGACCTTCATTTCCTTCACATTTCCTTTTCTTTCTTTCCTTCTCCTTCTGTGACATCTCACTCTCTGTCTCCGCGATCATAGCCTTCTGTACCACTCCTGCATAGGTATCCAATTCAAAAATGGCTACCTTCTCTCTGATCTATGGCTTCAAACCTTGCTGGAATCTCTTAGCTTTTTTTCTGTCAGTATCCACATACGACGTCACATATCTTGACAATTCCTCAAACTTACTCTCATAATCTGTCACCGACATGTTCCCTTGCTTTAATTCTAAAAACTTCAATTCCATCTGATCCTGGACAAACTGAGGAAAATACTTTTCTAAAAACAATTCCTTAAACCTCTCCCAAGTAATAACATATGTACCTTCTAATGTCTTCACCATCTCCCACCAATAGGTGGCCTCATTCTTCAGATAGTAACTTGCAAACTCAACCTTTTGCTCCTCTTTCACCTTTACTAAGGAAAATGCCTTTTCTATTTCCTTTAACCAAACATTTGCTTCAATCGGATCTAAGGAACCCTTGAATTCTGGTGGGTTTACTGCCTGAAAAGTTTTGAAAGTTACCTGGGAATTGGTTTGTCTTTGTTGTTGTTGTGCCAGGTGAACTGTTTGTTGGGCCAAGATTTGAAGAATCTGGGCTATTGCTGGGTCCATGGGTCCTGGGTTCACATTCTGGTTTGTATCATCTTGGTTGTTATTATTGTTGGTTTCTTCATTCTGGGTGTTGGTGCGGGTATCTTCTAGGAGGCATTTTCTGTAAAGAATCAAACAACTTATTTGGATTTTGAATCAAATCTTTTGCATAAAAGAAAAGTTTTGTAAAACAGAAATATCTATTTTTGAAAACAGTTATAACTAAGTAAATTGCATGCTTCTTTACAGAATATAAACAGTTATGGAAAACAGGGTACATGGTATCACAGAGGTATAACGGGTGCAATAAATAAGGTAAAGTAAAGCAGGGGCAATAAAGTAAATGACAGTGCTGGAAAGGAAAAGGTACTGATATATATATATCCAAAAGTTTTAGGTAGTACAAGCGTAAAGACGCTTCGAAAGTAAAAGCAAAAAGGGTACAATATCCTACTCACTAGTCAGCATAGCTAGTCTGTAATATAAGTCAAAAGTCTACTGATACACACTACACACTACTGTACATACTATACAACCATCACAATACTGCTCAACATCTCCATCTCTGTATCTCTGACTCAACTCCAAGGAAACTCTGGTCCTGCCAGCCTCTCAAAGTCCTCCATCACTTCAGTAGCCCATCCCATCAGTGCATCAGGGCCTCTACCAGGTAGTGTAGCTCCATGTAGCCTAGCCTCAAGAACCCTCCGTGTCACATGAATCTCCTCTCGAAGCTCCCTCACACCACGATCAACATCAGTAGTCCTAATAATATGTTGTAGCTCTCTGATCTGGGCCAGCAAGGAATCACGCTCCAATAGAAGAGCCTCATACCGATAGTAAGGAACTGGGGGCAATGTAGACTGGAATGGGACACTCGCAACTGAATGCCCAGTGGAATATGAATCAGCTGGTGGGGGTCCTCTGACAGGTGGCCTCATGCCTGGAGGTGGAATAACCTGCAGTGGAATGGGCTGCAACACAGGTGGAGGTAGAATAGCCAATGCTGGTGGAATAACAGGACGTGGATCTGATGATGGTGCTCCAACTGAAGGCTCTGAGTGATCAGCTGATACGGGGATAAAAGAGTCGGCCACCGCTGCTATCTGAAATCATATCGCAATATAAGAATCTCGAACCACAACGCGAATTATACTAATACTGGTTATACCGTAACACTCAACCTCTCGACGTTCTATCTTTCTATTCCTTACTTCTAATCTTAACCCTCTACCCACTCCCGTCAACCTAGGCTTGTGTCAGTGACTTATAACCTGTAGCTCTGATACCAAACCTGTGGCGCCCTCCAAACTCGGGTTAGAAGTTTGGGGGTCCACACACCTTATTTATAACCTGTTTATAACAATAATAAAGATAATAATAATATGCAGTGACCCTACTTACCAACCACCACGGACCGTAACAGGTTAAAGTATGCACACAAGCCAAACACACTATTATATTACATACCGATCAAATCCCGTCCATTCAAACTCAAAATTGAGCATTAAACATTATTACAAACTTTTAAAAACTTAAATTATCCCAAAAGAAGCCTACTAGCTCAACTTCCTCAACTTGAACCCCTAGCTCTCGCGCTGGACTGGGGATCCTCGTTACCAACTGGTTCCTTCTTAACTGGAAAAGAACATAAACAATATCGCACAAATGAGCTAACTAGCTCAGCAACTCACAATGACAAAACTGAGAATAATGATCATCAGGTGAATATGGTTATGACATCAAGTTAACAATGGATTATGATTTAGAATTGGATATTATACTTTTATTTTAAAAACCAAGGTTAGGCTGCTGATCAGTCATGCACTAACCCCGAGAAAAGCACACAGCACTGCTCTAACTACTGGATCCAAGGCACACATTGGCCTAACTTGACCATTATATGGTCTGACCACGAATCTGGTCCACAATTTTATAAAAATAATCCAATTCTAATATAACAACAGAATAAGCAATAATAAACAATAAACGGAATCATTAACAACATTGGATGTGTCATAATGAAATGGTTTCAATTTTCATGAGGATCAATATGGCATTTTCAAAGCTTGGATGCTGGGTATTGAAAGAATTGGATAACAAAGGAATCGACGTTTCAGGGTTTCAAGGACTTGGTCTTTCAAAGCATAGGATACAATGGTTTGAGTATGTAGGTAATTCGATTCAGTATTTGGTATTTAGTTTGTATGTATTTGTGGAGTATTATCGTATATTTGTGGTTCGTATTTGGGTATACAATAATTAATGGTCTAGAAAGAATCAGGTTTATGGCTCAAGATCGAAACTGGGATCATGGTTAGGGTTCAGTGCTTCAAATCACTTGCAATATAGAACATGTTTATCAATCAGTATAATATCTCGAGAAAGTTCATAACACTTGCCTGGTATTAGCTTATTATACTGCACTCGCTTCCAATTCCAACCGTCTTACTCCTCAACTACCTGTTTCCCTTTCCTACGTCTTGCCTCTTCTGCTCACATATCATAAGCATCTATCAATATTCAACTCATACGATTCTATTCAACACATACTTCTATCTACCCTTCGTTTCGCCCAAATCCGATTAACGGATTGAAAGTTATGCAATAAACAGGTAAACATCAAATATACAGACTGATAGTCAACCAACAAGTCACATATAACACATAACACGTCACATAATAAATGATATATCATTTATAAAGGGGACTCGGGTCATAAATAGGCTCTCGGGTATTTAAAATGATTTTTAAAATATTTTTCGGAATTAAAACAGGTCGTTGGATCAGTTTCGGAATATTAAACAGGGTTCGGTTGGCCAATTCTGGCTACAAAATAATTTTATAGTAATTATTGAGCCTTGAAAATAATTTAGAATAATATTTTAAAGCTCGAAACTATTTTTCAGAATTTTTAAATAATTAAATCTAATTAAATAATTAATTAAAATCAATTAATAATTAATTAAATCAATTAATCAATTAATTTTCGAATTAATTGACCAATTAATCAATTAAACATTAACTGAAATTAATTAACTAATTAATTCAGATTTGTTTTTGAATTAAAAATAATTTTTTTGGAATTAGAATAATAATTTTTAGAATTTTCAGAAATTAAAAACGAATTTTTATAATAAAAATAAATAGGAAATATGATTTTTAAATAATTTGTTAACAGGAATCCTAAATTTGCAAGTTTTGGAAACCTGGGGGACCAAACTGTATCGTTTTTAAAACTACAGGTACTAAACTGTAATTTTCCAGGGGGGTCGCCGGAAAACGTTCTGTCTCGCCGGAGAAGACGATCCCGGCATCCTCACCCCACCAACACCTCCAGATCAACACTACACAATACCAGGAACACAACCATGCAATCAATTCCTCCTAACAATCCCTGAGTTAGCCGGAAAATGGCCAGGAAGTTCGCGGGTTTCCGGCAAACTCGACGTAACTTTAAAATCACAACTCCCTTCTCTACAGACCTCGTTGATTCATGAAACTTGTACGACTGGATTGCAAATTTCACAGAGAACACAACCCACTATACCACAACATCTATCTATTCCAAAATAAGAAACCCCCAAATTTCAATTAAGAACATTTATACGGGTTAGAAACCCTAATTTTAAAATTCGAAAATCAAACTCAAATTTGAACATGTTATTGAACTCCAAATCAGACGTATAATATATCAAAATCATCAGGAAAACAAGCTCTACAACATGCAATCATTAAATCATACAAATAATCATCCGAACAAAAATTCATATTTTTAATAAAAATAATTCGAAATTAAATAAAAATATAGAAAAATAACCTTGATTTCTGCAGTAAAACGAGGCTCAGAATCTGATAGTACTCTTCAAATCCTTCGTTTTGGTTACTCAAGCTTTGAAAACAGAGATCGATAACGCCTTTGTTTTGTTGTTTGATTCTTAGAACAGTTTATGAAATTAGGGTTTTTCTCTGGAAAATTATATAATTACTATCTGCAAATGATTTTGATACGAAATAAAATACGGGAAAAGGCTATTTATAATTACGGAAAATTAGTATCCCGTTGGATCATTTCGGATATAAAACGGTACGTTTATTTATAAATACTGATCCTAACGGTATCGGTTTTCGGGATAATTATCCAAATCAGTACAATTTGTACTGCGGTCTTGGTCTCAGCGCCTGGTTACACGTATTACGAGGTGATAATTGTGATAGTTTAATAAAAAGCTCCCGTTTATCGAAAATACGAGTTTTATTGATTTACCGAAACGAATATTGTATCGAAAATGTTGCGCCGCGACCCGCGCATGACAAACCGTACGCCAGATCGAAAAAGTCAAAACATGGAAAATGCTCGGAATATTGCAATTAGGTTAGGAAGGAGTTCTCGGAAGAGTTTCGGGTTCCAAAAATGTAACAACGGATAACGTCGGTTGGTTCCCGTTTTTATAAAATAGATTTTAAATACTCGGAAAAAGATTTTATAAATTTCATATGATTCTTATAAATCCATAAATCAACATAAAAATAATTAAGAAGATATGACAATTATCTATATTTTATTTTGGATATATAAAAATTAAAATACTCAATTAATATTATTTTTAAATATCTAAACACAGATAACACTTAACAATTAATTCACAGAATAGATACTGAACACATATAATAATTATTTATTGGCAAAAATAATTACAAGATATACCCCAGATATTACAGTTACTTGCCAACTGACAACATTATCAAACCTGTACAGTAATTATATAAATATATATCTAACCCCTTTCTACTACTACTCAGGTGCTTTAAGGTTAAAGTATGAAGACAAGAATAGTTCACTACTTTTATTACAAACCCAAATAAAAAGTCTTACAAGTTATCTTTATTACAAATCAGTTACCTACACATGTTTTAAAACTAAATTCCTTTTATTCAAACACTTACTACATCTATCTATACTACACATGTTCCGGTAGTCCAAAACTCTCTTCTTGAATTGGGATCAGCACCCTTGGTGCCAGAGGGTCCCGCCTTTTGACTCACTTTTTTACCACGCGAGTGCGAATGGGTTTTATTTTCTGCCTTTACTGTAAAACAAAATGAGTAACAATAAACAAGGTGAGCCATAATTGCTCAACAAGTCCACAATATATATAGTATTAAAAGAATGTTTAATGAACCGATAATCTGATTGTTTGAGTAACCATATATTACTGCAAGGAATAATGAAGGCTGCTATCGTCGATTACCAATGAATTAGACTGGACTCACAATCACAGTACTATAATCTGCTGATCAGTTAGATACAGTACGAATCTATGTTATTCATATAGACCCACATCATGACAAGGTACCTAGGCTCATTTCTAGCCTCCGTAATTCCTTCAAGGGTCCAGTTCATTCCTGGCCCTAATCGTAACCATCCATTCCAGAGGACAAGTATCCGGAACTACCTTCGATGCCATCTCAATCATTGAGATATACATCATGATATAAGTACTGCATAATCTATTAGAATATGAATAGAGTATTCAACGTATCAAAAGAAACCAGGAATGAAAGTGAAATATAATCAAGGAAACAGTAATTATATATCAGTGTTTGTGAACATGAATTATCAATACTTGTCGGGTTGACAATTGGAATAACGTAAAGCAATTCACTATTCTAGATTTATAATAGGGGAAAAACTTGCCTGATACACATTCTATCTCAGATATATATCACAGTTCCCGAACATCGGCTTGTTCCGCCTCGTCGGGTGTCGTATATATCAAAGAAAGATACTTATTTAGTCGACTCATATCTTAATCCAATATTAATCCGACTTTACGCTGTTCTTATCGTCTACCCGTATGACTCTAACTGACTCGTATAATAATTATCTAGCAATTAGGACTCGAGTAACCACATAAATCACATAAAACATGGGTCACAAAATCATTTTAGGCTTGAAAATATTTTTAGAATTGAAATCGGATCTATATTAGCATTATCGAACAATATCTTACTCTTTTTTCTAATTTTTTGGAATTTATTAGACATGTATTTATAATTAATAATGTCTATAAATAAATAAATATCGAAAGCCAAATCGATTCCGGAAGAAATTAAGATTTAAAACTATTTTTGTTGAAAATTGATCATTTTTCTGAGTCTAAGGGCTTTCGTTTCGATTAAATCGGATAAACGGTTCAATTATAATTCAATAAATAGGGATAAATCAATTTATTATTCAATATAATCAATTATTCAAATAATTGAACCTCAAATATAATTTTAAATATTTATTTAGGAAAAATCATAATTAAAAATGATTTTTTCATAATTTTTGGAATTAAAATAAATTTATTACAAATTATCTAAATAACCTGATTAATTATCAAATATATAATCAATTCAAATAAATAATAAATAAATAAGTAATTAATAAATAAAATTTTGGATTTTCAAAATAATAAAAACAGTTCAGATTTATTTATAAAATAAATCAACTAATTAATTAAATTATTTAATCGATTTATTAAATAAATAAAAACTGAATTTTGAAATTTATAAATATGAAAGTAAAATAAAATAAATTAGAAACATGTTTTTGAAATTGGGACTGAGATTTTAAAGATTAAAACCGGATCGAAGTTCTCAGGAAAACGGGTCCTGAAGAACAACCCGACCCGATCGAACCTTGCCCAGATTCCGGTGGTAATACCAGTTTCCGGCGAGTTCGATTTGGGTCCAAATCGTTCTGTTTTTGTTTCTACACTACACCGTGCACTAACAACAAATCAACTCAGACACGATTTTAAGGGCGGCCCTCCTCCACAACTTCGTCTTCTCCAATCGAAACCCGGTGGACGCCGACGAACTCCTAACCGATTCCAGAGAGCTTAATTATGGTCAATTCATGCACCATTTAGATTGAATTTTTCAGGGGATCGATTGCAAACTACTTTCTGAACAATAATCAATCATCAACAACACCCCATAACCCCTAGAACTATTATTCTGATCAAATCAAGAACAACTCCTGCCAAGTAACCAATTCGACTAATTCGTACATAAAAATTCATATTCTATAGCTTAAAATAAAGCTTAAAACATATACAATCAAACCTCTATTAACAAACTAACCTCAAATTCCTCTAAATTCAAAAATGATAAAATCAAAAATCACATAAATCCTTAAACATGGACTATGAATTCAAACTATCATTTGATGATATAAATAGTACAAATCGATCGTAAACAACTATATGAAGCTATTCAAGTGATCAATTTCATCACATAACCCCAGAATCAAAAAGCCCTAAATCACAGTGAAGAACCTAATTTACGAATTTAAAATCCAAGAATCAAAACGTGAAATTGATTGCATAAACGTATAGAGGAGATCAAGATGATAAATTTGGATACTCACATGATATGGTTTGGATTTCAGAAACTCTCAAAATCAGTGTTTCATCTTTCAGGAATTCTAAGAACACAATTCTCACCCCCAAACTGCTTTTTCAGAAAATAAAATATTTTAATAATTTTTTTATAATTAATTAATAAAATTTCAGCTATTTGTAGTAGTAATAAAAATACCCCTAATTAAAATTTAGGCCCTAATTATATCCCTAAATAAAATTATTTGGCCCTTAATTAATAATTTTTGGTTATTAACTTTTAATTTATAAATATCCAATAAATACAAAATATATGCCAAAAATTTCCAAAAATTGTGAATAATTCAAAAATGTAAATAAATGAAATATTTGAAAGTCTCATAACTCTATAAAAATAAAAATGTGATTTTTCTGGGGTTTTTAGCATCCGAAGGGGCCCGGAAAAGTCATTTTTCGCAAAACAAGAAAATTTCTAAGTTAATTAGATGTTCAGAATATCGATATGGTATAAGCCATACTAGGTTAAATAAGGCCAATTATTTTATATGAAATATCAGCTATTAAAACGAAGTTTGGGCCGCATAACTTTTAATATAAAAGCATTTAACTCAAAATAAAATACCCGAAAAATACCCTGACGACACAGAACATATATAGCACATAACAGCTAGGGTTTTACGACTAAACCCATTTAACAATATTATAAAACACATAATTCACCTTTATTAAGATATAATACAAGCAAAATTTCTCAGTCGCTACAAGTATAGATAATGATGAAATATTAAAATTTTTATTTTAACGGTTTTCGGTTATTTATTGATATTATTATTATTATTAGTAATAGCTAATTAGTTATTATTTCAACTAAAATGCCTATTACCTTTTTCAATTAACATGTATCTTTATAAACTAAAACATTTTCTTCTCCAAAAATATCACGGATAATTTTATTTAATAAAACAGAATAATAAGATTATAATTATTAATAACTAGCCAATTACTTCTTCACTAAAAAACACATTAATTTTTAACCAAAGCCCCTTATTTTTCAAAAATGACATGCACAATTATGTTTAATAAAATAATTATATAATCTATACTATCTGTAATAACCCGAATTTTTGGGACTTTGTAAAACATTGGATGAATAGTTGTTCTGACAATCAATGAAAACTTTTGCGGCTACACTATATACGAGTATTTAAATTAAATTTCTGAGTTGATATTATAGATGTGCGTACCAAATGAGTGTTTGTAAAAGTCATTAGTTCTCGAAAAAACCAATATTTCAGAACGACCTTATGTTTTGAACTATTAAGTGATGCGAGGATTACACTACGACAAGGATTAAAAAATCCTACGAATAAAATCCAAGTTCAAGTATATGTAAAGATAAGGATCTACAATTAAATGATTTACACCGCGAACCCTTTACGAGGATTGATCAAAATTATAAGGAAACGATTAAACGAATAGTACGTGGAATAAACGAACAAGGCCATGCAAATCTATTACAAATTAATTAGCAACAAATTATCCAAGCTAGCTAATTAAATTAAAAGTTAAGTGAAGGACAACAATCCTTAAAATAAGGATTCATGTTCATGATGATTACAAAGCTTGAAAATTGGTGTGCAAGCTATGACCCTAGGCTTTGAAAAATTGATTCATCTTCACTAAACAATATAATAGACATTATACTAGTCAAAAAAGTATCCCAAATTCAAGAGCAACCTAAGGAATCTACCCATTTCTCTCCCATTAGTTTTATGCGACCCCTTCCAGAACAAGGAATAAGAAGAAATCAAATCTCAAGATCTAGCCATGGATAAATTCCCCAATTAATTCCTAGGATTCCTTGAATATAAACTATGGTAATATAAATCACCCATCTCATTTCATCAAGATTGTCTTAGCTAAATAAATTATTGAAGATGATGATGAATAGTGAAATGAATAGTAACCCCTAGTTGTTTTGTTGGTTTCTTGATTGTTTAAGGATTTTAAGTTTATTTAAAGACTTGTAAAGCACTAACCATTCAAGAAAAACCTCTCAAGAGCTCAAGAAAGGTATAAGACTTTCTCCACCGCTTTGTTTTAGTAAGAACTTTTCAAGAAAGTTATAGATCTTAATGTAGACTAAGTTTTAGTGTTTAGGTTGTTGGTTTGAAAGTTGTAGGTTGAATATTTGGATGAGGATGGTGTTAATGAACCAAACTTTGAATTCTTGAATGTTGGGTAATTAAAGTTGATTTAGTACGAATAAAAACTTGGATCATGATCGTTACGTCATTATAATGTCCTCTTTTGAATAACTTAGATTTCTGCAGAGATAGTGATTTCTTAAAAATAAAGACATTTATGTTGTAGAGTTTTTCACAAGGATTTTTTAGGTGCTTGATTCGCTTGATTTCAATTTATGTTTTGAAGGTTGGGTCCATTTTAGTGAACGCGACTTATATGTTAAAAACTGCGACGAATTACCAACTTTGAGAGTATATATAATCGACTTAGAAACATTCAAAACTTATACAAATTTTACATAGGATGGGTTATACATTCATTAAGCCCCTGTAAAAAGTTTAGCTCGAGTAATTGATTTTCAATTTTATAAAATTGAAGTCAAAGTCGCATGGAGTGAAAACACCAAATGTAACCCACTGCATAAAACCTGGTGCTTCGGGATTTCACCCCCTACCCAGAAAACTCTTTTCAAGTAAATTGTTCTAAATGTTTTCTAGATCATGCACGCAAAAATGGTGCATCGATTGAGTTAATGGTTTGAGAGAAAATAATGTTTAAATGAAAGCGGTATGAATAGTAAAATTTCGTAGTTGATCGAACTTTTAAAAGGATTTCCACCTATTTAAATTCATTTTTTGAAGCCAAAAATTTTATGATATATACAATTGATACTCAAAAAAATCCTTGAGGTGGTTTTGTGTTAAAATATTATTTTTTGATTTATTAAAAATGTTGAAGTACGAGTCTCGTTATAGTAACATTTGGTAAAATCAAACTCTAGGAGACCATTTTGATTGTCCATTACGACTAGGGGTTGATAGTTATTTCCAGTCGGTCGAATAATGAGAATTATAAAGTATTATAGTTATTAGTACTATATGTGGTTGATAGGCTTAAGAATATTAATTAAGATTATGATATGTGTTGATTAGAAAAATCCGGAATGAGTGGAAGTCAGAGAACGTATCTTGGACTCCAGGAAAGTTTTCAAACCCTACGTTTGAATATTGTTGTGTCCCAAGTATATGATAGGATTATTTAAAAGGATTGGGAGGGGTAGACTCTAGTACTATGGTACTAGGAAGACTACCAGTACCGTAAAAGACGGTACCATGTGTACTCAAGAATCTACGAAGTGTGTGTATACCCGGAATGGGACACATAGCCCTTATGCGGCCACACTGATGACCGGGATTTAGGTGTCATCCTTCTACTAGTAGAAAAGGTTACAGATTTTCTGAAATACGACTGATCATCTTATAGCTGTGGCTCCGGTGAAGGTCCTATTCTTCCATTTTGGAATTATTATGCAATACTGTAACTAAAGCCAATATGCTTAGTTACCGAGAGTATTAGAAATATGTTTTTTCTGTAAATAAATTCCAATGTGAATTAAAATGAGAAGGTGTATATCATTAAGAACGTTATTCTCCTGAGCTTATAATATTTTATGAGAAAATACAATTCCACTTAATAGTCATTTTCAGACTGTCTTATATTAAAGCCGAGCATTATTGCTCACTCTTGCTTTTTTTTAAATGTCACAACATAACTTATAACCAGTATGCCGATGAGGGAGTTAATCACCTGCAATCATGGGGAGAACATATAGGCTTTCCGTAAAGACCTTGTAGCTTTATCTAACGTGGGCCAGAGTATTCAGATAGGTATAAGATATTAGTAGTAATTATTGTAGTTTCATGTAGAGGTTACGAATAATTGTTTGAGATCTTGTAAAGTATATTTGAGTTGTAATAACAAATGGTATTTGTTGTACATCATTTCTAAAGGCTATAACTTGTGTGTTGTGTTTGATATTCGTGGTCTGTGATATGGAATTATTGGATTATTGAGTTAATACAGGTTATACATGTTTGAAGGATTTTGTTACGACCCAGATTCCTGACCCCAGATTTGGGGGCATTACAGAAATGGCATAACAATAATAAGTTATATTACTTAGAGACGAGGGTGTTACGAGTTATGTTTAGATGTGGGATTAGCGTAAGAGCTCATATAGAGTTGGTTATTATACTACCAGATGTAGTACCACTGAATAAGTTATGTTGAAAAGATTATTTAGATATTGCACTAAGACCAATGTAATCTCCAGAGGTAATCAGAATGGGAGATAAGAATCTTACATGATTTGGAAAATATTTTTATACAAAATGCGGAGCTGAGTCTCGGTGCATTTAAGGTTGGAACGGTATTACCAACAACATATGTTGATTTGGATAACACAAAACTTGTTACTCATAGTTGCTTATAGGTTTCCCTTGAGGGGTGATCACTACCAAGAAGTCTAATTATAATTACATAGTTAAGATCAATAAGTTACCTAAAATAGTTGAAGGTATCAATTTACCTATGAAGATTCAAACACCCTATGAACAACGATTTCACCATAAATAGTGTCCAATATACCCTTGAGGATTTTATTTCCGTTAAGAAAGATTTAAATGTAATATAAGAATGTTATCGTAAGATGAGCACACTACATATTATTATAAGTGTGCTTAATATGTTAGGCTATGATGGTTTAGCTCAGAGATCAAGAGCGTCGAAAATTGATGGCATCTGCAATTAAATGGCATATAATTACAACGAGCGATATTTCGATCTTAGAACCTAAAAAAAGCAAAGACTAATGAGTCTAGAGTGGAATTATTCGGTAGAGATATTATCACCTGTTACGTATATGTATATTCGTAAACCACTATATTTTGGGTGACATATGTTCACGTGCACACACATGCCACTGAACTTATGGACTTCATTGAGATCCCTGAGAGATCTCTTTGATCTATTCCCAGGGGAAACTAGCCACTTGTAATTAGTGACGAATGCATGTAGTAGGCCCCTATCGACTTAACAAATTCTTATGGAATTATTAGAGTAAAGCCTTCAACACATGAAATAATAGATATATTTGCGAACGTGAATTAATAAATGACTTTGAAATGATGTTGAGAGACACGCAAGTTGGAATACAGAATTATGAGGATGAAGAGATGGGATCATCCTCAGACGGTAAGGAAAAGATTTAGGATAATCGGTGACTTATTTTGGTATCGACTTACCGTCACGCTACTTCCTCCAAACTGTTTATCATTTGTATTTTCTTAATAAGTCATATCAAGCAGTAATTTTAAATTCTCTACTTTGAACTTCTGACGTGGCCAACAACTTAAATAATTTTTTTCCAAATCAGGACTTGTTCAATTCTTTTATTTGATCCATGAACTTCTATTTAAATTTAATGAATATCTTGTTCAGGCTTAAATCTGTCATACTTTCTTTCAAATTATTCAAGGAATTTTTGATAAATAATTTCTTGAGTAATCGACCAATATTCCTTAGAGAATATTAACATTTGATTTTCGTTCATACTTACACTTTTCACTCGAGCTTGTATTTATTATCTAATTAAGGACGTTGATCATCTGATCCAGAAATTCCTCGCGAACTCTTTTATTCAATTTGAGATGACATTTAACAATGAACATTAAAATCAAAGTAAGGATATCAATTTGATATTGGTATTCTGAATTCAATTATTTTACATAATTTGATGAAGTATGTTACAGAAGCACCTTTGAGTGAACCACTTTATTGAAAAGAAATATGTGATGAGAGGCTATCGATTGTTCCGATACCAAGAATATTCTATTCAAAGTTTACATTGCCTTTTTTCGGCCCAAGTTTGAAGTTTTTTTTATTTCAAACTCGTTATCTGTGTATACGCAAAATTCTTCAACAGCTACAATGTTGAGATTTTATACAAACATATTAATTTTTACTAGTGAAATTCTAAATGATCTAATGAAAAATCTTGCTAATTGTCCTGTCTAGTTGATTATCTACCAAGCAAATTGAGCTGGCCGTTTTCTTAGCCGATTGATAATATTTTTTTGATATGGACTAGTTATTATTTCGCAAGTTCAAACTTTCATTCAAATTGCTAAGCAAATTTTCTATGCATTTTATATGCAGGAATGTATGATGAAAATTTTGAAGTAATAATTTATTTGAGACCTCAATAGATCTCCCACTCAAACAAGAATTCATATTTAGCTTTATGAAACATTCTATTATTTGAATGTTCTATTATTTCGATCATTTAACACATATTTATTTGAAATCATGAAGTAATTGAACAACAACATACTTCTTCTTTGTTATCATGTGTTCTGCAAGACATGCCTGTATTTTAACAAAAATAAGTCAAATTGACAATCCTAAGTAAGTTTTATTGTAATCTTAGTTTGCATTTTGTATTATAACATTTAAAGTCTGTAAAAATGTCAAAGGAGCAGACTGGAGTCTTTTTCTTTAAACAATATCAAGCCTAAGAATTCTATCTGGAAGAAGATCAAGAAGATCATGCCTCAGAAGAATTATGAAGAAGCTTGGAGTTGAATAAATCTATTTTTGGGAAAAATGTTCTAAGTCAAGATCTCTACAAGTCAGAGTTTTAGTGTTATAGAGAAGTCATTCGAGAACTCCAAAATGAATTATAGAGAACTCAGGAAAGCTACTAGAGAACTCATAGATATCGACAAGTCAATTCTTCACTAGAGAACTCAGAGTTATCGACAAGTCAACATTCATTAAAGAACTCTGAGTTATCGATAAGTCAAATTTCACTAGAAAACTCAGAGATATCGACAAGCCAAAATTCACTATAAAACTCTGAGTTATCGATAAGTCAAATTTGACTAGAGAACTCTGAGTTATCGACAAGTCAATAAGTCACTAGAGAACTCAGAGATATCGATAAGCCAAAGTGAAGATATGAAGATGAGAGATCTCGATAAGCCAAATTCTCTTATAGAGAACTCAGAGACCTCTACAAGTCAAATCAACTATAGAGTATTAGAGATCTCGATAAGTCAATATACTTATTGAGATGTCAAGATCTCTATATGCCTAACTGAAGATCTCGACGTAAAATCTCAAAATACAAATTGCAGGCCAGTTCAATATCCAACATTAACGATCAACAAACAATCCAACCAGTTGGATTGACAAGTCTACAAAAAGCATCTTGAAGAGTGTGCAAGATCAAGGGTGAAGATTAACTGACAAAGGTAGATCAAGATTAACACAGTATGCAAAGATAAGCTAAGCCAGAAATGGAAGATATACTTTTCCCAAAATGGAAATGATAAGTGACAGTTTACTAAAGTGAATAGCATCTCTTATTGTGCACTGTGTAAACCAGTAGTTAACTATCATATAAAGTTAGCACTGGTCCTTTATTAGTTGTAATAATTTAAAATAGAAAATCTTGTATTTCTCTCAAGGAAGAAGCTAAGCTCTTTATTAACAAAGAGCCTAGAAATTTTGTAGCAAAACATTCTTAATTTTAATATAAATTAAGTGAGTTTTGAAAGATCTATATTCACTGTTATTGCTTTTTTAATTTTAATATTAACACATATCACTGCAAGATTTACATTTACTTTGTTCAAACCATAAATACCTCAAGAAATGCATAAAAACACAAAAACATATTCACCCCCTCTGTGTGTAATTCATTACCTAACAAGTGGTATCAGAGCAAAATCTAAAAGTAAACAGATTTAAGATCTTGGAAGAATGAATACACAGAAAATCAGTAGCATCAAAATTCCTACTTTTGACAAAGCTAACTACACTCTTTGGAAAAAGAAAATATTGCTATTTATCAGGATGGCCAATCCACTCTATATTCAGCTTCTCAAAAATGGGCCTTTTAGTTTTATGGTTAGAGTTGAGGAATCTAAAGATGGTGATACAGTCATTCTAGCTCATTATGCTCCAAAAGATCCTTCTGAGTATACTGAGCCTGAAAAAGAGAAAGTTCCCCTGGATAGTGGCTTACAGCTGATATTGATAGAGTCACTTGCCAATGTAATGTATAAAAACATTGTCAACTGTGACACTGCTAAACAGATCTGGGAAAAGATTGAAATACTCTGTGAAGGAACTGAGGAAGTTAGATTTAATCAAAGAAGGATACTGATTTCACAATATGAGGGTATCATGGCTAAGCTAAAAGAAAGTATCACTGATGTGTTTGAAAGGTTTAATAAGCTGATAAATGACTTGTAGCTCCATGAAAAATACTATGAAGTTGAAGAAGTGAATCTGAAATTTTTGCTTACACTTCCTGATCATTTGGAACAGAATATTTCAGCAATCAGAGAAGGGAGAGACTTGAGCAGAATAACTCTGGAAGTTCTGTATGGAATCTTAAAAATATATGAATTAGAAATAATTCAAAGAAAATCATTAAGAGCTGGTCAAGGGCATGTTGTAGATTGTTCAAGTGCTCTAATTGTCAATGAAATCCAGCCCTCTAATGATGAGCCAAGATCCCAGACTCCAGTTGCCTCAACAAGTGAGCAAAGAACCAATGATTCACAGGAACAAGTCATTCTAGAACTGGAAGAAGATGAGTTCTACACCCTGGATGAACTTGATGAGCTTGATCAGTCAATGGCCTATCTGGCAAGAAAGTTCTCTAACATTAGAGTAAAGAAGCCAAGATTCTTCAAGGGTAAAGGACAATCATTCAACAAAGACAACAACTGGAAAGGAAAAGGGAAGTACATATCTGATAGCAAAAATGGCTACAAAACTGGATCTATTGACATATCAAAGATAAGGTGCTTTAATTATAATGAACTAGGCCATTTTGCTACAGAATGCAGGAAACCCAAGAAAGCAAAGAAAGATAAAGCTTATCTTGAACTGGAAGCAAAGTATGAAGCTCTTCTGAAGAAACAACAAAGCAAAGCTTATATTGCAGAGGGAAATAGTTGGGGTGATTCTGATAATGATAAAGATGAGGAAGTTAGAAACTATGCACTAATGGCCTTGGAGCAAGGAGAGTCATCCTCATCAAAATCACAAGTACCAACTCCCACTACCATTGATTTAAATGTGAGTCAATATAAGGAAACTATAGAGAAGATGAGCACATAAATGTTTCATATTCATACAAGTATGGTTGCTGCTAATGAAGAAGTTAGCAGACTGACAAAGATAAATGAAAAGCTTGAAAATGAGAAACAAGAAGCTGAATTATTGTTGGTAAAGCTTGAAGCTATAAGACAAGAAAATGCATATCTGAAGAACAAGCTCAACTGTGCAAGTGAGATTGAAGCAGTGTTAAGGGAGAAGCTTGAAAATAATAAAGTTAAATTGAAGTCCTTCAAGAATGCATTTGAGTTAGTTGGACAATACCATGAGAAAAACAAGCCATGTATTAATATTGCTATTGGTCTTGATTATAATGCATTGAACAACAAGAAGAAAAATATAGGTGACCAAGGGAAAGCAACAGAAAATGAAAATGTTCCAACAATCCTGAAAAAGGTTGATTCACGTATATTCAAGGCATGTGAAGTTAACTTCAGTGAAGAAGAGTTGATTATCAAGCAAGAAATTGCTGATGAAGACAATGAAAAGAAAGATGTAGAAGTAACTCAATCTTTCAAAGCTGAAGAGAAGCTCATGGATAACCAAGGTACCAAGACACCTGTCAAAGAAACCAAAACTGAAGATGCAAGAAAGAAGAAGAAAAATAAAAATGGGAAAATTAGGATAAACAAAAGCAATAATTTTGCTTATGTTGCAGATGCTCCAAGAAAGAAATGTGAAAAATGTGTCTCTGTGAATCACCTAACTCACCTTTGTAAAAAGGTTGTTAGCAAGCCAGTTGAAGGAGCCTGCAAATACAATGAAGCAGATGAAAATGATCCCTAATCATTCTGTGACAAGTTTGATTGCATTCCTTGCAACTTGAAAGTGATGAAAAGTTGCCATAAAATGAGAGTAGATCTTAAAGAAACAAAAATTGAGTCTACAGAAGATAGGGAAAATGCACAACAATCATTGAATTTTATTTTATCTAAAATAACTCATTCTACTTCTGCTAAATTAGTTAACAAGAAGAAAGTTCCCAACACTGCTTGGGTTGCTAAACACACTTAAAACTCATTGTGTGCAAGGAAAAATAAAGAAGGTCATATGGATCATAGACAATGGGTGTTCTAGACATATGACAAGTGATAAGGCCATGCTATCACAGTTTGAGGAGAAAGCTGACCCTTTGGTGACCTTTGGAGACAACAATAAAGGATTCACAATGGGATATGGCAAGATTATTTCTGGAAATATTGTCATTGATGATGTAGCACTGATAGCTGGTCTTGAAGTGAATCTTCTCACTGTTATCCAATTTACAGACAAAGGCTTTGAAGTTTTATTCAACAAAGAAGAATGCACTTTTATCAGCAAGAAAACTGGAGAAGTTTCTCTGAAAGGACCAAGAAAAGGAAGCTTGTTTGTTGCAGACTTAGACTTAAGAAATAAGGATGGTATTTGTTGCTTCTACACCAAGGCATCAGAAGAACAAAGTAAGCTATGGCATAAAAAGTTGTCTCACTTAAATTTCGAGGAAATTAACACTTGGTCAAAAACGAGTTAGTAATAGACATGCCTAATCTGGAGTTTGCTCAAGTTGAAGTCTGTAAAGCTTGTTAGAATGGAAAAATGAAAAGATCAATTCACAAGTTAAAAACTTTGAATTCTATAAGTGCACCACTGCAGCTTATTCACACGGACTTTTTTGGGCCAGTAAATGTCTTATCAATTTCAAGGAACAAATGTGCACTTATAATGGTGGATGATTTCTCAAGATACATATGGGTAGAATTTATGCACTCTAAAGATGAGACTCCACACATCATAATTGAGCACATCAAGAAGATAGAAAAATAGGCTGAAGATCATAATTGTGTAAAAAGATTGAGAAGTGATAATGGAACAGAATTCAAGAATGAAACATTGAGTGAATTCTGCAAAAGCAAAGGCATTGTTCAAGAATTATCAGCTGTTAGAACACCTTAACAAAATGGAGTAGTTGAAAGAAAGAACAGAACATTAGTTGAAGCTGCTAGAACAATGCTACAAGATGCCAAATTGCCAACAACTTTCTGGGAGGAAGCTGTTAACACTGCATGCTATACTCAAAACATATATCTTATTAACAAGGCCCATGGAAAATCACCTTACTTAATCATGTCTAAGAGAAAGCCTACTGTAAAGCATCTTCATGTGTTTGGAAGCAAGTGTTATATTTTAAAAGATAACTCTGAATATGTGGGAAAATTTGACTCAAAGTTTTTGAAGCAATTTTTCTGGGATATTCATTAGAGAGGACTACCTACAAGGTCTATGTGATTGATCAAAAGAAGATTATGGAAAGCATATATGTGACTTTTGATGATGACAAGTGTCCAGGTTTGGAATGTCTTGATGAAATGAATTTGAAGCCCTTGCATTTGAAAACCTCAATATTGATAGTGATTCTGATGGCGAAGATGAAGTCAATGCATAACATATGTTAAATGAAAAGACTACTGAACAGGATAATCATGGAAATGGAAGTTCATTTCAAATAACTGAATTTGATAGCACAAACTCACGGGAAGAAAGAGAAGAAGGATCTACAAGTTATACCAATAATGAAAAAAATGATGAAGGCCCAAGTCAATAGACTCATACAAGGAAGTGGGATAGAAGTCATACTAGAGAAGCAATTATTGGTGATCCTACTGCTGGTGTGAGAACTAGAAGTGTAACTGCTAATGAGTGCCTACATTCATGCTTTCTATCTCAAGTAGAGCCCAAGAAAACTATAGAAGCTCTAATGGATCCTGATCGGATATCTGCAATGCAATAGGAGCTTAATCAGTTTGAAAGGAACAAGTTTGGGAGCTAGTTCCTGCACCAAAGAATAGAAGTGTAATTTGAACAAAATGGGTGTTCAGGAACAAAATGGATGAAAATGGTATATGTTAGGTCACACAACACTGTAGAAGGGGGTTGAATACAGTGTTTATACAATCAAATCGATTTAACACAAGTATGTAACAAAGATCAAGTATATTGAATAAACTTTGTTACAATAAGAAATGTTGTTCTCTCTCAGTGATTAACAAATATCACTAAGAGCTGCTAGGTTACAATGTATAATTTTCTCGATAATGATAACACATATAGTGTAAACCCAAAGTCTGTGTTTATATAATACACAATTACAAGATAACTTCTAATTGATATGGAATATAATTCCGTCTCCTAAAATATATCAATCAGATATCTTCTATAAGTCTTCCAGTCTTCTAACTCTTTCCATGCATATCTTCTTTTATTTTAGTCTCGATCTTCTACTGTAAATCAGCTTCCTTCCTTACATGAAAGTCTTCCCGCACTTAAGTTCTGATATGACCTTAAGTTCTGATATTAAGTTCTGACTTCCAGTAAGTCCTGATTCCAGTAAGTCCTGATATGACCTGTTTGTTAAGATCTGAAAACTAAACATGAATCATATTAGACATGACATCTCAAATATATCTAACAGTATAGTTACCAGAAACAAGGCAAGGTTGGCTGCAAAAGGCTACTCACAGGAAGAAGGAATTGATTATGATAAAACTTTTGCTCCAGTTGTAAGACTTGAAGCAATAAGGATTTTTCTAGCATTTGCTGCACATTCAAATTTTAAAGTGTATCAAATGGATGTCAAGAGTGCCTTCCTAAATGGTGAGCTAGAAGAAGAGGTTTATGTACAACAGCCACCTGGCTTTGAAGATCCAGAATTTCTAGATTTTGTGTACAAGTTACTCAAGGCTCTATATGGACTAAAGTAAGCACCTAGAGCTTGGTATAATACATTATCGGAATTCCTACTTAAACATGGTTTTACTAGAGGTATCATAGACAAGACTCTCTTCTACAAAAATCATGGTGATGATATGATCCTAGTTCAGATCTATGTGGATGACATTATCTTTGGTTCTATAAATGAGAAGCTTTGCCAGAGATTTTCTAAGCTTATGCAGAGTGAGTATGAAATGAGTATGATGGGGGAATTAAGTTACTTTCTTGGACTTCAAGTTAGTCAAAGAAGTGATGGGATCTTCATCAACCAAACTAAGTATGTCAAAGATTTGTTGAAAAAGTTTGGTATGGTTGATTGTTCACCTGCTTCTACACATGTGTCTACAGCAACAAAGTTGGATGAAGATAGAAAAGGCAAGAGTGTAGATATTTCTAGCTATAGAGGAATGATTGGGTCATTACTTTACTTAACTGTAAGTAGACCAGACATCATGTTTGCAACATGTCGATGTGCAAGATTTCAAGCCAATCCAAAAGAATCACATTTGATGGCTGTAAAGAGGATTTTTAGATACTTGAAGAGGACTCCAAACTTGGGATTATGGTATCCTAAGGGAACTGGTTTTGAAGATGTTGGCTACACAGATGCAGGATTTGCTGGGTACAGGGTTGACATAAAAAGTACTAGTAGAATTTTTCAATTTCTTGGACAAATACTTGTATTAAGTTCTGACTTCCAGTAAGTCCTGATTCCAGTAAGTCCTGTATGACCTGTTTGTTAAGATCTAAAAACTAAACATGAATCATATTAGACATGACATCTCAAATATATCTAACAATCTCCCCTAACTTGTAAATTATGCAAAATATACAAGTTAATAGATTTGATGATGTCAAAACATTTAAGTACAAATGCAAATAAGAGTTTAACTAGATAACTAACTACAACTTATAGTCCTTGTAGCTTTTACCAATCTCACTGAGTCAATCTGAATCCATAATGATTCTTGACAAAGCTTGATATCAGCTTTTCTTCTTTAATCCTCAGACTTGAGAGAGTGTAGTCTTGACTTGCTTCATCTCTTCATTCTGACTTCCAATCTGGTAGATTGCAGTCCTTAAAGTAGAGATATGGTTTCTTTCTAAACCATGATTCAGTCTTATTACCCTAGGATGAGAAGAATCTTCATTGTAGCACAGACATTTCTCATTCAGTAACACTTTAAGCTTAGAAGAATCCTTCCTCATAGGAGTTTCACTTCCATCATCTTCAACAATACTAGGAATGAATTCTGTAACTCTTGAACCAGAAATTCTTGCTTTATCTCTGATGGTCTTCAATATGAAGTTTGACCATCTCCTGGTAATATCAGACTTTACCTCTAAAAGGTAATAAAAGAATTGAAGTTCTTTCAATGATTTGTTTAACACATCTGATTCTGACATTTGATATGTCCTTCCATCTTCAAGAAATAGAATCATATTTTCCTTGATATTGTGCTTGTCATGCGCATCCAGTACCAATTGAACAGAGATAACCTTATCATGGTGTTTCTATGTAACATCTTCAAGCGATTTGTCAGTCAATAGAAATGGATCTCTAGTAGCAACTTCAACTCCTGGTTTGGTCTTAGCTTCTTCGAAACCTAGCCCAACCCTGTCTCTTGGTTCTCTAGCATTTAACCCAATAGTCATGAAAGTAGACAACAATTGGCTTTTCTTTGGATCTGATGGTTTGACATTTTTCCACAGAAGTTACTTTTTATCAGCTACTTCCATCTTGTCTAAATCAACTTGAGCACTGTCAGAGGTTGACTTCTTGATGACTTTATCAGAACTTTCTATTTCTGTTGTAGCTTACAGTTCTTTACTCTGAACAACTTGAACCTTGTCTGAGGTTGTCTTTGATTCTTCAGAAATCTTCTTTCTTTTCAGAGTTTGAACATCTTTATCTTCAGCAAGATTATCATCAGTAACTTGAACCATTTTGCACATTGGCTTTATCAGAATTTGTGGAATTTTATCTCCAGTGGCTTGGTTGGTTCATCAACTTTTCCTTTCCCTTTGTCTTTGGGATCAATCTCAGTTTGTGATCTAGTCTTGGGCTTTGATGCCTCAGTATGTGACTTCTCCTTGATCACAATGCCTTTTACCTTAGGCCTTAGAGGTTTCTTTGCAACAGAAGCTTTTGGCTTTAGATTTTTCTTTTCAGCTTTAAATCTAGCCTCTTCCTCCTTGAGATTTTCTAAATCTATTCCTGGTTTATGCTTCAGAAATAATCTTTTAGCAATTTCCTCATCAAGTGTCTGAATCTTGGGATCCTTGTAGTAGACTGTAGTCTACTTCCCCTTGAGCTTCAGAGTTTGAATGAACTTTTGAGAATCTTGACTTCCACCTTGTATCATAACATCAGGCTTTGTCAGACTTTGCTCATCAGAACTTGATATCAGATTTTGAGTTTTAGTACTTGCTATCAGATTTTAAGTTTGAGTAGCTTCAGAACTTGTCTTCTTTTGAATAGAAGATTTTCTTGCATCAGTAATTAGTTTCCTTGAAGAAACCTTGCTGCTCTACCCTTTACTTTGAACTTGACCTCTACCCTTGCTAGGGTTTCCCTGGTCATCAGTTTCATCATCTTTCTTCTTCAGTATTTGATCATTAGAGCTATCTTCTCCCCCTTTTTGGCATCATCTGATAGTAGGAGTGAGAGAAGAAGTTCCACTGAAGATTGAATCTCATCCAATTGAGCTTGTTGAGAAGCTTGATTTGCCAGGACCTCAGAGATTTGAGCCTGTTACGTCTCTTGAGCTTTCTCAATTGTTTCTACTTTCTCAGAATTAGGCCTGATAAACCTTTTTTTATCAAGACTGGTCTCCATATCAAGCTTTTTATCCTTTTCTAGAAGTTTGTCAACCTTTTCTTGAGTAACACAGTGTAGACCTTGAAGATTCTTGGTAGACAGAGCTGTGACTTTGAGTTGTGTTTTGAAATCAGCATTAATGAGCAACTCATTAGCTTTACCAATATGGTCTGTCAATACATTAGAGCTTGGAATGAAATTAGTGTCATTCATCTTCTTGGTCCACTCCACACCTCTGTGAGTATCTTCCCAAGGAATAGGAGCAGTTTGCTCAATAAACTTCTCAATTAGTGCCTCCTTTCCTAGAATGGGAGCAAGAATATCGACAGAAACACTGTCTTCAGAACTTGAGGAAGACTCATTATCTTCTGACAGTACTAGAGTGTGGGAAGCAACTGGAGATTCTGGAACAATTTCATCTAAATTCTGATCTTCAGGTTCTTGATCCAGAATTGGTGTAGATGGTATCTCAGCATCAACATTTGAGATTGGAGAATGAGTTGGAGATGTCTGAGCTGCTGTATGAGCTTCCAAATACAAAATAGGAGGTATGTGCAGCCTATTGATGTCAATTTTAGGACTTAAGCCTGAATCTTCAACTGTAATATCTTCATGAAGAGGAGAGACGGGAGGTGTAACCACTGTATCAGGAACAGTGTCTTTGTCTTTAGCTGGAGGTGGCAGAGATTCAATGATAATTGGCTCTTTTGAGATCAGAGATTCCTGATCTCCTTCCTCAGCTTCTTCAGTATCTTCCGATGGAGGCTTAGCCAAATGCCTCTTAGCCCTCATTTTCTTTAGTCTCCTTGCCAATGAAGGAGTTGCTTGAGCATCAGAACTAGCAGTTCTCTTTCTCTTCAAGTAATCAGAATCTTGAGCTGCAGTTTTTTTCTGAGAAGTGACATTTTCAGCTTCAACTGTCATAGGTTCTGATACATGAACCTGTGCTTCCTCTTCACTATTAGATTCATCCCTGGGAATCATTTTCCTTCTCTTTTGTGGAGGCTGAGGAACAGACTTTATCCTCTTTGGCCTGGAAGGTGAAGGTCTGATGGTATGTGCTGATGGTTGAGGTTGAGATGACTGTGTTGGTTTGAAATATGTCCTCATGGTAGGTTGTGGTTGTGGTTGAGAAGTGGTTGGTTGTGTAGTGGTTGGAGGTTCTGATGGAGGTTATGATGGTTGAACATTAGGATATAGAGCAGTGTATGTGGATGGGTCAGAGTTTACCAAAAACTGTTTGACAGATATGGGAATTTGGAGGGGTCTCAACACAGTTTTCTTATTATCAACAGATAATAAGTCAGTAAATGCTCTCTTAACAAGCTTAAATGGTTCAATTAATTCACTTGCTAATTTGGGTGCATCAGAACAACAAGAACTATAAATAAGCTGACAGAATCTAGCAAAATATACAGTGTTTCTATCTTCTGTCATCCTATCCCCAATAAAGCCTAAAACAATATTTGCATAATGAAAATGAGTTTGATTTATAAGAGCATACCCGATTTGTTGACTGAGAATTGGGATTGCATCAAAATTGGAACACTTATTTGCAAAAGTCCTGGTGATGTAGTCGAAGAAGAAACTCCATTCCCTCCTTATGTGAGGTCTCTTCAACTGTCCCAGCTTTTCCAGAGTCTTCTCATAGTCCAGATTGGCCATTAGCTGTTGAAGAACTGGCTCTTCAACTGTTGAATATGTTCAGTTTTCTGGGAGATGGAGTGCTTGTCGAACTGTGGCCAAAGTCACGACATGGGCATCCTCCCCTGTAGTAAAGACAATACTTGGGGACCCATTGGCACCACCATCATCATACACGCCTGGTTGGGTCAGTGCATAACCTATCTCAGAGTTAGCGAGAAAGTCCTAAACGAAATGAAGATCTGATGGGGCTTCACTCTTGCTAAGAATAGCCAAGTAATTGTTGGGGACAAACTTCGCTCCATTGAAAATAATATCTTTTGGTGCCATTCCTGTAAGAAATAAGTGAGAAAATATATTGTGCACAATGTGTTTGATAAAAGTCCTGTATGAAAAAGCTTCAGAGAATATTAGAGAGAGAGAGAGAGAATAAGAGAGATTAAGAATAGAAAAGTAGGTAAAAGATTAGAAAATCTTTTAACTCCCATATATATACTCTCTCTACTCAACAGTCCTTTTTAGAAGTAAAACTGACACTTGTTCACCTGTCAGCCAGTAAATAGTTAAAGCAGAGTTAGTGGGCACGAGAAATAAGCAATAATTAACGTGCACATACAGTTTTTCAAAACAAACACGTTTACCACTAACCCAAATGATTATGAATGTTTTTATCTCACCTAATTATATTCTGATTAAATATGACCGTTACAGTATTTACCACAAATAAGTCAAGTAAAGAATAATGCCATGTAAGCATCAGAGTTCCCATCAGAATTTATTATCAGAACTTGACTATTATCAGATTTTAACAGTCATCAAAACATGGCTTCTGTACTCAAAAAGTGAATGTCTTTTTCTATGATTCTTCATACAAATACTGACTTGTTTCTTCAGAGTTTAATCATCAGAACTTCCATCAGAACTTGTCCTCATAATTTATGCAAATAACACTTAACTGTTTGTCAAAAACAACTTAATCACCACGGTAATTTTCATTATTCATATGGAGTGAGAGTGTGTGCATTGGAAGAATATCAGATAAAGATTAAAGTCTGAGAAACTTCAGTACATCTTAGAAATAAGGCATAACTAAGAAAAGTGCTTAAAATCTGTCATTAATAAGGAAGTCTATTATAGGATAAATTTGTGCATGAGTCCACCTCAACTGTTTGTGCTAATTTTATGCATATTTTAAAATTCTTTTTCATAGTGGCTCCTCAGTGTAAGTGAGTCACAACTACTTATCATAATTTATGCTATTATTAGAGTATTTCTCCAGTAATCAGAGAATGTGAAAAGTCACCAAGAAAAATTTATTTGCTTTTTAATGCATATTACTTAATACCAGCAATGCACTTGGGTCTTCCCTTCCACATTTTTACTCTAGATCTCAAAGGAGTACCTGACTTTAATTTTCTTTTCTTTTCTTCAGA
Organism: Apium graveolens; assembly: GCF_009905375.1. Taxonomy (NCBI): domain Eukaryota; kingdom Viridiplantae; phylum Streptophyta; class Magnoliopsida; order Apiales; family Apiaceae; genus Apium; species Apium graveolens. The sequence goes on along the minus strand of NC_133653.1, from coordinate 165,672,161 downwards.
TAAGTGAGGCTTATCAGCATTTAGTTCATCCTTAAGATTTACTGATATCAGAATTTGACAGATAAGAAGCAAGAATCTAGTTTGTGACTTAGTAATAAGATACACAAAGTAAATTTGACTAAGCTCAAAATCAGAATTTGCTTGTGTTAATGAGTTTTCACATAAACAACTAATTCAGACATGGGATTTCTAGTATGTTAAAGACTACTAGGTCAGCATCTAGCACAATAATCCTCATTGGATTGAACAATCACAGATCATTCAAATCACTATCAGAGTATATAGATCCATATCAGATAACAATCAGCATTTAATGTATTTTAATTTAAGCACAGATTACATAAAGATAAGACAATCTATAAACACTGATCATAAAGTCTGATGCATGAAAAAAAACTAAGCAGATTTAGAGAAAGAACCTGAAACCATTCCAAGTTCATTTATCAGTCTTGTAAAAGTAGTTTCACAGAATAGTTTTGTGAAGATATCTGCTAGTTGTTGATCTGTTGGAACAAAATGCAATTCTACTGTACCTTCCATCACATGTTCCCTTATGAAATGGTACCTGATGCTGATATGCTTTGTCATTGAGTCTTGAACTGGATTACCTGTCATAACAATAGCAATTTGATTATCAAAGTAAATAGGTATTTTAGAAAATTCTAACCCATAATCCAGTAACTGATTCTTCATCCAAAGAATCTGTGCACAACAGCTTCCTGTAGCAATATATTCTACTTCTGCAGTTGATGTGGAAATTGATTATTGTTTCTTGCTAAACCAAGAAACCAATCTGCCTCCAAGAAATTGGCAGCTTCCACTTGTGCTTTTCCTATCTATTTTGCATCCTCTGTAGTTAGTAATATCTACTGATGAACCAGTATCTTTATCTAACTTGGTTGCAGTGGTCATGGGAGTGGATACCGTTGAACAGTCTTGCATTCCAAATTTCTTCAGTAAACTTTTGGTGTACTTGGATTTACAGATAAAAGTATCTTCTTCATTTTTCTTGACTTGAAGTCCCAGAAAATAACTAAGTTCTCCATCATACTCATTTGATATCTTGACTGCATTAGCTTTGCAAACCTTTCACAGAGTTTGGCATTTGTAGAACCAAATATGATATCATCAACATATATCTGTATCAAAAGTAAGTCCTTTCCATGGTTGAGGTAGAATAGTGTTTTACCAATTATACCTCTGTGAAATCCACTTTCTAGAAGAAATTGAGCTAAAGTCTCATACCATGCTCCTAGAGCTTGCTTAAGGACATAAAGTGCTTTGTCAAAAGGAAAAAATTGTCAATGATGCAGAACAAGATGGTAATGTGGATGCATATCTATCTCAGGACTTTGTATTAGAAATGGATCAAGTCTTGGCCAGGTTTAGGGAAAAATATATCACTATTCTAGGAAGCAATGCCAAGGCCTTGACTCCACAAGATGTATATGATGCAGTTACAGAAGTTTATAAAGCTCAGCTTAAAGCTTTTCACATTTTTGGTAAATCTCTTGAAGTCAAACTTACTGGTCATGAAGACAAGATCAGAAAGCTGGTAAATGAGAAGATGGATGAAATTATTGAAAGGAATATATCCTAAGTCCAATCAGGTATTAGGATTTAGGAATAACTCTTTATATAATCTGTTTTGATTTCATTGATATTAATAAAAGACTTGTTTTGTTTTATTACGGGCTTTATCTATTTAAGTGTTTAAATAAGATATACCATAGTTTAGAGTAAAGCTTTTTATGGATTATGATGAGATCATAATAGTGAGACCTAAAAAGATGATAACTCTAAACTTAAATCGTTCCTGGTCATAGGATTACTAACTGGTAATTAATAATCCGCAAAGATCGGTACATACTATGATTGCTTCATTATGAAGGATGTCTGTTCTCATAGACATTTGTGTGGTGACACTATAGCTAGTATGTAGGTGCTTATTATAGAATAAGTTCACTGAACATGACTCACCTAGCTGAACAACTGATGGAGTTCACTCACGTGTCAACAGTTGTTCGCTTAGTGATAGTTGTACAAGTATCCTTAGACTTGAGGTCATCATAGTCATCTTGTGTACACTGAACTATGCTTTGGTTTAGTTCTTAGTCTCCAGGGACAATTATTAGGGCTCTTCTGGGTATAGGAATTTGTACACGAAGATAGTGTATGATCAATAAAGGATCTACCCCTTCCAGTGAAGGAAGCGAATGTTCAAGGCTGATCCACTTATGCTAGTTCAGGAATCTCTGGCCAGAGTAAATAAAATTAGAAAGAAGTTTCTAATTTACATAGAACTACGCATAGTAAATGGTAAGCAAGTGATTAAATTAGATAGGCTTGACACGAGATCCATGCCTTGTATTTAATCGGGACATTGTAGGGTAGAAGGAGTTTATTGTACGGTAATTATTCACTGACAGGTTCTTGGTATTCTAAGTAGTGAATTCATATTATCCGGATAGTCGCGATATGTTGAAAAGCATCACTCACGATGTAGAATAAATGTGATTAATTAATTAATCATATTTAATAAATTAGAGAATTTATATAAATAATGATAAAATAGTTTTATTATTATTTATTTCTACTACCGACTTAATATTGAACCTACAGGGTCACACCATAAAAAGAGAATGATTTATTGGTGGAGGAATTAATTAATAATGACTAATAATTATTTATTTGTGAAATAAATAATTAATTGGCAAATTTAATAATTGATTAAATGAGATTTAATTGATTATAAATTAATTAAGAAAAGTTCTTAATATTATTAATTAAGGATTTAATTTTTGGAAATTAAATCAAGAGAGAGAATTATTTCTAAAGTATTTAGAAAAAGGATTAATAATTAAAAGGTATTTTAATTATTAATGAGAATAATAAATGGGATAATAATAATATTATTTATGGGAAAATTTCAGCTGAAAATTTTGCCTATAAATACACTATTATAGACCCTATTTTATTCGAACCCCAGAAACCCAAAAGTTTCAGAAAACCAAATTCTCTCCACCTCCTCCTCCTCCTAAAAGTCGTTTTCTTGGTGGATACCGGTGGAGTGCTTCACACTTGAGGAGCAACTGCTAAGGATCTCTGATCGTTGTCTCCGAATTATTTTTAAAGGTTAGATTCGATCCCTCGAATTTTTATTCACGATTTATATGCTTTTATTTGGATTTTGTGTGTGTAAAAGTGTTTTGCCACGGCCCTACTGCGTTAAAAATCCAACATTGGTATCAGAGCATAGGTTGTATGCATATAGATCTGTGGTAAAAATTTCAGAATTTTATGTGCTTGTATGAATTAATTATGATTTTTACAAGTTATATTATGGATTAATTTTGTCTGATGAGAAATCATTTCTCAGAATAATTTTGAGTGTTGATCTGGGTTCTACAAGTGTTGTAGATCGTCTGGGTATTTTTTCCATAATTTTAGGATGTATAGATTTTTTATTATGAATTTTTGAAGTTCTTAAATTTAAATTCGTAATTAATTAATCATATATATATATATATATGAATTGTATGTATATACATATTGCATCTGCAAATATTCTGCATCCCTGTTGTTTTCTGTATTTGCTGTTGCACGGATTTAAAAGAGAAGCACAGAGAAAAAGGTACAGGCGCACGGAATTCGAAGCAGACTGAAGGACCGCGCGATTGGCGCGCGCGCGTGGAGCACACACGCTCGTGTGTCACGCGCGGCGCGTGTCAGCCACGCGCTGGTCAAAGGTCAGGTGGATGCTGACGTCATGCTGACGTCATCAGATGATGTCATGCTGACGTCAGCACAGGGGTTCGGGCGCGTGGAACGCGTGGGGCGCGTGAAGCGCGTGGTTGATTGTCAGACACGCGCCTGACAGCGCGTGTGCGCGTGTCAGCGCGTGGGGAAGCTTGTTTCGGCGCGTGAGGGCGCGTGGAGGCTCAGAATTGGGCGATTTTGGTGCCGTTGGATTCGTATTTTCGAGACGCTTCTAATGGTATATTATATAATATTTTATGAAATTGTTTCGAACAGTTTATAGCTAACATAAGTGTTTTAAAGCTGTTTTTGATCATTTAAATTGCTTTTAAATGCTTCATGTGATACATAGAGATGTATATTGCTTAGTTCTATGTGCTAGATGATATAACATGCCTACCTTGATGTTTATTCATGTTGATATATGTGATATATGCTTAGTTTATCATGCGATGATAGATTTAGGTGAACTTAAATAAACATAAGGCGTTTGTTAGACAACCTAGTATAGTGAAATTGTTTCATAACCTTAAGAATAATATTATGAATACAATCATGAGATTCTTGTGTTTATGAAACACGTAATTGAATATGAATTTTCGATATGAGAGAAAGGATGATTCTGTCAACAACAGATTTCTATCTGTAAGAAAGGGTTATTAAGTGACGCCTCTTGACAATGCTCCACCCGATCTGGGAATCGTCTGATTATTGATTATTGATTTAAAATATTTAATTTAAAAGGAAGAATCTCTTTATAATATGATTATGATTGTAACGTAATATAATCCCTCTAAAATTAAATAATATCAAGTAGTAATTGGCCAATGATACAACGGGCTTGTGTCGGTCATAGCCTTCCAACATGATAGAAAAGTAGTTCTTATTTTTGAATCATTGTCGGTTCGTGCTACAGCCGACGACTTTGATTTTGAAATAAGAAATACTTGTCTATTACATAGAGATGTGTACATTGAATAAGAATCTAAAGGTCAGTACGTGCTACAGCCGTGGGCCTTTGGGGACTGATTCAACTGTACGGAATGTTGGGTTAGACTTGACTTAGAATATTGAGTTTGTCGTGCTACAACCCAGACTCAATTATTCAAGAGGCTAAAGTTTGATTAGGGAATAACATGAGATGTAATTGACAAGAGTTGTCTGCCTATTGAACATTACATGGCGGTTCGTGCTACAGCCGGGGTCGTGTAATGGAATGTAGGATCCCTAATCCCACTAGCATTATGAATGCTTAATTTTTCATGTAGGGGGTTGAATAAATTAGGAAAACTAGTGGGAGCCACTTATGAATAAAGACCTGATTCATATAGTGTTTTGAAATGAAATCGAATATTTGCTAAATGTTGTTATGTGTTTATCATTTACAGATTTACTTTGTACGTTATGTCTTCTGCACTATCACTTAGGAGCATACTGGATGCTCACAAATTGACTGGTCCTAATTATGCTGACTGGCTTCGAAACTTGAGAATTGTTCTCAGGATTGAGAAGCTGGAATACGTGATTGACTCACCTAAGCCTACTGAACCTGCTAGTGATGCACATAATGATGAACACGTTGTGTATCATAAGTGGATAGATGATGCGAATGTTGCTCAATGCATCATGCTAGCTTCCATGAACATTGAGCTACAGAAGCAACATGAGCATATGGATGCTCACACTATCCTCATGCATCTACAAGAGTTGTATGATGTGGCAGGGAGGACAGCTTGATATGAGATATCAAAGGAGCTGTTCGGGTGTAGGATGTCTGAGGGATCATCTGTGAATGACCATGTACTTAAGATGATCAATTTAATTGAACGTCTTGGACAACTTGGTTTTGCCATGGATGGGGAGCTGAGCCAAGACTTGGTCTTGCAATCACTTCCGAGTTCGTTCTCGCAGTTTGTTGTGAACTTTCACATGAATAAGTTGGATGTCAGCCTGCCTGAACTCCACAACATGTTGAAGACTGCGGAATCGAATTTTTCCCCTAAGAAGAGTTCTGTTCTTCTAATTGGTGAAGGTTCCAATCCTAAGAAAAGGAAGAGGAACTCTTCCAAGAAGAAGAAAGTGGGTGAGAAAATGCCGGTTCCACCAAAAGCTGAAGACCCCGAGAGCAAAGTTGTTTGCTTTCACTGTAACAAGGTGGGGCACTGGAAGAGGAACTGCAAGGTTTACCTTGCAGAATTGAAGAAGAAGGGTAGTGAGACTACCGCTTCTGATTCAGGTATGTTCATGATAGAAGTGAATATGTCATTTCTACTTGGGTATTAGATACCGCCTGTGGTTCTCATATCTGCAATTGTTGCAGGGACCAAGGAGAAGTAGGACTCTTGAGAAAGAGGAGGTGATTCTACTGATGGGAAATGGAGCAAGAGTTGCTGCTGAAGATGTAGAATCATTTCATTTACATAGGCCTACGGGCAAGACTATTATTTGAAATAATTGTTATTTTGTTCCCTCGATTGTGAGGAATATTATTCCCAAGTTAGACTTGGCTGGATTTTCATTTATTATTGAGAATAATGAATGTTCTATTCTTAGAGATAATATTCTTTATGGACGTGGTACTTTAAATAATGGTCTGAATATATGTGACATAATTTACTTCAGATTGAACAAACTAATAAAAGAAAAGGGATGATGAAAATCTCACTTTATAGTGGCACTGCAGTCTCCATTTAGTGGACATGGAGAGAGGGCTGCAAATTTGCTAGGAATGGTACACACAGATGTATGTGGACCAATGTCTACGCAAGCCATGGGTGGATTTTCATACTTCATTACTTTCATAGATGTTAGATCTGGATTCGGATATGTGTTTGATGAAACACAAGTCTGAGGCCTTTGAAAAGTTCAAAGAATATAAGTATGAAGTGGAGAAACAACCAAACATAGTATTATAACTCTTCGATTAGATCGAGATGGTGAATACTTGAACGGAGAGTTTCTAGATTATCTCAAAGTAAATGGTATAGTCTCCCAGTGGACTCCTACAGATTGGTATCTGAAAAGAGAAATCGAACTCTGTTAGACATAGTTCGGTCCATGATGAGCTATGCAAATCTTCCAGTATTCCTATAGGGTTACGCATTGGAAACCTCAGCATATTTACTGAATAAGGTGCCTTCCAAATCTGTTCCTCAAACTTCGTATGAGATATGGAAAGAAAGGAAACCGAGTCTTAAACACGTTAAGATTTGGGGATGTCCATCTTATGTCAAGTAAGTTGACCCAGATAAGCTGGAATATCGATCCGTAAAATGTAGTTTTGTGGGATATCCTAAAGAGACTTTAGGGTATTACTTTTGCACCGATCATCGGGTGTTTGTCTCCAGACATGCTACCTTCTTGGAAAAGGAGTTTATCCTTGAAGGAAACAGTGGGAGAAAAATTGAACTTGATAAAGTTCAAGGAGCACAAACTACTACGGATCAAGTGGAAACACCTGTTCTGACTGAACAACCTTTTGTGGAACAGCCCATTCATAGGTCAGGGAGAGTGTCTCGCCAACCTGAGAGGTAATATGGCCTTGTCATTGAGAATGACAATGAGTTGTCAATCATTTGATGATGATGACCCTGTGACCTATAATGAGGCTATGAGTAGTGTTGACTCAGAGAAATGGCATAGTACCATGAAATCCAGAATGGAATCTATGTATACGGTATACAAAAGATAGATTATAGCAGATGGCCAGGTGCAGACCTATAAGGCCAGGCTTGTGGCAAAAGAATTCAAACAAAGGCAATGGATTGACTTTGATGAAGCCTTTTACCTGTAGCCCTGTTAAAATCAGTTCAGATTTTGCTTGTGATAAATGTGGTTTAAAGCAAGCTTCTCAAAAGATGGAACATTCATTTTGATGAGACAATCAAAGAGTTTGATTTTATCAAAAACGTAGATGAACCATGCGTCTACAAAAGGGTTAGTGGGAGCGCGATAACATTTCTTGTATTGTATTGAATTATAGTTGACACACATAACAACATAGCAGACCCACTCATAAAGCTACTTTTTGAAAGTCACTTTGATCGTCATAAAGATGAGATGGGTATTAGATACCAGAGTGATTGGCTTTAGTATAAGTGGGAGATTGAAAGGAATATGTCCTAAGTCCAATCAGGTATTAGGATTTAGGAATAACTCTTTATGTAATCTGTTTTGATTTCATTGATATTAATAAAAGACTTGTTTTGTTTTATTACGGGCTTTATCTATTTAAGTGTTTAAATAAGATATACCATAGTTTAGAGTAAAGCTTTTTATGGATTATGATGAGATCATAATAGTGAGACCTAAAAAGATGATAACTCTAAACTTAAATAGTTCTCGGTCATAGGATTACTAACTGGTAATTAATAATCCGTAAAGATCGGTACATACTATGTTTGCTTCATTATGAAGGATGTCTGTTCTCATAGACATTTGTGTGGTGACACTATAGCTAGTATGTAGGTGCTTATTATAGAATAAGTTCACTGAACATGACTCGCCTAGCTGAACAACTGATGGAGTTCACTTACGTGTCAGCAGTTGTTCGCTTAGTGATAGTTGTACAAGTATCCTTAGACTTGAGGTCATCATAGTCATCTTGTGTACACTGAACTATGCTTTGGTTTAGTTCTTAGTCTCCAGGGACAATTATTAGGGCTCTTCTGGGTATAGGAATTTATACACGAAGATAGTGTATGATCAATAAAGGATCTACCCCTTCCAGTGAAGGAAGCGAATGTTCAAGGCTGATCCACTTATGCTAGTTCAGGAATCTCTGGCCAGAGTAAATGAAATTAGAAAGAAGTTTCTAATTTGCATAGAACTACACATAGTAAATGGTAAGCAAGTGATTAAATTAGATAGGCTTGACACGAGATCCATGCCTTGTATTTAATCGGGACATTGTAGGGTAGAAGGAGTTTATTGTACGGTAACTATTCACTGACAGGTTCTTGGTATTCTAAGCAGTGAATTCATATTATCCGGATAGTCGCGATATATTGAAAAGCATCACTCACGATGTAGAATAAATGTGATTAATTAATTAATCATATTTAATAAATTAGAGAATTTATATAAATAATGATAAAATAGTTTTATTATTATTTATGTCTACTACCGGCTTAATATTGAACCTACAGGGTCACACCATAAAAAGAGAATGATTTATTGGTGGAGGAATTAATTAATAATGGCTAATAATTATTTATTTGTGAAATAAATAATTAATTGGAAAATTTAATAATTGATTAAATGAGATTTAATTGATTATAAATTAATTAAGAAAAGTTCTTAATATTATTAATTAAGGATTTAATTTTTGGAAATTAAATCAAGAGAGAGAATTATTTCTAAAGTGTTTAGAAAAAGGATTAATAATTAAAAGGTGTTTTAATTATTAATGAGAATAATAAATGGGATAATAATAATATTATTTATGGGAAAATTTCAGCTGAAAATTTTGCCTATAAATACACTATTATAGACCCTATTTTATTCGAACCCCAGAAACCCAAAAGTTTCAGAAAACCAAATTCTCTCCACCTCCTCCTCCTCCTAAAAGTCGTTTTCTTGGTGGATACTGGTGGAGTACTTCACACTTGAGGAGCAACTGCTAAGGATCTCTGATCGTTGTCTCCGAATTATTTTTAAAGGTTAGATTCGATCCCTCGAATTTTATTCACGATTTATATGCTTTTATTTGGATTTTGTGTGTGTAAAAGTATTTTGCCACGGCCCCGCTGCGTTAAAAATCCAACAATTATACCTTCTCAAATTCAGATCACCTCCAAGTTCAAACATTTTGCTGATTAAATGACTAGGATGGATCTGACTACCATTGAGAAAAAGGTCAAAATTCTAAAATAGTCCTTCATTGCTCTTTATGAAGTAGTCTAGAGGCAAATCATAAATACAAATGACTCAAAGGTCAAACTGGAACAGCTTCACCAGAGCAGGTATGAGCCCTCTGTCTTGCTTATGGAAGGCATCAAATAGGCTGTAGAAGAAACTTTTGGCCCCTCATCATGTACAAGCTCTTCTCAGCCAGGCTCAACTTCCACAAATCTTCAGATTCAGTCTCTTCAAGGTCAAGTCTCCACTTTGCAAGCTTCAAATGACCAACTCACAGCTAAAGTGCATGCTCTCACTACACTGGTGAAGAGTCAACAGGCAGACATTCAAGGCTTGGTAGACTTCCACAAGCACCTACAAATGCAAAATTTAGTTGCTTTGGGAGCCATCATGGTTAAACTTAATATTCCATTGTTTGCACTTCCTGAAGTTGTGAGGCCTGAAATTCCTACTCCCCTTCTCATGCCTTCCAACAACACTAAGGGGGAGATAGAGGCTAGGCTAGCAAGATCAAGATCATCTACTCAAAATGTCCAAGGTGCTGAAAAGAGCTTAGTTCAAGAAGTAGATATTAGTATGGAGAGGCTCATTAGAGCTACTAAAGGACCAAGCCTGAGCAGGGAATTTGATGAATTGCTCAAGGCTCTAAGGGCTTCTCTGAAAAATAACATCTTCACCTACAAAAAGGCCTTGGACAGGACAATAAATTCCTTAAAGGTGATCTTGGTGACTAAAGATAATTTTCAGGAGAAGATGATAGTGGTCAATATAAATGACTCTAGGGTAGATAGGTGTATGCAGGTGTCCCTCAATTATCTTATCTCAAGGAGGACATCTGAGTTGGATTCTGATAAACAAAGTCAGAGTGGTGATCCATGAAGACACTCTATTGCTAGCTAAACTAAAAAATGCTCAAATGATTGCTTTTCCAGAAGCATACCTACATCCAAGCAAGGGAGTAGCATACATTTTCCCTACCACCAAACACTTCAAACACTTCCAAATCCCTAAACAATGTGTCATGGCCAAAAAGAAGCTTATCATGACTCTGGAAACAGAGTTAAAAGTAAAGAACAATAATACTTTTAAAGATGAAGAGATGATTGACCTGTTGCGAAGATATCTTAGAAATGCTGAAGCCAACTTGCCCAAAACTCAAATCAACAAGGATAATTTGGATGATGATGAGCAGAATAAAGATGATCAAAAACCTTCTGGTTCAAATCCAAGTCAATCCACTAAGGCAGCTGGAAGCAAGGGTGAAAAGAATAAGGAAGATGAGAAGAAGGATGATGAGAAAAAGAGAGGAAGTGAGAGGAGAAGCAAGAAGAAACATGATGGCTCAGAACCACAACAAACCAAAAAATCCAAACAAAACTAGCTCAACCTTTAGCTCATTCTTCAAATTCAACAATATTAAACATCAGACCGCCTCAAACCTCTAATCCAAAATTTCTATACAGACAAATTGCTAACTCTTTTCTAAAAATTCCAATCACCACAAGCCAAACATCTCTCAAGAAAATCACAGACCTACCTTCAATCAAACCATCACACAAAACTCATTTCAACTCTGTTGGGAGAAAACCTAAGAAAGCTAAGCCTACTGAAAAAGTTGAAGTTACTGAAAGGGCCATCTAGAATTGTTTCAAGCAGAATGATTTTCTACCCTTAAACTTGTTCAATTCAGATGAAGACTATTTTCAATAATTGGCTGAGGAAATAGTTAGAGTCCGGGTTATCACTCTAAAGGAAGTGAGAATCTACTTTCAAGACGGGTCCTTCACTTTTCTAGGCAGCAATTTGATGGACACTCTCTCTCCAACAGAAATCAAGAGAGTGATAAGTTTGCTGAAGGACAAGGATACTGCTACAAGAGCATGGAGATCGATTCTAGAGGAGTGATTGATTGCAAGGGAGGAAAGAAAATCAAGGAGTAAAGCAGAATATGAGGAGAAAAGGAGAATGTATGATGAGGAGGTTGAAATGTATATCAAAAGATCAGAAGAACTTAAAGCAAAAGGGAAGAGCAGAATCTCCAAAGATGGAAGATTTCTAAATGTAAAAGCTAGATCATTTTCCAGATTCAGAATTGAAATGTTAGATGGTTATCCGAAGCAAGACAGACTCAAAATGAAAGATGCTCTAACAGAGACTCCAATCATAGAGGAACTTGAACTTCTTGTATATTTAAAAGACCTCATTAGAGCAGAATTAGAAGTTCCAATCTTTGTCTGATGCTTGTAAATACTCAAACTCAAAATCATCTAATGTACAATTGCTGTAAATGTGTCAATTTTATATTAGTTTTATTTTCTATTATAACTTGGGGTTAGTCTTGTTAACATGCATGAATTTGTGTTAAGCAATCTTCTCACAAATTGGGGGAGATTGTTGTGCAAAACATGCCTGTACTTTAACAAGACTAAGTCAAATTGACAACCCTAAGTAAGTTGTATTGTAATATTAGTTTGCATTTTGTATTGTAACATTTAAAGTTTGTAAAATTGTCAAAGGAGCAGACTGGAGTCTTTTCTTTAAACAGTATCAAGCCTAAGAATTCTATCTGGAAGAAGATCAAGAAGATCACGCCTCAGAAGAATTATGAAGAAGCTTGGAGTTGAATAAATTTGTTTTGGGAAAAATGTTCTAAATCAAGATCTCTACAAGTCACAGATTTAGTGTTATAGAGAAGTCATTCGAGAACTCCAGAATGACTTATAGAGAACTCATGAAAGCTACTAGAGAACTCAGAGATATCGACAAGCCAAATTGAAGATATGAAGATTGGAGATATGGACAAGTCAATTATTCACTAGAGAACTCAAAGTTATTGATAAGTCAACATTCATTAGAGAACTCTGAGTTATCGATAAGTCAAATTTCACTAGAGAACTCAGAGATATCGATAAGCCAAAATTCACTAGAGAACTCTGAGTTATCGACAAATCAAATTTGACTAGAGAACTCTGAGTTATTGACAAGTCAATAAGTCACTAGATAACTCAGAGATATCGATAAGCCAAAGTGAAGATATGAAAATGAGAGACCTCGATAAGTCAAATTCTCTTATAGAGAACTCAGAGACCTCTACAAGTTAAATCAACTATGAAGTATTAGAGATCTCGATAAGTCAATATACTTATCGAGATGTCAAGATCTCTATATGCCTAACTGGAGATCTTGATGTAAAATCTCAAAGTACAAATTGCAGACCAGTTCAATATCCAAGATTAACAATCAACAAACAATCCAACCAGTTGGATTCACAAGTCTACACAAAGCAACTTGAAGAGTGTGCAAGATCAAGGGTGAAGATTAACTGACAAAGGAAGATCAAGATTAACACAGTATGCAAAGATATGCTAAGCCAGAAATGGAAGATATACTTTTCCTAAAATGGAAATGATAAGTGACAGTTTACTAAAGTGAATAACATCTCTTATTGTGCACTGTGTAAACCAGTAGTTAACTATCATATAAAATTAACACTGGTCCTTTGTTAGTTGTAACAATTTAGAATAGAAAATCTTGTATTTCTCTTAAGGAAGAAGATAAGCTCTTTATTAACAAAGAGCCTAAAAATTTTGTAGCAAAATATTCTTAATTTTAATATAAAATTAAGTGAGTTTTGAAAGATCTGTTTTCACTGTTATTGCTTGTTTAATTTCAGTATTAACACATATCATTGTAAGATTTACATTTACTTTGTTCAAACCATAAATACCTTAAAAAAGCATAAAAACACAAAAACACATTCACCCCCTGTGTGTAATTCATTACCTAACATCATGGGATATAATTCCTTCTTTCCGAGTAGCATTATTTTTGAAATTTTAATGGTTAACCTTTTAGTGATAAAGCTATTCGAGATTTTCTTTTCTTATTCGAAAATAAAATTTTTCTTCCAATGAGGAAATCTTACAATTATCATTCGTATGATGTTATTATCCATCAACCATTCCTTTCAATGGACATTCTGTAATAATATCGTAACATAAAAATTCTAAGGACATGGAAGAACAATAATTATTGTATTTTCTTTATAAATTCATATATCTTTTGAGTACTGCGACTCCTTGTGTTCAGAACTCATTATTTTTGGAAAATCCAATGTTGGAATCTTATTAAAATGGTCTAAATGACATTGATAGCTTGCAAATCATTTTTCAAGGAGGATTATCTTATGGACAATAGGATGGAAAATTGGGGACCGCTGCTCTAATTTGGGACAGAAAACTCAGTGCTATGATTGTGCAATTGAAGCATATTGATGAGTAAATTATTTTAAAGAGGGAATAAAATGTTTAGAAAATATTGTAAGAATATTTAATATGATTATAGAAGGAAAATATGATAGATACTAATGTGATTAGTGAAAGTACGCTCTTACGAAATTTTGTTGGAATGAGTACCAAATGGATTTGGGAACGACCAAGCATGTATGATTTTGAGGAATAAGGTTTTCAAAAGTGAAGGTAATATTAGTAGCAACCTTGTGTTAGAAATACCTGGCAATAAAAGGAGGATTTTGTGTGAAGTATAAAGATACGTCTAAGCGATTTAAGGACCGTGGTATAAGGTGTCCTAATCATGACTTAGAACAACCACGATAATATTCACACTGAAAATTTAGAGACTGCAACTTATATGGAAAATTGTGATTTTTTTACTATAGACTGGTGTGTATACATACGCTAAATACGAGGTAGAGGCTATAGTCAAATTGATCAAGGGTTATGATTGAGAAATCGATTATCATCAAGGAAAGGCCAACATGATGGACGATACTTTAAGTAGGAAAAGATAGATCGAGGATGACAAATTTCAGAACAACTGATGAGAAGGATTGGACGGATGAAGTTATAATACTTAATGTTGAATATATTTGAGATGTCATGTCTAATATGTTTCATGTTTAGTTTTCAGATCTTAACTAACAGGAAATATCAGTTCTTACTGGAATCATGATTTACTGGAAGTCAGGACTTAAGGATATCAGGACTTAGATTATTAGAAGATAATATCAGAAGATGGATATCAGAACTTAAGTACTGAAGGACTAACAGTTAAGGAAGCTGATTTACAGGAAAGAAGATCGAGACTAATACAAGAAGAAAATATGCATGGAAAGAGTTAAAGGACTAGAAGAATTATATAAGATATCTGGTTGATATATTTTAGGAGACATAATTATATTCTATATCAATTAGAAGTTATCTTGTACTTGTGTGTCTATATAAACACAGACATAGGTTTACTCTATAAGAGTTACGATCATCGAGAAGATCATACAATTGTAACCTAGCAGCTCTCGTGATATTTGTTCATCACTGAGAGAGAACAGTTCCATTGTAACAGAGTTTATTATATCGAATACATCTGTTTTCTGTTACTTGTGCTTTAAATTGATTTGATTGTATTTTACACTGTATTCAACCCCCTTCTACAGTGTTGTGTGACCTAACAAGTGGTATCAGAGCTTCTCTGTTGACACAAATACAGTAAAGATCCAAAACAATCATGTCTGAAGAAGCAGAAAATCCAACCAAGTCGGCCAAAACTGAAGAAACTCCAAAGACTCAAACCCATAGTCGATATGAGACTATCAGGGTTCCTATGTTGAGACCTTCTGAGTATCCTATATGGAAAGTGAAGATGGCTATATTTCTGGAAGCTACAGATCCAGAATACCTTGACAGAATTTATGAAGGACCGCATAAGCCAACCAAGTCCTCTATTGTAGTTGCAGATAAGCCAACAAAGACCATACCAAAGGAGAAAAGTGAATACACAGCTGAAGATATCTCATCTATTGCCAAGGATGCAAAGGTAAGGCATTTGCTGTATAGTGCCATTGATAATGTCATGTCAAATAGGGTAATTCAATGCAAGACTGAAAGGAGATATGGGATGGTTTGGAAACAAGGTGTCAGAGAACTAATGCTATCAAGAAAAACATGAGGACTATACTCACTCAAGAGTATGAGCACTTTGACTCAAAAGGTGATGAGTCATTAACGGACTTATATGTTAGGTTTGTCAAACTTTTGAATGATCTGTCACTGGTGGACAAGGAATATGACATTGAAGATTCAAATCTAAAATTCCTTTTAGCTCTTCCTAAAGTTGGGATTTGAAAGCTACTATTATAAGAGATAACTATGCTCTTGATGAAACTACTCTTGATGAAACTACTCTTGATGAAATTTATGGAATGCTCAAGACTTATGAACTTGAGATGGATCAAAGAAGCAAGAGACATGGGAGAAAGTGAAGAACAGTTGCTCTTAATGCTGAGGAGGAATCCCCCAAAGTGGTTGTCTCAAAGAAAGGAAAAAGAAAAGCTCTCATCATAAAGTCTGATTCAGAATCATCAAGTTCTTATGATGATGATTCAGAAACTAAAAGTCTACCTGAAGTAGATGATGATGAAGAGATGATGAAGCTGTGTGCTCTTATGGTGAAGGGTATCACAAAGATAGCCTACAGGAAATTTAGAAGGGGAAAGAAGTTTTCAAGGAAAGTTAGAAGTTCTGATAAGAAGGGCTTCAGAAAATCTGAAGGCAAAGGAGGAAAGTCTGACAGAGGAGATTACTCAAATGTCAAATGCTACAACTGTGGTGAGAAAGGCCACATATCTCCTTAATGCAAGAAAGGAAAGAGTGACAAAGGCAAGGATTTTGTCAGAAAGAAGAAAATCTGGACAGACACTTCAGATTCTGAAGATGAGGAGAACTATGCCTTGATGGCAAATGCTGATAGGAGTTCTGATGCTGTTGAGTAAAAGGTACCTCAAACAACTTATGCCGTTCATACTAATAATATTACTGAGTTGAGATTATATCTTAAAACCATGTTTATTAGCTATAGAGATCAAACTTTAACATGTGAAAGATTAACTTCTGAAAATCTTGCTTTTAAAAAGAGGAATGATTATTTAGAAAAAGAGTTAGTTATGTTCCATCAAACTTAGAAGGATAAAGATGATGCTTTCTATGTTAGAGATGAAGTGCTAAAAATGAATAAATCTCTAAAAACTAAGTTAGAAAAGGATAGAGAGATTATCAGGACTTGGACTAACTCTGGCAGAACAACTCAGAATATACTAAGTAGTGGGAACTGGAAAGAGGGCTTAGGTTATGGAGATGAGAAAAGTGAAAAAAGAATTGAACAAGTTAAGCCAATTATTGTTAAACAGACTACTAAGCCAAAGGTAAATCCTGTTAAATTTGTAGCTAAAATTGTAAAGTATGATTCCGAAAAGATGAAAGATATTGAGACAGAAGTGATAGCAGAGTCAACTTCTGACAAATTAGAATAGGATAAACCAACTGAAGTTAACATAGGCTTAATGACAAAGAAGCAGCTTAAACATAAGCTGAAAGAGATTACCAGTGTAAACAAGGTAAAGGTAGCTAGGAAAAACAGGAATGGAAAGGAAGGAGTGAATAAAAGCAACAATTATATGCCTGTTCCTAATGCTCCTAGAATGAAATGCTATAACTATGCAAACTCTAACCATCTGGCTTCTTTTTGCAGGAAGAATAAGAATATAAACTCCTTACCTTCTAAGTCAAGAGTTAAGAGTCAGTCTGTTAGGTTTAAGCCACAAAATCCTTGTTTTCATTGTGATAGTACATGGAATTCCATTTATACTTGTAAGGAATATCATAGGTTGTACTATGATTATTATCAGATAAAACCTTCTTTGAAGAAAGTTGCTTTAATTCCTTCTAGTATAAAGTATGATGCAAAGTCCGAAACTGTTAATACTGATAAGAAAAATGTTAGCATAAACTCTAATGTTAAATCCGCTGCAAATGTTAACAAACTTAAAAAGGCCAAAGGATCCAAGCAAGTCTGGCTCCTTAAAACTAATCATTAGTGGTCTTTGTGATTGCATGGCAACATGAAGAACTTCCTAGTTCTGGACAGTGGATGTTCAGGACATATGACTGGAAATAAAGCCCTGCTATCAGATTTTGTGGAGAAAGCTGGCTCAGAAGTTTCTTATGGAGATGTCAACATTGGAAAAACTCTGGGATATGGCAAGATCAATCTTGGAAATATCATCATTGAAAAAGTAGCTCTTGTCTCAGGACTTAAACACAATCTGTTGAGTATAAGTCAAATCTGTGGTAGAGGTTATCATGTGGATTTCTTTGTAGAACACTGTGAAGTTATAACTAATTCAACAGGCAAAGTGGTTCTGAAAGGATACATGCATGGTAACATTTATGAAGTCAGACTTTCAACAAGTACTGATGGTTCTGCAATCTGTCTGTTGATTAAAACATCAATTGAAGAAAGCTGGAATTGGCACAAGAAACTCTCTCATTTAAATTTCAACAATAAAAATGAGTTTGTAAAGAAAGATCTTGTGAGAGGACTGCCAAAAACAGTATTTGCTCCCGATGGCCTTTGTGATTCATGTCAGAAGGCAAAACAAAGAAAATCTTCTTTCAAGAGCAAAACTGAGTCATCAATTCTTGAGCCTTATCACCTACTGCATGTTGATCTATTTGGTCCAATCAATGTCATGTCTATTGTAAAGAAGAAATATGCTATGGTTATAGTGGATGAGTTCACAAGATACACTTGGGTGTATTTCTTGCACAAGAAGACTGAAACAACATCTACTCTAACAGATCATGTCAAACAGCTGGATAAATTGATCAATGATTCTGTTAAAATAATAAGGAGTGATAATGGCACTGAGTTCAAGAATTCACTCATGGAAGTGTTCTGCAAAATCATGGAATCAAACATGAATTTTCTGCACCTGGAACCCCACAGCAAAATGGAGTTGTAGAAAGAAAGAATAGGACTCTGATTCAAGCTGCACAAACAATGCTTGATGAAGCAAAGCTACCAACCTATTTTTGGGCTGAAGCTGTGCGGACTGCTTGTTTTACACAAAATGCTACACTTATAAACAAGTATGGAAAAACACCATATGAGATGGTAAAGAAAAAGAAGCCAAATCTGAAATACTTTCACGTATGGTTGTAAGTGTTTTATTCTTAAGACTCATCCTGAACAGCTGTCAAAATTTGATCTAAAAGCTGATGAAGGAATTTTTTTCGGATATCCACTTTCCACAAAAGCCTTCAGAGTCTACAATTTAAGAACAAGAGTTGTCATGGAATCTATCAATGTCTCTTTTGATGATAAGAAGATTACTGGACTTGAAGATTTCGATGCTCATTATCAGCTGAGATTTGAGAATGAAGATTTAAATTCTGATTCTGGAAATTCTGATGACTTAAATCCTGATCCTGTAAGTTCTGATGGATTAAGTTCTGATATCGTTGAAACTGTGGTAATAACTCCAAAGGAAAATACACCTGTCCAGGGGGAGCAAGCTGAAGAACCTACCACATCTCAAGACTCTCAAGAAGCATTTGGAAGCTCTGATTCTTCAACTCCTGAAAAATCAAATTCAAATTCTGAAGTCTCAGAGAGTATAACTATAGGGGGAGCATCAGAAAATGCTGATGAAGATAACATGGATCATGGGGGAGGATCCAGTTCTAGAGATCAACTTTCATCTGCAAGGAAGTGGGCTAAAGTACATACACCTGATTTAATCATTGGAGATCCTGAAGTAGGTGTCAGAACTAGAACTGCAACTTCAAATGAATGTCTCTATCATTCTTTTATATCTCAGACTGAACTAAAGAAAGTGGAAGAAGCTCTTCAAGATGCTGATTGGGTGCAAGTAATGCATGAAGAGTTAAATGAATTTGAAAGAAATAAAGTCTGAGCCCTAGTTCCAAGACCAAAGAACAGATCAGTTGTTGGTACAAAATGGGTGTTCAGAAACAAAACTGACAGTGATGGCATAATTACAAGGAATAAAGCAAGACTGGTTGCTAAAGGCTACTCTCAACAGATGGGTATTGATTATGATGAAACATTTGCACCAGTTGCTTGATTAGAAGCCATAAGGATCTTTTTGGCTTATGCTGCTCACAAGAAGTTTAAAGTCTTTCAAATGGATGTAAAAAGTGATTTTCTCAATGGAGAATTGGAAGAAGAGTTTGCAAAGCTAATGCAGTCAAGATATCAAATGAGTATGATGGGAGAACTCAGCTATTTTTTGGGCCTTCAAGTCAAACAAACTGCAGAAGGCACTTTTATCTGTCAATCCAAGTATACCAGAAATTTACCGAAGAAATTTGGAATGCAAGATTGTTCAACTGCATCCACTCCCATGGCCACTGCAACCAAGTTAGATAAGGATACTGATAAATCAGTAGATATTACTAACTACAGAGGTATGATTAGCTCCTTACTCTATCTAACTGCAAGTAGACCTGATATCATGTATGCTACCTATCTTTGTACAAGATTTCAGGCTAATCCAAGAGTACCTCACTTATTAGTTGTGAAAAGAATTTTCAAGTAACTTAACAGTACATCTGATTTAGGATTGTGGTATCCTAGGGAATCAGATTTTAAGCTAATTGGTTACTCAGATGCAGATTTTGCAGGATGCAAAATAGACAGAAAAAGTACTAGTGGAAGCTGCCAATTTCTTGGAGGCAGATTGGTTTCTTGGTTTAGCAAGAAACAAAAGTCAATTTCCACATCAACTGCAGAAGCAGAATATATTACTGCAGGAAGCTGTTGTGGACAAATTCTTTGGATGAAGAATCAGTTACTGGATTATGGGTTAGAATTTTCTAAAATCCCTATTTACTGTGATAATCAAAGTGCTATTGCTATGACAGGTAATCGAGTTCAACACTCAATGACAAAGCACATCAGCATTAGGTACCATTTCATTAGGGAACATGTGGATGAAGGTACAGTGGAATGGCATTTTGTTCCAATAGATCAACAACTAGCAGATATCTTCACAAAACCACTATATGAAGCTACTTTTATAAGATTGGTAAATGAACTTGGAATGGTTTCAGGTTCTTTCTCTATATCTGCTTAGTTTTTGTTCTCATGCATCAGACTTTATGATCAGTGTTTATAGATTATATTATCTATATGTAATCTGTGCTTAATTTGAAAATTCATTAAATGCTGATTGTTATCTGATGTTGATTTATATACTCTGATAAGTGTTTTGAATGTTCTGTGGCTATTCAATCCAATGAGGATAACTGTGCTAGATACCGACCTAGTAGTCTTTAACATACTAGAAATCTCATGTTTGATTTAGTTGTTTATGTGGAAACTCATTAACACAAGCAGATTCTGATATTGAGCTTAGTCAAGTTTACTTTGTGTATCTTATTACTAAGTCACAAACTAGATTCTTGTTTCTTATCTATCAAATTATGATGTCAGTAAATCTTAAGAATGAACTAAGTGCTGATAAGCCTCACTTATCAAAAGAAAAGAAAAGAAAAGAATAAAAGTCAGGTACTCCTTTGAGATCTAGAGTAAAAATGTGGAAGGGAAGACCCAAATACATTGCTGGTATTAAGTAATATGCATTAGAAAAGAAAAAAAAATTCTTGGTGACTTTTCACACTCTATGATTATTGGAGAAATACTCTGATAACAACATAAATTCTGATAAGCAGTCGTGACTCACTTACACTGAGAAGCCACTGTAAAAAGGAATTTCAAAAGATGCATAAAATGAGCACAAACAGTTGAGGTGGACTCATGCATAAATTTGTTCTATAGTAGACATCATGACTGATGACAGATTTTAAGCATTTTTCTTAGTTATGCCTTATTTATAAGATGTACTGAAGTTGATCAGACTTTAATTTTTATCTTATATTTTGCTGAATGCACACACTTCCACTCCATATGAATGATGAAAATTACTGTGGTGATTAAGTTGTTTTTGACAAAAAGTTAAGTGTCATTTGCATAAATTATGAGGACAAGTTCTGATGAAAATTCTGATGATTAAACTCTGAAGAAAACAAGTCAGTATTTGTATGAAGAATCACAGAAAAAGATATTCACTTTTTGAGTACAGAAGACATGTTCTGATGACTTTTAAAATATGATATATGTTAAGTTCTGATATTAAATCCTGATGGAATCTTTGATGCTTAAGTGGCATTTTTCTTTACTTACCTTATTTGTGGTAAAATCTGAAACAGTCATATTTAAATCAGAATAAATTTGGGTGAGATAAAAACAGTCATAATCATTATGGGTTAGTGGTTAACGTGTATGTCGTGAAATACTGCATGTGCACAATAATTTTTAATTATTTCCCGTGCCCATTAACTCTTGCTTTAGATCTTTTACTGACTGTTATTATTACACATCAGTCTAGGGAGTCGAGGGATCATTATTTTTACTTGTAATTTTTAACCAGTCCTCGCGTCCCTTGGTATTCTATTGGCTATTTAAACCGACTATTCATTCCAGCCAAAGCATCTTTCATTTTTTCACAAACTCACTCTCTTTTTATTCTCGTCAACAAAAATGGTTTGTTTCAACTTATTACTGAACTATGAAACTTTCAACATCGAGTTGAGTTCTGATGATTGGAAACAGGAGTGGCATGTCACCGCCATTCCTGAAGAGCTCTGGAACTCAGTTCCACAAGAGGTTCACACAGACCTCTTATTCTTTTCGATTGAATACCACCTCCATCTTGATCGGTTGGAAAAGGAAAGGAAAGAAGCTCTCCGTCAGCAAGAACGGATCATCCGTCTTGCAGTGCTCTTCGTCAGCAGTAGAAGGAGCTAGTCGATAGGTCTTCTTAGACTAGGACTAAGGCTGTTGATGTTAAGAATCTTAGAATAGGACTATCTTGTAATTTTTGCATATAATTGATAAATTTCATGAAATGTAGTCATCTGATATATTAATGAAATTTCCTTTAAATTGCAAGATTTGGTCTTTATTTCTCAAATTATGTGACTTTGCATGTTTTAATTGCAATTTGTTAATCTTTACTTCATCGTTTTTTAACTTTATCCTGTGATGAATGTTTTGATTCAATAATGGTCAATAATAAATTTTGATGATTTGAGGAAATAATTGAAGCACGAGTTCATGCATCTGAACTTGTGATAATTGAAGCTGAGAATGTAACTTCTCAGAAAGAGAAAGCAGCTCAAAGTTCTGATACTTTGAAAAGGAAATCTGTAAATTCTGATGTTGCTGAAGCAACTCCTTCATTGGCAAGGAGATTGAAGAAAATGAAGGCTATGAGGTATTTGGCTAAGGCTATATCAGAAGATACTGAAGAAGCTGAGTAAGGGGATCAGGAATCTCTGATCTCACAAGAACCAATTATCATTGAAGCCCTTCCAGCTCAAGCCAAAGACACTTCTAATGACACAGTTGTTACCCCTCATGTCTCTCCTATTAAAGCTACTAATGATGCTAAAGAACAAACTGATAATTCTGAAATAGATATTCATAATTTGAATATACCTGAAGTTCATTATCTGGAAGCTCCATCTACATCAAAGACACCAGCTCTGGAGATAAATTCTGGTGATCAGAATTTAGATGATGGTATTCCTGAATCTCCAGTTGCTTCACACACTGTTGAGCTATCAGAACCGAATGAGTCTTCCTCAAGTTCTGATGATAGTGTTCTTGTTGAGAATCCAGTACCTACTCTGGGCAAGGAAGAATTGGTGAATAAATTTGTTGAAAAGGAAGCACCTATTCCTTGGGAGGATACTCACAGAGGTGTTGAGTGGACCAAGAAGTGGAATGAATCAGATTTTATTCCATGTTTTAAAATTCTGACAGAGCATATTGCAAAAGCTGATGAGTTGCTCACAAATGCTGATCTCAAGACACAACTCAAGATCACAACTCTGTCTACAAAACATTTTCAAGGTCTACATACTTCTACTCATGAAAAGGTTGATACACTCAGGGAACAAGCTGATAAGTTCAATCTACAGATCAAGCTTGACAAGAACAGGTATATCAGACCTATTTCTGAAAAAGTTGCAGCCATTGAGAAAACTCAAGAGAAGCAACAAGCCCAAATCGCTGAGGTTCTGGCTAATCAAGCTTCTCAGAAAGCTCAATTGGATGAAATCCAATCTTCAGTTGAACTTCTTCTTTCTCTCTTACTTCCCGATGTTTCCAAAAAGGGGGAGAAGGTAGTTAAGTCCAAATGCTCACCTACTCAAGAACTGAAGAAAAAGGATGATAAAGGTGATGACTAGGGAAACTCTGAAAAGAGCAGAGGTCAAAGAAAAGTTGACCAGGAAAACTCTGAAAAGAGCAGAGGTCAAAGAAAAGTTCAAGGAAAATCTTCAATTCAGAACAAGTCAAGTTCTGATGCTGTGAATACTCAAAGATTGAAGTCAAGTGGTGATAAGCAAAGTCTGATGTCAAGTTCTGATATTCTGATTCAGTCAGGATCTGAAGACTCTCAGAAGTTTTTGCAAACTCTGAAGTTAAAGGGGAAGCAGACTACTGTTTAATACAAAGATCCTAAAATCCAGACACTTGATGAGGAGATAACAAGAAGATTATTTCTGAAACATAATCCAGGAATGGATTTAAAAACTCTCAAGGAGGAAGAAGCTAGATTTGCTGCTGAGAAGATAAATCCTAAGTCTAAAGCTTCTGATGCAAAGAAACCTCCAAGGCCTAAGGAAAAAGGCATTGTGTTCAAGGAAAAGTCAAATTCTGAAACTTCAAAGTTCAAGACTAGATCACAGACTGAGAGTGATCCCAAAGACAAAGGGAAAGGAAAAATTTATTAATCAACCAAGTCACTGGACTTGAAAACTTCTCTAGATATGATGAAACCAGTGTGTAAAATGGTTCAAGTAACTGATGATAATCTTGTCGAAGATGAAACTGTTCAAATTCTGAAAAGAAGAAAGATAATTGAAGATTTTAAAACAACTTCTGACACTCCTCAAGTTGTTATTCAGAATAAAGGACATGAAGGTACAGAAGGAACAACAAATTCTGATCAAGCTATCAAGACATCAACTACTAACAATGCTCAAGTTGATTTGGGTAAAATGACAATTGCTAATAAGAAGAAGCTGTTATGGAAGAAAGCTACTCCAGTTGAACCAAAATCCAATCTCATGATTAATCAACTTGCTACATTTGGGTTAAAAGCCAAGCAACCTAGAGATAGAGCTGGATTAGGTTCTGACGAAGAGAAGATTCAAACAGGAGTAGAGGTTACTCTAAGAGATCCTTTCATATTGACAGACAAACCATATGAACAAATTAAACAAAGGCACCTTGGCAAGGTGTTGTCTGCTCAAGTTATGATAGATGCTCATGATAAGGATAATCTAAAAGAGAAATTGATCTTATTTCTCAATGATGGAAGGAATTATAGATTAGCTGATACTGATGTATTAAAGAAGTCTATCAGAGAACTTCAACATATTCACTATCTTCTGGAAGTAAAATATGATGTTACAAGAAGATGGCCAGAATACATTTTGAAGGCTATAAGAGATCTATTCAGAATCTCTGGTACAAAGACTTCTCATTACATTCCAATGATTACTGATGGTGATGGAAGAGAAATTCCTATGCTGAAGAATTCTGCTAAGGTGGAAGTTATTCTGAAAGGAAGATGCTTATGTTATAATGAAAACTCTTCACATCCTAAGGTTATCAGACTTGGTGATGGACTTGAAAGAACATCCATTCAAGCTCTCAGAACAGCCATTTATCAAATTGGTGATAGTAAGGAAGAAGAACTGATGCAGGTCAAAGCACAGTTAGCTGAAGTTCTAAAGAAAGCTGAAGATAATCTGATAAATGATTTTGTTGAGAATCATTATGGATTCAGATTGATTCAGTGATGTTGGTAAAGCTGGATGTTTTGTAAGTTGTAATTAATAGTCTTATTAAACTCTTATTGCATTTGAACTTAAATGTTTTTGACATCATCAAATCTATTAACTTGTATATTCTTGCATAATTTACAAGTTGGGGGAGATTGTAGGATATATTTGAGATGTCATATCTAATATGTTTCATGTTTAGTTTTCAGATCTTAACTAACCGGAAATATCAGTTTTTACTGGAATCAGGACTTACTGGAAGTCAGGACTTAAGGATATCAGGACTTAGATTATCAAAAGATAATATCAGAAGATGGATATCAAAACTTAAGTACTGGAGGACTAACAGTTAAGGAAGGAAGCTGATTTACAAGAAAGAAGACCGAGACTAATAAAAGAAGAACATATGCATGGAAAGAGTTAGAGGACTAGAAGAATTATATAAGATATCTGGTTGATATATTTTAGAAGACAGAATTATATTCTATATCAATTAGAAGTTATCTTTTAACTGTGTGTCTATATAAACATAGACATAGGTTTACTCTATAAGAGTTACAATCATCGAGAATGTGGCACCCTCCAAACCCGGGTCAGAGGTTTGGGGTCCACAACACATACACCATATAAAAACATGTATAAGAAATATTATTTGCAATGACCCTGCTTTACATAACCATGGATCGCAACAGGTTAAAGTATGAAAACAAGCCACAACCTTAACTTTTATTACAACACACCAAATCCCAACTAATTTAATTTACAACTGATAATGGAATTATTCTTACAATCTTACTATCTCACTCCCGCAATAAACTCCTGCTAGCTCGATCCAACTCAATCTGGGGTTCTAGCTCGTACATTGAACTGGGAAACCTTGCTATCAACCGTATCCTTCTTAACTGTAGAATACATAAAAAGATTCACAAGAGTGAGCTAACTAGCTCAGCAAGTCACCATGACAATAATTGAGGTTAATCAATGATCAAACGAGATGATTCAGAGGAATTAAGTTTATTGCTAAACAATCATTAGAATTGGATATTCATTTTTAGTTTTAAAACCAAGGTTAGGCTGCTGATCAGTCACGCACTAACCCCGAGCAAAGCACACATCACTGCTCTAATTACTGGATCCAAGGCACACATTGGCCTATAATTGACCACGAATCTGGTCTGACCACGAATCTGGTCCATATTTAGAAAACTATCCAATTCTAAAACAATTCAGTGTAATAAACAATATAATTCAATAAGCAAGATCATAATCAACATTGATAAAGCACTTGTACAAAAGTGTAATACGATTCATGAGTATCACAAGGGTATATCAAGGTATGTATAAGAAATAGTTTTCAGCCTGTAAAAGGATCAGGTATTAGACAAATAATGATTTTTCAAGGCATAGTTCTTTGATGTTATAAAGAATGGTTGGGGTATAAAAGTTTCTGTGTTTTCAAACAATTTTCTTCCAGCGTTTGGTGTTTGGTAGTTATACATTTGGGGAGCAGTATCATATTTGGGTGGTTTGGTATCTGAAAATCAATAAAGGATGGTTTACAAAGAATAAGGCTTATGGCTCTAGATCAAGAAAAATCAGGGTTCAAGGTTAAATAGTTTAAAACACTTGCAATATAAAACAAGAGTTATTTTGAATAATAGTGACATGTTATGAAACAGTTCGAAAATATTTGCGATATATCTTGAAGAAAAGTCCAGAAGTACTTGCCTTACAGGGCTTTACAACTATTACTGATCGACTCTGAGCTGACTCTGTCGCTCAGGCTTTGTTGTCTATTCACTAGATCACTCTGGATTCGACCTCAATACTTAAGTCCTTTAATTGGAACCTTACTGAGCTTTTCGACTGACCACCAACTATCTTTCGTCCAATACAAATTCTCGGGCATTCCGACTAGAACCTATAAGGTCAAAACACCCTAACTTAGTCATTCGATTATGCTTCACATATCCTCGCTAACAATCTACCCGAGCGTTAATAAAAACCGACTCGTAACATACTTCATATAATAATACACGTATCACTTAGGGTTCACGTTCTCGAAAATCGGTTCGGTGCTCGTTTTTAGAAAATACGCCTATTTATCCTTTAACGAAATTAGGGTTACTGAGTTTTGGAAACACATTCACCATATCATACAATTCCAGAAAGTATTTTTCCAAAAACAATTCTGTAAATCTGGCCCAGGGAACTGGACCTTCACCTTCTAGGGCTCGCGTAGATTCCCACCAATAATTCGAATCATTCTTCAGAAAATAACTAGCATAATCAGTTTTTAAATCCTTACTCACCTTGGTGAGCGCAAACGTCTTTTCCATTTCCTTTAACCATATCCTGGCAGCAACATGATCTACTTCTCCTTTAAACTCTGGGGCTTCACTGCTTGAAAAGACTTAAAACTAACACCCTGATTTGCCCCTCTCATCTCATGCTGCTGTTGGATTTGTAGTTGCTGCTGTTGGATTTTCTGTTGTTGTTGCTGTATGAGCTGATGTTGCTGTTGTTGTTGTTGTTACAATTTTTATTGTTGCTGCTGGAATTGTTGTTGCTGTTGGGCCAGCTGTACAGTCTGCTGACGCAACAAGTTCATCAAGTCACTCATGGAAGGATCCCCAGCAGATCCGTTATTGGGCTGAGAATTTCTCTTTGGTGGCATCTCCTGAAACATAACAGTCATATATAAAAAAAATGAATTGCTCCAGCAGTTTATATTTATGCATCAGGAGAGCGTTGCCACAAAGACAATATTCTCATCCCCAGTTTAATTGGATCCGTCCTGAGTGAATGATTATAGTCTAAAAATGCCAGCAACAGAAACAACAACAATAATAACAACAATAAGAGCAACGCACAATATATAAAAACTGAACAATAAGATAAATCAGCTGAAATACAGTAACCAACAGAATCCAACTAGTACAACTGAAAATCCAACTGAAAAGAACCATCCGAATACACACCAAAATTGGCTGTCATAGCAGCCTCGCCTACTACAAACTATCAAAACATAATGGACATATATGAAGTAAAAAACTACAGAACTCCTAGAGGTCAACTCTGAGCTCTGCATCCCTCTGCCGCAACTCTGTCTAGCCACTACCACTGCCACCAATGGAACCTAGCTCAAACACTAGCCAGTTTACTAGGTCTTGATACTGCACAGCTCTGAACTCTGAACTAATGAAATGTCAACAGATCTTGCCCTCTCTACAGCCATCTGGGTCAATGCTCGCACACAGGCTCACACCTCAGGGGAAGGGGCAGAAATACCCTAAAATGGTGCAATAGGTACCTGGTCCAACTGAGCAGCAAACTCCGGACTCTGATCTCTAATAAAGGAAGTATTCACCGCCCTATGGACATGGTAAGGGATTGGTGAAGAAGTACCACTAGGGGCCACAGGAGGTACTGGAGGTCTCATCATGGAAGAACTGGGACCGCAGCCGGGAGGGAAATCCCTGACAGCAGACACAGACCTACATACCCAACGGGAATGAGGACCAGATCCAGGGATGTCTCGAGGCACAAAGGAAGGGACCGGTGGAGGAGGCATAGGGGTCTCCTCAGTAACAGCATCAGGGGGTCTCTCAGAATCTGAGCTATCCGAATCAGAGGGATTCTCCCAAGATGGAGAACTCGAAATCGCAATAGGCCACTACCAACATAATAAATATACAGGGAAGACACAACCAGGTCAAGGAAATTCTATCAAAACATTTAATAGATGCCAGGGTAACGCCGTCGGAACCCTCGACTGACTCTAATGGTTTGCTCCTCTAAATGAGTTGCTGACTCACACTTACAGACTTACACTATCACCTACTCGACACACTCCCTAACCTGAATCAGGGACTTAAACCTGTAGCTCTGATACCAACTGTGACGGCCTCAACCCCGGGGTCAGGAGTTGACGTCACTAAACACAATTACCAAAAATATAAATAACAAAATTATTATTAAAATATACTAACTTGACCCCAAACCAAGATCCGATCCAGGTTCAAGTATAATTCAGGTTCTCACTATTACAAACTCTTTATTCAACATCTAACACACACTAAGTTTATTCAGCAACTCTTCAGACCTCATGGCCTGATACAAACTACCTTAGAGGAGCCGGGTCCAGTAGGGGCGGGAACATGGGTCGGTCTGACTGATCTTCTAGGCATCTGCGAAATATACATAACAGTTTGCAAGGGTAAGCATAATCGCTCAGCAGTATCAAGATATGAATAACAGAGTAAAACAGTAATGTAACAATAATGGGAATAGAGTTATAATCATGGTATCAACATTTCATAATGAAAATCAGAGATAACTGGATATCACTAACTAGCATGCTTTATTAAAATAACATAGTAGTGTGCTGTGTAAATACCAGAGTCCAATTTTAGCATGCTAATCATTTTTATAAAACTGCTGTATCAACTATTTATGCTCTTATATAAATCACAAATCCCAATCAGATACATAGCGGATATGTGAAGACAGCTGATCAGGCTATCAACACCAGACGGCTCTAACTACCATCCCATTTACCTGTTCCGGAACTCAGAGACTAGCTAGGTCTCTGACCTGCTGGACTAATCAGTTTTATAGTGCGCGCAACCGAATTAGCCTCTTACGCCACCTCAATAGGCCTACTCTGGCCTCAATGTATCCCATATCTGACTGTTTTATATAATTTTCTAAACACTTGTACCTATCTCATTTCCAAAATCATTTATTTAACCAGCACACATATAAAATCTATTCCGTAAATCATTCCATTCGAGATAGGTACCTTTTGAAGTTACTTTTCCCCAAAACAATTTGAAAACAGTGATTTATAACTACACGGGATACGTAACTTAAAACGTTTCTATTCCATTACGAGAATAAAACATTTAGCTATTCATATGCATTGAACCATAAAAGAACAGTCAGGGGTACTTGCCTTGCAACGCTTTATAAAATCCTAAGTAGCTTTCACGCTGACTTTGATCCTGGGAAAACTCGACTGGGATCTCCAAATACAGAGTACCCTAATTAGTTATACCGACATGCTTGGTATCCTCAAATCCTAATTATCCAATCCAATAACCCGACTTGTATAATCATTATACACATAATCACGTAATCACGTAGTCAGAACACTATTAGGGGTAACACGTATAATATAAATACGTACGTTTACACATATATTTTTTTTTAGAAAATTTTGGCAGCAACTTTTTTATTAATAAGACTACCCGTCGATTACAATCGACGTCAACAATCATAACAATCCGAAATATTGCTCCATTATTTTATACAACATACATCTCACCATTCACAATTAATTATTTAAGTCTGAAAATATTTTATGTAATTATTTTATTTATTTATAAAATTTAGGACTCAGAACATCGTCATCACCGTCCACCGTCCGCTCGTAACGAGTCATCCCGGTACGGAGGCAAAATTTCCGGGGTACCCGATAATTCGAATTCCAACCAAAAATTTCACCGATTTTTTTTTAAAAATTGTTTTTACCACACGGCTATTTTATTTCACAAAATCAGTCAACAAAATCCCTGCAAGAACACAATTAATTCATATTAAAACCAACTGCACAATACTTAAGCCCATAATTAGAGCCCACTATTAAACCCAACTGCCAAGCCCAATAATAGGCCCAACAGAAGGCCCAAATAGTCATGCCCGAACTTCAAGCCCAACAACACAGAAAGTCCAACACCATGAACACAACCGCACCACCACTGCACAGCCAACACTTCCCATCGCACACACGCACATCACAGACACACGCGCACATCACAAACACACACACACACATTACAAACACACGCACACATCACAAACACAGAAGCACACACAGAATCACACAATACACACACATAATCACCTACCGCCGCCACCAAACCGGAGAACCGGCTGCGACATCGGCCAGAAAAAGAGAAGAACTGGTGAGGAAATAAAAGAAACAGGCGGCATAGGAATTACCGAGAGGAGGTAGCAAGCGGGGGAGGAAGAGTATGAGGAACAGAGAGATAGAGATTACGAGAGAGAGAATAATGAGATTAGAGAGAGAATGAGAGAATAGAGAGTAGAGAGACTCGAAGAAGACAGTGAACAACCGGGGGGGGGGTTGTTTCTTTCTTTTCTTTTTTTTTGGTTAACAGATGTTGCAACATGAGGCATAACACGTGTCCCCGGTTAATAAGAAACTGACACGTAATACTTAAGATAGATACGGAGACTCTGAAGCTCGATTTTGTCCTGAAACTCAAATTTAACGGACAAAGGTGCACGAAAAATAATCCCAGAAAATTATGAAAATAATCTTAAAATGTCATAAATATCCCGAAGTTTATACAACATAAGTTTCGTATTTTTTAAAACACTATTTAAGGTACACTTTGTACCCGCTTTTAACAAATAACGAAATGACGCGCGGGTGAAACCATTCCCGAAAATTTCCAAAATAATTTTAAAATTCTCAGAATATTATAAACTTCATAAAATATGAGTTTCGTAATTTTTGAAGATTTCCATAATTAAGTATGGATTTTACAACCAAACATACTCAGAAAATCATTTAAAAATAAATAATTAATAGAATATTGATTTCTCAATTTTATAAAGTCCTAAAAATAATTATTAAAATTATAAAATTATAAAACCAACTTTATAAATAATCCAAGTATTTATGAAATTAAAACTATAATAAAATCACTTTTACAAACGAGATAAAATCATACCACTTACTAATAAGTCACACAATTCAATCCCACATATCCACAGGTCATACATAATTAAATAACAATCAGTAACTGCTGCCAAAACCAGTACCCAACTTTATTTAATTATTCAAATCTTTATTACATGTTTAAATGAAAAGAGAAATACACCAGTCGTTATATCGCGTGTACATGAGTATATACCAAGCTGCAGAAATCGAGCCAAGGCATCACCAGAAAGAAGCCGGAGAAACGGGATTCCGGCGGTGGAAGAACTCGCCGGAAAAGAAACCAGAAAATAGGAACACAACGGGAGTGATCAGGGAGAGCAACAGAACCGAAAATAAAGAGGGAGAAAGATGAAAATTACTGAGATTGAGCCCCCCGTTTGAGTCTATCTCCCCTGTATTTTTGTGTTTTTGTTTCTTTGTTTTGATTTATTTTTTTTATAAAGCAACAGGTAGCAACATAGCTGCCCAAAGACTGCCACGTATCAACTAATTGGCCAGAAGTGCAACGCGTGTCCCGTTTCAGTCCGCAAGCCTGATTCTGTCTTGACTTTTCACAATTAACCGAACCAAGTTGCGCATAAAAAAATTTCATAAAATTACAAAAATAGTATTAAAATATCACAAATAATTTAAAGTTACTAAAATAAAATTTTCATAATTTTTAAAGCATGTTTGAAACGCAACTCGTACCCGGATTTCACAATTAAGGAACCGAGCTTCACTTAAAACAAATTCAGAAAATCACGAAAATAGTCTTAAGATGCTACAAATATCCCGAAGTTTATAAAAACATAAATTTTGTAATTTTAAAATAATTTCTGAAACACAATTTATACCCGCTTTTAGCATTTAAACGAATCAACGCGCGGGTGAAATTAATTTAAAAATTTTCTGAAATAATTTTAAAATTCTCGAAATATTCCAAACTTAAATAAATATGAGTTTCACAATTTTTGAAGAATTCTGGAATTAAATGCAGATTTTACAATTAAATGGAATCAGAAAATTATACAGAGTTAAATTATTGATAAAATATTGATTTCTAAATTTTTTAAAATCCCAAAAATAATTATTGAAATTATAAAATCATAAAACTAATTTTAGAGCCAATCCAAATATTTACGGGTTTTAAAACTGTAATGAAATCGCCTTTAAAAATAAAACAGAACAATATAACTCAATTTTTAACTACACATTCCAATCCTTTACACCAATAAATCACAGACAAATAGTATATATCAACATACTGCTGCCAAAACCAAGACACATATTTTATTTAATTAATATTCCACAATTACATATTTAAATAATTCAAAAATACACGAGTCGTTACATCCTTCCCCCCTTAAAAAGATTCTATCCTCAGAATCTGGTTTAACTAAATAAGTGAGGATATTTGTCAAGCATATCTAACTCTAGTTTCCAAGTAAACTCTTCTACTCGAGGATTTCAAACGTACTTACTATAGATATACACTCATTTTCAATGACTTGCCTTTAACGATCATGAATTTAGATCGATCACTATATGCAAAACAACTTGGACCAGAGCCCATTGGCTCCTGATCAATCACTTGGTTCGAATCAGATACTTATCGCTTTAACATTGACAGGTAAAACACATTATATGTACACACTGGTGTGACGGTAACATCAACTCAAGAATAACTTTACCTATATTTATCAATAGCTCGAATGGTTTATTAAATTTAGGACTCAGCTTGTCCCTTCTATTCAGACCTATCCAACCTCTTTCAAGGTGAAACTTTTACTAAGACTACTGATCCTATTTCTATATTCACACTCTCTCTCGATATAATTCCGCCTTCTTCCTTTGTCTACTCCGAGCTGCTTCAATCAATATCATTACGCTCTTGGTGTGCTGGATTAACTTATGATTTGACAACTTCCTTTCTCCCACTTTATCTTAATAAAGTGGGGACCTACACTTGCGTCCACATAAGACTTGGTAAGTGGCATTCTAAAGCTGACATCGATGATGAATAATCATCCCAGTTTTCCTAAAACTCAACCTCTCAACATATCTTATTTTTCCCGAATCGCTTCCTCACTTTGACCCTTCGTTTAAGTATGGTAGGCGGTGCTCATTTTCAACTTGGTTTCCAAACATTTAAACATCTCCTATTCGTTTTTATCAGTTAAGGCTGAAAAGTAGTCTCATATATTCACTCATTATCACCTTTAGGTATTTGAACTTCATATTCCACTCTTTCCAATTCGTTTATTAACTCCTCGGTGGTCTTAATTACCTCCAATCCTTTCTTTCTGCATAAGGCATCTGTTACCATACGGCTTTGTTTAGGTAGTTGATAATGGATTGATCAAAATCTTTTATTAAACTCTGTCAAAATTTCATACTTGAAAACTCAACGTATAGCTACTTTCCTTTCAACCTTTGGGGAAAAATCCTTGGGCATTTCACACCGACTCTCTTATTCTCTGAATAGCTGAAGATGTTATCAATAGATACAATTCACTTATCTAAGTACTCCTTTTACAACATGTTCCTTAATTCCTTATAGCCAACTAATACGCTTGTTATTTCATATAATATCACCAGATCTTGCAATGTTCTTAACTTATTTTGATCGTAATCTTTGTTATGTTCTCATGTCGGATCTTAAGTTAATCCTCGATACATAACACATTTCTTGAATTAGGTCTCATAAGTAATCAATTCTTTATAGGGTCACTTATTCTTATTCATTGTTTTGTTAAACTCCCGATAATCAGTACATACTCTCATAATTTCATTCCTCCTTCTCCTTAACATCACTGGTACACTTCATGATTCGATTCTTGTAAAACCACTTCCTGGGTCTGCCTTATCCACTAGGCCTCTCATACTTCGCCTTAGTTCTTGGACATGTCCTACACTTCCTAATCCATTTTGAGATTTCCTTCTTATACTTGGTTATCACTATTTTTTCTTTAAATTTTACGTATATCTTGGCATTTCTTCAATGAATTAAATACTTGATATTGTGAATTCCCTGTGGGATCTCATTTCTTAATTCCTTTACTTTTAACATCCAAATGCTGGAAGAAAACCTGGGGATATCGTGATCGTTCTCCTGGGCGCATAAATTTCCTCTTACTAACTGCTAACATCGTGATCCATTATCTTCTCTTGACATCTCCTTATCTTTCCCTTAACATCTTCGACTGAAAGGTCATACTATCCATCCTTGCTCCTTTTTGGATTATAAAGACTTCCAATTCCAACTTCTAAAATACCATAGATAATTCTTCTGGTACAGTTTCTATGTTCGTTCTCTCCTTTTTTCTTATCGCTTCCCTATATATTTGCTTTTCCTCGTGAATACATACTTCAACCTCTTACGGTCCGTATAGATCTTACACCTTTCTCCATACATATCATGTTTCCCTATATTGCAAAGCGAATATTATTACTGTTAGTCCCAATTATGAGTAGGATACTTCTGCTCATAAGGTTTTGGTTGTCTGGATGCATATACAATAACTTTATTGTGCTGCATCAACACACATCCTATTCTCTTATGAGAAGCATCACTATCTACAAAATCTCTTTGATACTTTCAAAGTGATAAAGCAGGTGACGTAACCATTCTTTCATTTAACTCCGCAAAACTTTCTTCACCCTTCTCCATTTCATATAAACTTCTTGCATTTCCTGGTTAGCTTCGTCAAAGGTATGGTAATTTTCAAGAAATCTTGCGCAAATTTTCAATAATAATCGGTCCATGGTAAAACTTCTTACTTTTGTTGGTGTTTCTGGTCTCTTTTCATTCATAATAACTTTAATTTCTGCTGAATCTCTTTTGATCTTCTCCACATTGACTATTTATGCTAGGAACTATACTTCATACAACTTCTTTCTTCTCCAACTTCCCAGTTACCATTAAATGCTTTGCATGGTCCTCCGTTGATTTTAAGTATCACAACTACAGCTTATCCAGATATTCCTTAAAGATTATGTCCATCGAGTTCAAATAATACAGGTATATTGGTTAATCCAAATGACAATACGAGAACAGTACTTGTAATAACCCCAAAATTTTGAACTTTTTGTAACCCTTATGAATAGTGTTTTTGCTGATTATGCTGAATAAGAAAACTTTTCATGCCACACTTTGTAGGGGTTCTATTATTGTTATTCTGAGATCTTATTAGTACTCTATATGGTATATAAGTGTATGTAAAGATCGTCAGAATCCAAATTCGAACACTTTGATTTTTCCCGAAAATCCACCAGATACAGAAAGAACTAAGTATAAGGTAACAGGATAAAAAGGATTTAAATTCAAGGAGTATAAGAGAGGATCATAAAAGGAATATAATGTATTGAGAAAGGTTAAGGAAACCCAAGAAATAAGATCCCGGGTATGATCCCTCAAACGATAAACGAGAACGAAAGTTAAGCGAACCGTATAACAGATCAACGGTCATTAGCCAAGTAATTAGGAGCTAATCAAAGAGATTAGTGATGATGATGTAATCACACCAACAAGAAGAGGACAAGTGTGGGAAGATGACATAGGAGGGTGACATAAGCATGATCAAAGGGAAGGAAGTGTTGGTTGATTATAAACCACACAAAATTTACCATGGTTAAAAGGTAATTAAGCAAAACAAAAGGCAAAACAACCAAGCAAAACAATTCATAACACAAAACACACAAATTGACTTCACCTTTTCAAGAAGAAGCTCTCGGCTTCATCTCCATTTCAAAGAAAGAAAAACTCAAATTCAAGTTCCAAGGCTTGTTAATTAGTGAGATAATTATCTAAGGTTCCATGTACATAGATATAGATATCCTATGAATCTAAGCTTCAAATTCCATTGCAATCTCTTCCTATAATTCATGGAAGAAGAGAGTGAATAGTGTTTTCCAAGAACTTGAAATTTTGATCTTGTGTTTTTGTTTAGATAAAGCTTTAGTAAGGATTTTCTAAGGTTGTTTCAAGCTCATTAGTTATTCCAACTCACAAGGAAGGTATAATCTCTTAACCTAGCATAATTATTGAATGTTAAGAAGCTTTTTATGAGTAGTATAGTTCATGAGAAGCATGGTTATTGAATATTTAGAGATTGGTTGGTTTTTTAATGTTTTTGGAGTAGTAAATCTTGATTATTAGTTAATGAACTTAAGTAAGCTCTTAGTTCATGATTGAGAAGTAGTATAAATTGGAAATATTGAGTTGTTGGGGCTGTTGTAATAAAGAATGGATGAAGTTTGGTTGTAGTGGTGATTGTGGGTTGAATTGTGAATTGATTGGAATGGTTTAAATTTGGTAATCGCGTAAACATAGCCGTCATAATGCCCGAATTACTTTAGACTGTTTTTGTTCCGAACATCAGGACCCGAGAACTCACTGTTAGGTTTTGACCATTGCCATGATTAGATAGTTCATGTTACAAGCTTCATTTTTATATTTGGTTCGCTTGAATCCGATGTACGGTTTAGGAGAAACGACCGTTTTAAGTTACGGCGTTTCACGACCGAACCCTTACCCCTTCCCTTACTTTGAAACCTTGGTTAAGACCCTTAAATGACTAATTGGAGTATGAAGCAATTATGTAAAGTGGGCTAGGCAGTTGTTAGGGTACTCGCGAAAGAATCGCCTTAAAACTCTTAATAGTTAAATTATTAAAAATGGTGGAGCCGAGGGTACTCGAGCGACTTAAGTGAATCGTTAAGCGCAAAAGCGAACATTTGGGGTCTAATTGGTTAAAGTATAGATTCATAAGCAACTTTGGTTTAATTCTAACTTATATGTTGTTTATAGGTTACCAGACTCGTCCCAAGCCTTTTATCACCCCCAGTCGCTCAGGCAAGTTTTTTACCCGTTACACTGTTGTTGTGATGTATATATGTATATGCATTATCTTGTGATAGATGCATGATGGTTAATTAGCAAATCTTGCGATATATTGGAGCATGCTGATATGGTTTATACGCATGTCTGTTTCGTAATCTTGATATCTATCTGTTGATTCAAATGCTTATAAGTTGCATAATACCTATGCTAGAGATAAGCAGTAGTTGCGTATACCCTTAGTATAGGGGACCCAAAGATGAACATTTTCTAAATCCGGGAGTCGATGTTCCCGAGTATATTATATATATTCATATATATATATATAGATATAGTTTTCAAAACTATTAATCGAATAATGTTTATTTGATAACTTTATTTTAATTAATGAATATTATTTTGAATATTCATTCGAGGACTTATGACTTCGTTTATTCTATTTAATGAATATTATTTTGAATATTTATTCGAGGACTTATGACTCCGCTTATTTACTAAATAATATTCTTTATTTTATTAAAGAATAAGGTTTCGATAATCAAACTTATTTTTGATTATACAAATAAAGATCGTACTTTCGTATAAGTATATCTTTTGTTATTTATTATTCGTTTCAAGTATAAGTTTTAAAACTTCTACTTCAATTAGTTTTATAAAGATTATCCTTTATGGGAATATTATTTAGATAATAATATTCAGATATTTTCTAATATATCGGGACTGATTTATTTCATTAAATCAGCATTACTCCAAACGTTCTTAAAAATGTTTTCGAGTCTTCAAAATGATTTTAAAAGTTAGGGCGGATCCCAAAACTCATTTTTATATTTAAGATCCTCCTTTAGAAGGGGATTTAAATACTCGCTCAAAACCTGAGGGATCTGGCTCTGTGGTGTATTTTTATATTCGCAACAAGGTTGTTGTTTCAATAAAAGAGTTTTTGATTACATACCCAACACTCGGGAAGTAAAATTCTTAGAACAAGTTAATCCATTAACAGACACCGCCTGGGAAATATCGGTGAGTTTTCCTTTCCAACTAGATACGACTTCTTGGTGGAGCCGTATCAACAAGTTTCTACTTGGGGAAAGGGGGGACAAGCTTTACGTTTCAGAGTCATGGATTTCATCTGAACTAGGAGTGGCGTAAGTGGTCGAGTGGCGCCGGCCCAGCCTTATTATATTGGACCAAATGGCCTGGAAGTTCCGCTAAGACGGTCCATTCCTTAGGAGTCCAGTGTTCGGTTGACAAGTAAATCCGACAGGTTCTCCACTATATGTAGAAAATGGTGGGGTTGCACTATTACGACTGATCATCGTAAGTGGTCTTCCTGGCGCGGCAAACTCCCGTAATGAGTTCATCATCCAGTTGGATATTTCTGCAACACTACCCGGAGCATTTCGATCTAAAGGCTACAGATGGGTGGTTGCCGAAGCATTGATAGGGTCAAACAGTTATAATGGTGTTTCCATCAAATGAAGTATCTCGTAACTTCATTTCCTTAAAAAAAATATTTCAAAGATTGAATCTAGTCAAGTCTTATATTGTAGTTTCATTTATATAATGAACCTTCAAAAACTTATTATACTTTGAACAGTGGTAGTTCAAGTAGGTTTCTAAAATGGTATAAGTATAAGTGAAGTAATTGGTAACTTCATCTTCCTTTAAGCTTATATCCAGTAAGTAATTACCTTACACTTGTTAAAGGTTTCTAGTAAGTTATCCATTTAGATACTTGCATTACTGTTTACACTTATATATTATCTTGCGAGCTGTAATGCTCACTCTTGCTTCATTTCTTCATCACACAACAACAGTTAGGAAAGATGGCCAGACTCAAGCAGACCCAGCGCAAGCGCGTGGGAAGCCTCCCGCGTCTTCCCGTTGATGTTGTAGCTACTATAGCTGCAGAGGTAGATCTATTTGTAGATCAGGCATTCTACTTTTAGGAATCAATTATGTATAATTATAACTTGTGACAGATAATGGCAATTAACTGTAAACTTATCAAGTAATCATTTTGGGTTGTAATAACTTTTAAATTGTGGATTCAAGGACTTGTACTTATTTCAATTTCATCTCTGAGACTATAACGTGTTGTGGTGTGTGTTAATGTGGGGTCACAACTTGCAGTTATTTATTATTAATTAAGTTAAGTGATATTGTGGAAAGAAAGACCGTGACGACCCGGATCCCCGACCCCGCATCTGGGGGTGTTACAGAAATGGTATCAGAGCTAAGCGTTATAAACCTCAGAGATGATGCGACGATATAATAATAAACTCACAAAGATAATAAGAACTCTTGCCAAGTTCATAGTCGGACTACTTAAAGTAGCACTGACAGTTAAAACCTTTACGGGAACTCTTATAAGTATCATGATAGTAACTTAGCCCGTTTAATGTGTAGGCACATGAGATAGAGGACCCAGAGATGTTCGAGCGTGAGCATGATGAGGCACTGCTAGATGCCGAGGATCAGGAGGAGCCTGAGATGGAGGAGGAGGAGAAGGACCCCTCAGAGGAGTCAGAGACGGAGGTTATTGCGAGTTCAGATGAGGAGGACCCGAATGAGGTCCTAGTGGCTGAGTAGCATGTCGGAGCTATGGTAGAGTACACTGGTACCCCTTTACCCTCACTCCCGGTGGTCAGAGCTCCTACCCCTGCACCACTATCTTGGAGACCCTATGACAACAGCTCTGAGCCCCATACTCCCGAGCCTAGGCAGACCGAGGAGGTACCCCCAGCGGCTCCGGATTCACCACCTCTCGACCCTGCCCATAGGCAGTCTTTGTTAGCTCACGGCTATGTTCAGGATGTACTGAGGACTCGAGTGGCTGTTGCTGAGGTCCGGCTGGATGAGGTCAGGATGGAGTTGGAGGTGGAGAGGGCTGGTCGACGTGCCCGATCTTATGAGGCTAGAGCTACCATACCCCGATCCCTGAGAAGGGAGCTGAATGGGATAGAGCTCACGGCCCGTTCGAGACTCCGATCACTTCAGGGGGACATGCATGGAAGGATCTCTAGGAGGCAGGCTGACTACATCTTCCGTCGTGCGATGAAAAGGGTGTGCGAGCTGACCCGCTCCGGTGTGTGATTTAGGACCAGTGATGGGGTAGTCTAGTCATCTAGTTAGTCGAGGCCATAGTAAGAGCCAATTTTCCGGGATAGTTGACTTGTGTATAGCATCCCTTTCTCTGACTAGACAGATAGACTCTTGTGTATCACTTTTGGGCAGATGGCTGTAGAACTGTTGTACTTTTGACCAGGTCAAACTATGTATTTCTCGCATTATGTATATATTTCTTTCCTTTCAGTTCAGTTCCTTAGTGACGAGATCACTGTTTTTATCATTATTATTACTACACTTCTTATTAGAACTGTCATAATATAATAGAATTGCGAGATACATTCTCCCCATTATAGAACTGTGCAAGGCACAATTTTGTGTATGAATGTGACCTAAAATTGAATTTCCCAAAAATTTATCTGTATCATGCCGCCAAGAAAGATTGGAACTAGGGCAAACCCTGGATCTAAGGACCAGGGAAGCCATAACTAGGACGGTAGGAACCAAGAACACAGTGAAGAGGAAGACGAGGATTATGTTGAACAGGATGACTCCCTATATGAAGAGGAGGAGGAAACATATGATGTTGAAGGATTTGAGATAGAGGCTGAAGAAGGAGAAACTGAGGTTGAGCAACCTGTACCAAACCCAAGCATGGATCCCATGGGACAGTTCATGCAACTACTAAGGCAGAACTTGGAACGTCAACCCAACCCACTCCCTCAAGGAAATAACAATGTTGTGGCAAACTTTTTCAGGGCTTTCAAGTCGCTTAAGCCCCCCGAGTTCCACAGATCAGCCGACCCAGTTGAGGCAAGGGCGTGGCTAAAGGAAATGGAGAAATCCTTTGAGATTCTGAGTACCGATGAGGCACATAAGACTGTATTTGCTACCTACCTTCTGAAAGGAGAGGCCAACTACTGGTGGGAGGCCAAGAAAAACATGGAGACAGATGCTATTATAACCTGGGAGAGATTCAGTCAATTGTTTTTGAGAAAATATTTCTCGAGGTTTATGGAGAACCAGATGGAGCTCAAGTTCTCGGAGCTAAAGCAGAATAACTTATCTGTAGCAGAGTACGAAGCAAAATTTACTAAGTTATCAAGGTTTGTGCCGGAGTTTGTGAGCACCGAGGAAAATAAAACTAGGAGGTTTCAGCAGGGACTGAAACCGTTGATTTAGAATAGGGACTGAATCCTTGAGCTTACTGATTATGCCACTCTGGTGCAAAAGGCAACAATTGCAGAAGCCAGAAGTGAACAGATGCAGAAGGAAAGAGAGCATAAGGGAATAAAGAGGAAAACTATGAGCATGGGTGGAGGTTCCGCAGGGGGAGCTTCCCAACTAGATTTAATCAAGGAGCAGTGTCCCTACCGGGAAAGAACACTGGGTTTAAGCGGCCAATGAGTGTGAATGTGAGCCAGAGCGGCCAGAAGTCAAGAATGTCCTATTCCAACCAGTCTCGACCCCCATTACCAGCCTGTAACACTTGTGGAAGGATGCATTCTGAGGAGTGTAAGGGAAAGCCAGTAACCTGCTTTAAGTGTGGTCAAGTGGGCCACTATTCCTACAAATGCCCTTCATCAGCCCCTGCCGTCATTCCAACCACCACTTGTCATCAGTGTGGACGCCCGGGTCATTGGAAGAGGGAATGCCCAATAAACAAACCAGCAGCTTCAGGAGCCAGCAGGGCTGCTTCTAATAAGCCACCTACTGCGATGACTTTCAATATGACAGTGTAAGATGCTATGAAAGACTCAGATGTGATAGCAAGTACCCTTTCTCTAAATTCAGTCAGTGCAAATGTTTTATTTGATTCTGGAGCAACTAAATCTTTTATATCAAAGGACTTTACGCATAAATTAAGACTTAAGGCTGAACCTTTAATAGAACCCTTACAAGTAGAAATAACCAACCATGAAATTATTCCTGTTAACCAGATTCACCCCGTCTATGAGTTAGGCATAGGGGAACAATCTTTTAGTGTTGATCTGATTCCTTTTAAATTAGGGGAGTTTGATGTAATTTTAGGAATGGACTGACTATATAGAAATGATGCTCAGATAGACTGTAAGGGGACGAAAGTTAAGTTGAATATCCCAGGGAAGAAAGAAGTCATATTTAGAGGAAAGAGGCAGAAACAGACATTTTTGACCATGGCCCAGGCCAATAAGATGGTACGAAAAGGAAATGAGGCTTACCTAGCCTATATGGTGGACACCCAGAAAGAGGTGCCCAACTTGTAAGATATTCCGGTAGTCAACGAATTTGAAGATGTCTTCCCACAAGACCTCCCGGGACTACCACCCGATAGAGTGATTGAATTTGCTATTGAGTTGGCCCCAGGGACGGCGCCAGTTTCAAAGGCACCTTACCAGTTAGCCCCATTAGAAATGAAGGAATTAGCTACCCAATTGCCGGAACTTTTGGATAAGGGTATGATAAGACCCAGTGTGTCTCCGTGGGGAGCACCCGTGTTATTTGTTAAGAAGAAAGATGGGAGCATGAGGCTGTGCATCGACTACCAAGAGTTGAACAAGCTAACCATAAAGAACAGGTACCCGTTACCTAGAATAGACGATCTATTCGACCAACTAAAGGATGCTGTTTATTTTTCCAAGATTGACCTAAAAAGGGATATCACCAACTAAAGATTAAACCCGAAGATATTTCCAAGACCGCGTTCCATACCAGGTCTAGGCACTATGAGTTCTTGGTAATGTCCTTTGGATTAACCAACGCCCTAGCGGCTTTCATGGATTTAATGAACAGAGTATTCAAGAAGTACTTGGACAAGTGTGTGATAGTTTTTATCGATGATATTTTAATCTACTCAGGGACCGAGGCAGAACATGCAGAGCATTTGAGGATAGCTCTAGGAATACTCGGAGAGGAACAGTTATTTGCCAAATTCTCGAAGTGTGAATTCTGGCGGAATGAAGTACATTTTTTAGGACATGTAATCAATAAAGAAGGAGTATTGGTCGACCCCTCCAAGATAGAGGCGGTCTCAAATTGGGAAAGGCCAACCACACCCACAGAAGTAAGGAGTTTCATAAGATTGGTCGGCTACTATCGTAGATTTGTACAGGACTTTGCGAAGATCGCAGCCCCTTTGACACGACTTACTCGTAAGACAGAGAAGTTTGAATGGACGGAAAAATGCGAGAACAGTTTTTAAGAATTAAAGAAAAGGTTGGTAACGACCCTGGTGTTGGCATTGCCAGACGGAAAAGGAGATTTTGTGATATATAGTGACGCTTCGCACATGGATTTGGGTGTGTGCTTATGCAGCACAGTAAGGTGATTACGTATGTGTCAAGACAATTGAAGGAATACGAGATTAGATATCCTACTCATGACCTTGAGCTCGCGGCAATAGTTTTTGCCTTAAAAATTCGGAGGCACTACTTGTATGGAGAGAAGTCCGAGATTTTCACAGACCATAAGAGGCTCAAGTACATATTTACGCAGAAAGAGCTCAACATGCGCTAGAGGAGATGGTTGGAACTAATCAAGGACTATGATTGTGAGATTCTCTATCATCCAGGGAAAGCCAATGTGGTGGCTGACGCCCTTAGCAGGAAGGAAAAGCACAAAATGATAATGACTTCGGAAGAATTGATAAGGGATTTCGAGAGAATGGAAATAGAAGTAAAGGTAACCAGAGCCGGAACTAAAAAGCTGTTTGAGATCTCGATGCAGCCAGAGTTATTGGAAAAGATTAGATTGTGCCAGGAAAAAGTAATGAATGAAGGCAAAAAGTCAATGGCTGGAGAAGAGATCCATACCGAGAGAGATGATAAGGGGATAATGAGGTATTCCTACAGGATTTGGGTTCCGAAAGTTCAAGAACTTAAAGACGAGATTTTGGATGAAAGCCATTGTTCAAGGTATTCCATTCACCCAGGAAGCACCAAGATGTATAGGGATTTGAAGGAGTATTACTGGTGGCCCAACATGAAGAGGGACGTAGCAGAATGGGTAAGCAAATGTTTG
This sequence comes from Apium graveolens, assembly GCF_009905375.1. NCBI lineage: Eukaryota > Viridiplantae > Streptophyta > Magnoliopsida > Apiales > Apiaceae > Apium > Apium graveolens. The sequence goes on along the minus strand of NC_133653.1, from coordinate 165,627,166 downwards.
ACTTGCCAAAGAGTAAAGGCAGAGCACCAGTGGACTTTTACGACCCCTGGAGATTCCCGAATGGAAATGGGAACAAATAGCCATGGATTTTATTGTCGGCTTACCAAGGACGAAAGCCAATCATGATGCCATATGGGTAATTATAGACCGACTGACAAAGTCAGCTCATTTCATTCCTATCAATGAGAGATACACGATCGATAGACTGGTGGACATTTACCTTAAGGAAATAGTGACGCGATATGGAGTCCCAGCGTCCATTGTCTCAGACCGAGACCCCAGGTTCAACTCCAGATTTTGGAGGAGCTTTCAGGAATGTGCGGGGACCAAATTAAATATGAGTACCGCATACCATCCCCAAACGGATGGGCAGAGTGAAAGGACCATCCAGACACTAGAGGATATGTTGAGAGTCTGTGCAATAGACTTTAAAGGAAGTTGGGATGATCACTTGCCGTTGATCGAGTTTTCTTACAACAATAGCTTTCATGCCAGCATCGGAATGCCGCCTTATGAGGCCCTGTACAGAAGAAGGTGTCGATCTCCCTTATACTGGGATGAAGTAGGAGAGCGGAAGATGCTCAGACCCGAAGTGATCCAAAGGACCAAAGACATAGTGGATCTCATTAGAGGACGGCTGGTAGCAGCCCAAGACAGTCATAAGAGACCTAGCCTGAAAGGACAAGGAGTATGAAATAGGGGACTTAGTACTGTTAAAAGTATCCCCTTGGAAGGGATTAATGAGGTTCGGAAAGAAAGGGAAAGTAAGCCCAAGATACATTGGACCTTTTGAGATACTAAGACAGATTGGGAAGTTGGCTTACGAGCTAGCCTTACCCCCGAACCTACAACAAGTTCATAATGTGTTCCATGTGTCAATGCTAAGGAAGTATCATCGAGATGCCAAACACATAGTGGAGTACGAGCAGGTGGATATGCAACCAGATCTGACTTACGTGGAGAAACCAGTAAAGATTATGGATAAGAAGGAGCAGGTGCTTCGGAACAAAGTGATCAAGCTAGTCAGAGTGCTATGGCAGAATCATAATGTGGAAGAATCAACTTGGGAACTAGAGAGCACAATGCTAGAAAAGTACCCCCATTTGTTTTCTATCTGATTCCGGGACAGAATCCTTTTTAAGGAGGGGAGACTGTAATAATCCAAAAATTTTGAACTTTTTGTAACCCTTATGAATAGTGATTTTGCTGATTATGCTGAATAAGAAAACTTTTCATGCCAGACTTTGTAGGGGTTCTATTATTGTTATTCTAAGATCTTATTAGTACTCTATATGGTATATAAGTGTATGTAAAGATCGTCAAAATCCAAATTCGAACACTTTGATTTTTCCCAAAAATCCACCAGATACAGAAAGAACTGAGTATAAGGTAACATGATAAAAAGGATTTAAATTCAAGGAGTATAAGAGAGGATCATAAAAGGAATATAATGTATTGAGAAAGGTTAAGGAAACCCAAGTAATAAGATCCCGGGTATGATCCCTGAAACGATAAACGAGAACGAAAGTTAAGCGAACCGTATAACAGATCAGCGATCATTAGCCAAGTAATTAGGAGCTAATCAAAGAGATTAGTGATGATGATGTCATCACACCAACAAGAAGAGGACAAGTGTGGGAAGATGACATAGGAGGATGACATAAGCATGATCAAAGGGAAGGAAGTGTTGGTTGATTATAAACCACACAAAATTTACCATGGTTAAAAGGTATTAAGCAAAACAAAAGGCAAAACAACCAAGCAAAACAATTCATAACACAAAACACACAAATTGACTTCACCTTTTCAAGAAGAATCTCTCGGCTTCATCTCCATTTCAAACAAAGAAAAACTCAAACTCAAGTTCCCAGCCTTGTTAATTAGTGAGGTAATTATCTAAGGTTCCTTGTACATAAATATAGATATCCTATGAATCTAAGCTTCAAATTCCTTCACAATCTCTTCCTATAATTCATGGAAGAAGAGAGTGAATAGTGTTTTTCAAGAACTTGAAATTTTGATCTTGTGTTTTTGTTTAGATAAAGCTTTAGTAAGGATTTTCCAAGGTTGTTTCAAGCTCATTAGTTACTCCTACTCACAAGGAAGGTATAATCTTTTAACCTAGCATAATTATTGAATGTTAAGAAGCTTGTTATGAGTAGTATAGTTCATGAGAAGTATGGTTATTGAATATTTAGAGATTGGTTGGTTTTGTAATTTTTTTGGAGTAGTAAATCTTGATTATTAGTTAATGAACTTAAGTAATCTCTTAGTTCATGATTGAGAAGTAGTATAAATTGGAAATATTAAGTTGTTGGGGCTGTTGTAATAAAGAATGGATGAAGTTTGGTTGTAGTGGTGATTGTGGGTTGAATTGTGAATTGATTGGAATGGTTTAAATTTGGTAATCACGTAAACATAGCCGTCGTAATGCCCGATTTACTTTAGACTGTTTTTGTTCTTAACATCAGGACCCGAGAACTCACTGTTAAGTTTTTACCATTGCCATGATTAGATAGTTCATGTTATGAGCTTCGTTTTGATATGTGGTTCGCTTGAATCCGATATACGGTTTAGGAGAAACGACCGTTTTAAGTAACGGCGTTTCGCGACCGAACCCTTACCCCTCGCCTTACTTTGAAACCTTGGTTAAGACCCTTAAATGACTAATTGGAGTATGAAGCAATTATTTAAAGTGGGTTAGGAAGTTGGTAGGGTACTCGCCAAAGAATCGCCTTAAAACTCTTAATGGTTAAATTATTAAAAATGGTGGAGCCGAGGGTACTCGAGCGACTTAAGTGAATCGTTAAGCGCAAAAGCGAACGTTTGGGGTCTAAAAGGTTAAAGTATAGATTCATAAGCAACTTTGGTTTAATTCCAACTTATATGTTGTTTATAGGTTACCAGACTCGTCCCAAGCCTTTTATCACCCCCAGTCGTTCAGGCAAGTTTTCTACCCGTTACACTGTTGTTGTGATATATATATGTATATGCATTATCTTGTGATAGATGCATGATGGTTAATTAGCAAATCTTGCGATATATTGGAGCATGCTGATATGGTTTATATGCATGTCTGTTTCGTAATCTTGATATCTATCTGTTGATTCAAATGCTTATAAGTTGCATAATACCTATGCTAGAGATAAGGAGTAGTTGCGTATACCCTTAGTATAGGGGACCCAAAGATGAACATTTTCTAAAACTGGGAGTCGATGTTCCCGTGTATATTATATATATTCATATATATATATAGATATAGTTTTCGAAACTATTAATCGAATAAGGTTTATTCGATAACTTTATTTTAATTAATGAATATTATTTTAAATATTCATTCGAGGACTTATGACTCTGTTTATTCCATTTAATGAATATTTTTTTGAATATTCATTCGAGGACTTATGACTCCGCTTATTTACTAAATAATATTCTTTATTTTATTAAAGAATAAGGTTTCGATAATCAAACTTATTTTTGATTATACAAATAAAGATCGTACTTTCGTATAAGTATATCTTTTGTTATTTATTATTCGTTTCAAGTATAAGTTTTTAAACTTCTACTTCAATTATTTTTATAAATATTATCCTTTATGGGAATATTATTTAGATAATAATATTCATATATTTTCTAATATATCGGGACTAATTTATTTCATTAAATCAGCATTACTCCAAACATTCTTAAAAATATTTTCGAGTCTTCAAAATGATTTTAAAAGTTAGGGCGGATCCCAAAACTCATTTTTATATTTAAGATCCTCCTTTCGAAGGGGATTTAAATACTCACTCAAAACCTGAGGGATCGGGCTCTGTGGTGTATTTTTATATTCGCAACAAGGTTGCTGTTTTGATAAAAGAGTTTTTGATTACTTACCCAACACTCGGGAAGTAAAATTCTTAGAACAAGTTAATCCATTAACAGGCACCGTGTTGGAAATATCGGTGAGTTATCCTTTCCAACTAGATACGACTTCTTGGTGGAGCCGTATCAACAACTTTCTACTTGGGGAAAGGGGGGACAAGCTTTGCGTTTCAGAGTCATGGATTTGATCTGAACTAGAAGTGGCGTAAGTGGTCGAGTGGTGCCGGCCCAGCCTTATTATATTGGACCAAATGGCCTGGAAGTTCCGCTAAGACGGTCCATTCCTTAGGAGTCCAGTGTTCGGTTGACAAGTAAATCCGACAGGTTCTCCACTATATGTAGAAAATGGTGGGGTTGCACTACTGCGACTGATCATCGTAAGTGGTCTTCCTGGCGCGGCAAACTCCCGTAATGAGTTCATCATCCAGTTGGATATTTCTGCAACACTACCCGGAGTATTTCGATCTAAAGGCTACAGATGGGTGGTTGCCGAAGCATTGACAGGGTCAAACAGTTATAATGGTGTTTCCATCAAATGAAGTATCTCGTAACTTCATTTCCTTAAAAAAAATATTTCAAAGATTGAATCTAGTCAAGTCTTATATTGTAGTTTCATTTATATAATGAACCTTCGAAAACTTATTATACTTTGAACAGTGGTAGTTCAAGTAGGTTTCTAAAATGGTATTAGTATAAGTGAAGTAATTGGTAACTTCATCTTCCTTTAAGCTTATATCCAGTAAGTAATTACCTTACACTTGTTAAAGTTTTCTAGTAAGTTATCCATTTAGATACTTGCATTACTATTTACACTTATATATTATCTTGCGAGCTGTAATGCTCACTCTTGCTTCATTTCTTCATCACACAACAACAGTTAGGAAAGATGGCCAGACTCAAGCAGACCCAGCGCAAGCGCGTGGGAAGCCTCCCGCGTCTTCCCGTTGATGTTGTAGCTACTATAGCTACAGAGGTAGATCTATTTGTAGATCAGGCATTCTACTTTTAGGAATCAATTATGTATAATTATAACTTGTGACAGATAATGGCAATTAACTGTAAACTTATCAAGTAATCATTTTGGGTTGTAATAACTTTTAAATTGTGGATTCAAGGACTTGTACTTATTTCAATTTCATCTCTGAGACTATAACGTGTTGTGGTGTGTGTTAATGTGGGGTCACAACTTGCAGTTATTTATTATTAATTAAGTTAAGTGATATTGTGGAAAGAAAGACCGTGACGACCCGGATCCCCGACCCCGGATCTGGGGGTGTTACAGAAATGGTATCAGAGCTAAGCGTTATAAACCTCAGAGATGATGCGACGATATAATAATAAACTCACAAAGATAATAAGAACTCTTGCCAAGTTCATAGTCGGACTACTTAAAGTAGCACTGACAGTTAAAACCTTTACGGGAACTCTTATAAGTATCATGATAGTAACTTAGCCCGTTTAATGTGTAGGCACATGAGATAGAGGACCCAGAGATGTTCGAGCGTGAGCATGATGAGGCACTGCTAGATGCCGAGGATCAGGAGGAGCCTGAGATGGAGGAGGAGGAGAAGGACCCCTCAGAGGAGTCAGAGACGGAGGTTATTGCGAGTTCAGATGAGGAGGACCCGGATGAGGTCCTAGTGGCTGAGTAGCATGTCGGAGCTATGGTAGAGTACACTGGTACCCCTTTACCCTCACTCCCGGTGGTCAGAGCTCCTACCCCTGGACCACTATCTTGGAGACCCTATGACAACAGCTCTGAGCCCCATACTCCCGAGCCTAGGCAGACCGAGGAGGTACCCCCAGCGGCTCCGGATTCACCACCTCTCGACCCTGCCCATAGGCAGTCTTTGTTAGCTCACGGCTATGTTCAGGATGTACTGAGGACTCGAGTGGCTGTTGCTGAGGTCCGGCTGGATGAGGTCAGGATGGAGTTGGAGGTGGAGAGGGCTGGTCGACGTGCCCGATCTTATGAGGCTAGAGCTACCATACCCCGATCCCTGAGAAGGGAGCTGAATGGGATAGAGCTCACGGCCCGTGCGAGACTCCGATCACTCCAGGGGGACATGCATGGAAGGATCTCTAGGAGGCAGGCTGACTACATCTTCCGTCGTGCGATGAAAAGGGTGTGCGAGGTGACCCGCTCCGGTGTGTGATTTAGGACCAGTGATGGGGTAGTCTAGTCGTCTAGTTAGTCGAGGCCATAGTAAGAGCCAATTTTCCGGGATAGTTGACTTGTGTATAGCATCCCTTTCTCTGACTAGACAGATAGACTCTTGTGTATCACTTTTGGGCAGATGGCTGTAGAACTGTTGTATTTTTGACCAGGTCAAACTATGTATTTCTCGCATTATGTATATATTTCTTTCCTTTCAGTTCAGTTCCTTAGTGACGAGATCATTATTTTTATCATTATTATTACTACACTTCTTATTAGAACTGTCATAATATAATAGAATTGCGAGATATATTCTCCCCATTATAGAACTGTGCAAGGCACAATTTTGTGTATAAATGTGACCTAAAATTGAATTTCCCAAAAATTTATCAGTATCATGCCGCCAAGAAAGATTGGAACTAGGGCAAACCCTGGATCTAAGGACCGGGGAAGCCATAACTAGGACGGTAGGAACCAAGAACACAGTGAAGAGGAAGACGAGGATTATGTTGAACAGGATGACTCCCTATATGAAGAGGAGGAGGAAACATATGATGTTGAAGGATTTGAGATAGAGGCTGAAGAAGGAGAAACTGAGGTTGAGCAACCAGTACCAAACCCAAGCATGGATCCCATGGGACAGTTCATGCAACTACTAAGGCAGAACTTGGAACGTCAACCCAACCCACTCCCTCAAGGAAATAACAATGTTGTGGCAAACTTTTTCAGGGCTTTCAAGTCGCTTAAGCCCCCCGAGTTCCACAGATCAGCCGACCCAGTTGAGGCAAGGGCGTGGCTAAAGGAAATGGAGAAATCCTTTGAGATTCTGAGTACCGATGAGGCATAGAAGACTGTATTTGCTACCTACCTTCTGAAAGGAGAGGCCAACTACTGGTGGGAGGCCAAGAAAAACATGGAGACAGATGCTATTATAACCTGGGAGAGATTCAGTCAGTTGTTTTTGAGAAAATATTTCTCGAGGTTTATGGAGAACCAGATGGAGCTCAAGTTCTTGGAGCTAAAGCAGAATAACTTATCTGTAGCAGAGTACGAAGCAAAATTTACTAAGTTATCAAGGTTTGTGCCGGAGTTTGTGAGCACCGAGGAAAATAAAGCTAGGAGGTTTCAGCAGGGACTGAAACCGTTGATTTAGAATAGGGACTGAATCATTGAGCTTACTGATTATGCCACTCTGGTGCAAAAGGAAACAATTGCAGAAGCCGGAAGTGAACAGATGCAGAAGGAAAGAGAGCATAAGGGAATAAAGAGGAAAACTATGAGCATGGGTGGAGGTTCCGCAGGGGGAGCTTCCCAACTAGATTTAATCAAGGAGCAGTGTCCCTACCGAGAAAGAACACTGGGTTTAAGCGGCCAATGAGTGTGAATGTGAGCTAGAGCGGCCAGAAGTCAAGAATGTCCTATTCCAACCAGTCTCGACCCCCATTACCAGCCTGTAACACTTGTGGAAGGATGCATTCCGAGGAGTGTAAGGGAAAGCCAGTAACCTGCTTTAAGTGTGGTCAAGTGGGCCACTATTCCTACAAATGCCCTTCATCAGCCCCTGCCGTCATTCCAACCACCACTTGTCATCAGTGTGGACGCCCGGGTCATTGGAAGAGGGAATGCCCAATGAACAAACCAGCAGCTTCAGGAGCCAGCAGGGCTGCTTCTAATAAGCCACCTACTGCGATGACTTTCAATATGACAGTGCAAGATGCTATGAAAGACTCAGATGTGATAGCAAGTACCCTTTCTCTAAATTCAGTCAGTGCAAATGTTTTATTTGATTCTGGAGCAACTAAATCTTTTATATCAAAGGACTTTGCGCATAAATTAAGACTTAAGGCTGAACCTTTAATAGAACCCTTACAAGTAGAAATAACCAACCATGAAATTATTCCTGTTAACCAGATTCACCCCGTCTATGAGTTAGGCATAGGGGAACAATCTTTTAGTGTTGATCTGATTCCTTTTAAATTAGGGGAGTTTGATGTAATTTTAGGAATAGACTAGCTATATAGAAATGATGCTCAGATAGACTGTAAGGGGAAGAAAGTTAAGTTGAATATCCCAGGGAAGAAAGAAGTCATATTTAGAGGAAATAGGCAGAAACAGAAATTTTTGACCATGGCCCAGGCCAATAAGATGGTACGAAAAGGAAATGAGGCTTACCTAGCCTATATGGTGGACACCCAGAAAGAGGTGCCCAACTTGCAAGATATTCCGGTAGTCAACGAATTTGAAGATGTCTTCCCACAAGACCTCCCGGGACTACCACCCGATAGAGTGATTGAATTTGCTATTGAGTTGGCCCCAGGGACGGCGCCAGTTTCAAAGGCACCTTACCAGTTAGCCCCATTAGAAATGAAGGAATTAGCTACCCAATTGTCGGAACTTTTGGATAAGGGTATGATAAGACCCAGTGTGTCTCCGTGGGGAGCACCCGTGTTATTTGTTAAGAAGAAAGATGGGAGCATGAGGCTGTGCATCGACTACCAAGAGTTGAACAAGCTAACCATAAAGAACAGGTACCCGTTACCTAGAATAGACGATCTATTCGACCAACTAAAGGATGCTGTTTATTTTTCCAAGATTGACCTAAAAACGGGATATCACCAACTAAAGATTAAACCCGAAGATATTTCCAAGACCGCGTTCCATACCAGGTCTAGGCACTATGAGTTCTTGGTAATGTCCTTTGGATTAACCAATGCCCTAGCGGCTTTCATGGATTTAATGAACAGAGTATTCAAGAAGTACTTGGACAAGTGTGTGATAGTTTTTATCGATGATATTTTAATCTACTCAGGGACCGAGGCAGAACATGCAGAGCATTTGAGGATAGCTCTAGGAATACTCAGAGAGGAACAGTTATTTGCCAAATTCTCGAAGTGTGAATTCTGGCGGAATGAAGTACATTTTTTAGGACATGTAATCAATAAAGAAGGAGTATTGGTCGACCCCTCCAAGATAGAGGCGGTCTCAAATTGGGAAAAGCCAACCACACCCACAGAAGTAAGGAGTTTCATAAGATTGGCCGGCTACTATCGTAGATTTGTACAGGACTTTGCGAAGATCGCAGCCCCTTTGACACGACTTACTCGTAAGACAGAGAAGTTTGAATGGACGGAAAAATGCGAGAACAGTTTTCAAGAATTAAAGAAAAGGTTGGTAACGACCCCGGTGTTGGCATTGCCAGACGGAAAAGGAGATTTTATGATATATAGTGACACGTCGCACATGGATTTGGGTGTGTGCTTATGCAGCACAGTAAGGTGATTACGTATGTGTCAAGACAATTGAAGGAATACGAGATTAGATATCCTACTCATGACCTTGAGCTCGCGGCAATAGTTTTTGCCTTAAAAATTCGGAGGCACTACTTGAATGGAGAGAAGTCCGAGATTTTCACAGACCATAAGAGGCTCAAGTACATATTTACGCAGAAAGAGCTCAACATGCGCCAGAGGAGATGGTTAGAACTAATCAAGGACTATGATTGTGAGATTCTCTATCATCCAGGGAAAGCCAATGTGGTGGCTGACGCCCTTAGCAGGAAGGAAAAGCTCAAAATGATAATGACTTCGGAAGAATTGATAATGGATTTTGAGAGAATGGAAATAGAAGTAAAGGTAACCGGAGCCGGAACTAAAAAGATGTTTGAGATCTCGATGCAGCCAGAGTTATTGGAAAAGATTAGATTGTGCCAAGAAAAAGTAATGAATGAAGGCAGAAAGTCAATGGATGGAGAAGAGATCCATACCGAGAGAGATGATAAGGGGATAATGAGGTATTCCTACAGGATTTGGGTTCCGAAAGTTCAAGAACTTAAAGACGAGATTTTGGATGAAAGCCATAGTTCAAGGTATTCCATTCACCCGGGAAGCACCAAGATGTATAGGGATTTGAAGGAGTATTACTGGTGGCCCAACATGAAGAGGGACGTAGCAGAATAGGTAAGCAAATGTTTGACTTGCCAAAGAGTAAAGGCAGAGCACCAGTGGACTTTTACGACCCCTGGAGATTCCCGAATGGAAATGGGAATAAATAGCCATGGATTTTGTTGTCGGCTTACCAACGACCGTGACGACCCGGATCCCCGACCCCGGATCTGGGGGTGTTACAGAAATGGTATCAGAGCTAAGTGTTATAAACCTCAGAGATGATGCGATGATATAATAATAAACTCACAAAGATAATAAGAACTCTTGCCAAGTTCATAGTCGGACTACTTAAAGTAGCACTGACAGTTAAAACCCTTATGAGAACCCTTATAAGTATCATGATAGTAACTTAGCCCGTTTAATGTGTAAGCACATGAGATAGAGGACCCAGGAGAAGCCAGAGATGGAGGAGGAGGAGAAGGACCCCTCAGAGGAGTCAGAGACGGAGGTTATTGCGAGTTCAGATGAGGAGGACCCGGATGAGGTCCTAGTGGCTGAGGAGCATGTCGGAGCTATGGTAGAGTACACTGGTACCCCTTTACCCTCACTCCCGGTGGTCAGAGCTCCTACCCCTGCACCACTATCTTGGAGACCCTATGACGACAGCTCTGAGACCCATACTCCCGAGCCTAGGTAGACCGAGGAGGCACCCCCAGCGGCTCCGGATTCACCACCTCTCGACCCTGCCCATAGGCAGTCTTTGTTAGCTCACGACTATGTTCAGGATGTACTGAGGACTCGAGTGGCTGTTGCTGAGGCCCAACTGGATGAGGTCAGGATGGAGGTGGAGGTGGATAGGGCTGATCGACGTGCCCGATCTTATGAGGCTAGAGCTACCATACCCCCGATCCCTGACAAGGGAGCTGAATGTGATAGAGCTCATGGCCCGTGTAAGACTCCGATCACTCCAGGGGGACAGGCATGGAAGGATCTCTAGGAGGCAGGCTGACTACATCTTCCGTCGTGTGATGGAAAGGGTGTGGGAGCTGACCCGCTCCGGTGTGTGATTCAAGACCAGTGATGGGGTAGTCTAGTCGTCTAGTTAGTCGAGGCCATAGTAAGAGCCAATTTTTCTGGGATAGTTGACTTGTGTATAACATCCCTTTCTCTGACTAGACAGATAGACTCTTGTGTATCACTTTTGGGCAGATGGCTGTAGAACTGTTGTACTTTTGACCAGATCAAACTATGTATTTCTCGCATTATGTATATATTTGTTTCCTTTCAGTTCAGTTCCTTAGTGACGAGATCACTGTTTTTATCATTATTATTACTACACTTCTTATTAGAACTGTCATAATATAGTACAATTGCGAGATACATTCTCCCCATTATAGAACTGTGCAAGGCACAATTTTGTGTATGAATGTGACCTAACGTTGAATTTCCCAAAAATTTATCAGTATCATGCCGCCAAGAAAGATTGGAACTAGGGCGAACCCTGGATCTAAGGACCAGGGAAGCCATAACCAGGATGGTAGGAACCAAGAACACAGTGAAGAGGAAAACGAGGATTATTTTGAACAGGATGACTCCCTGTATGAAGAGGAGGAGGAAACAAATGTTGTTGAAGGATTTGAGATAGAGGCTGAAGAAGGAGAAACTGAGGTTGAGCAACCAGTACCAAACCCAAGCATGGATCCCATGGGACAGTTCATGCAACTACTAAGGCAGAACTTGGAACGTCAACCCAACCCACTCCCTCAAGGAAATAACAATGTTGTGGCAAACTTTTTCAGGGCTTTCAAGTCGCTTAAGCCCCCCGAGTTCCACAGATCAGCCGACCCAGTTGAGGCAAGGGCGTGGCTAAAGGAAATGGAGAAATCCTTTGAGATTTTGAGTACCGATGAGGCACAGAAGACTGTATTTGCTACCTACCTTCTGAAAGGAGAGGCCAACTACTAGTGGGAGGCCAAGAAAAATATGGAGATAGATGCTATTATAACCTGGGAGAGATTCAGTCAGTTGTTTTTGGGAAAATATTTCTCGAGGTTTATGGAGAACCAGATGGAGCTCAAGTTCTTGGAGCTAAAGCAGAATAACTTATCTGTAGCAGAGTACGAAGCAAAATTTACTAAGTTATCAAGGTTTGTGCCGGAGTTTGTTAGCACCGGGAAAAAGAAAGCTAGGCGGTTTCAGCAGGGACTGAAACCGTGGATTTAGAATAGGGTGGCAATCCTTGAGCTTACTGATTATGCCACTCTAGTGCAAAAGTCAACAATTGCAGAAGCCGGAAGTGAACAGATGCAGAAGGAAAGAGAGAAGAAGGGAATAAAGAGGAAAACTATGAGCATGGGTGGAGGTTCTGCAGGAGGGAGCTTCTCAACTAGATTTAATTAAGGAGCAGTGTCCCTATCGGGAAAGAGCACTGGGTTTAAACGGCCAATGAGTGTGAATGTGAGACAGAGCGGCCAGAAGTCAAGAATGTCCTATTCCAACCAGTCTCGACCCTCATTGCCAGCCTGTAACACTTGTGGAAGGATGCATTCTGAGGGGTTTAAGGGAAAGCCAGTAACCTGCTTTAAGTGTGGTCAAGTGGGCCACTATTCCCACAAATGCCCTTCGTCAGCCCCTGCCGTCATTCCAACCACCACTTGTCATCAGTGTGGACGCCCGGGTCATTGGAAGAGGGAATACCCAATGAACAAACCAGCAGCTTCAGGAGCAAGCAGAGCTGCTTCTAATAAGCCACCTATTGCGAGGACTTTCAACATGACAGTGCAAGATGCTATGAAAGACTCAGATGTGATAACAGGTACCCTTTCTCTAAATTCAGTCAGTGCAAATGTTTTATTTGATTCTGGAGCAACTAAATCTTTTATATCAAAGGACTTTGTGCATAAATTAAGATTTAAGGCTGAACCTTTGATAGAACCCTTACAAGTAGAAATAGCCAACCATGAAATTATTCCTATTAACCAGATTCACCCCGCCTGTGAGTTAGGCATAGGGGAACAATCTTTTAGTATTGATCTGATTCCTTTTAAATTAGGGGAGTTTGATATAATTTTAGGAATGGACTGGCTATCTAGCAATGATGCTCAGATAGACTGTAAGGGGAAGAAAGTTAAGTTGAATATCCCAGGGAAGAAAGAAGTCATATGTAATAACCCCAATTTTTGGGAAATTTTTGAAACCCTTATGAATAGTGTTTTTGCTGAATGAGAAAACTTTTCATGTCACGCTATGTAGGGGTTCTGATATGGATATTCTGAGATTTTATTAGTACTTTATATGGGATATAAGTGTATGTAAAGATCGTCAGAATCCAAATCCGAACACTTTGATTTTTCCCGGAAATTCACAAGATACGGAGAGAATTGAGTATAAGGTAACAGGATAAAAAGGATTTAAATTAAAGGATTATAGGAGAGGATCATAAAAGGAATATAATATATTGAGAAAGGTTAAGGGAACCTAAGTAATAAGATCCCGGGTATGATCCCTCAAACGATAAACGAGAACGAAAGATAAGCGAACCGTAAAACAAATAAGTGACCAAGAGACAAGCTTGTACAAGAAGCCATGGATTGTGACATCATCAAACCACAAGGTGTGGACAAGTGGGAGCATTATGACATGTGCAAGGTGACATAAGCATGACATGGGAAGGAAGGAGGTGTGGTGGCTTTGTAACCACACAAATTCAAGGGCAAGAAGGTAATTGACTAAAGCAAGCACAAAAACCAAGCAACCAAGCCAAGCAAATCATTTTTCATCAAAATCAAAAAGAAACCAAGGCATTGTTCTTCATGCTCTCGGCCAAAACAGAATCAGAACACTAAAACTGCTGTATCTCCTTCATTTCTCACTCAAATATTGTGTTCTATAGCTCATTGGAAAGGTATTGAGATGGCCTACAACTCTTGTTCATAAGTCTCGTCCAAATAATCATGGTAAGACCCTAATTTTTACAGTTCTTTAAATCGGACTTTTAGAAACTTCAAAGCCTAACTTTGTGTTCTTGATTTCTTTGGAAAGATCAAGCTTGTAGGAGGCTCCCTAAGGCTTCCTAGCAACTTAACACCTCCCAAGGAAGGTATAAACTTCAAACCCTAGCCTTTACTTTATTTGTTAGTAAGTTTAATGGTTGGTGTTGTGAAATGAGAAGCATGGATTGTGATTATTAGTAGTTTGGTTTGATTTGGAAGTGTTTTGGTAATTGAAGCTTGATTATAGTTCATAGGTCTTGATTGTGGTTGTTTGAGTTGAAAACCTTGCAGATTATGGACTGATGTGGTATGGTTTAGGTGAAGTTTTGTTGTATTGATGGTTATGAGTTGGTTGGTGGTTAATTGGAGTAGTTTAAACATTGGTAATCGCGTAAACATAGCCGTCGTAACGTCCGATTTTCTTTGGACTGTTTTTGTGCATAACATTAGGACCCGAGAACCCCCTGCTAGATTGTGACCACTGCCATGTTTAGATAGCTCATGTTACGAGCTTCGTTTTGATATGTAGTTCGTCCGATTCCGATTTACGGTTTAGGAGAAACGACCGTTTCAAGTAACGGCGTTTCGCGGACGAAACTTTTTCCCTCGCCTTACTTTGGAATGTAGGTTAAAGGCCAAAAAGGGTTAATTAATGTATGAAACATTTATGGTAAGTGTGTTAGGCAGTTGGTAAGACATTCGCGAAGGAATCGCTTTACAACTCGTAAAGGTTAAATTATTAAAAATGGTGGAGCCGAGGGTACCCGAGTGACTTAAGCGAATCGGTGAGCGCAAAACTAGCATTAGAGTCTAAGTTAGTTAAATCATAGATTTACAAGTGATTTTGGTTTAATTCCAACTTACTTGTTGTTTATAGGTTATCAGACTCGTCCCGAGCCTTTCTCACCCCCAAGTCGCTCAGGCAAGTATTCTATCCGTTATACTGTTGTTGTGATGAATACACTTGTATATGCATTATCTTGCGATAGATGCATGTTGGTTATTTAGCAAATTCTTGCGATATATTGTAGCATGTGATATGGTATATATGCATGCCTGTTTCATATTCTTGAAATATATATCTGTTGGTTCAGTTGATAATACCTATGCTAGAGGATAGCAGTATCTTGCATATACCCTTAGTATAGGGACCCAAAGGTGAAAATATTTTCTAAAACCGGGAGTCGAGGATCCCGAGTAGATTTCATATATATATGGATATGGATATATATATATATATATATTTATATATATATGGTTATAGTTTTCCAAACTATTAATCGAATAATGTTTATTCGATAACTTTAACTTTATTTATTTATTTGAATATTATTTTGAATATTCATTTGAGGATGTATGACTCCTTTATTTTATTTAATGAATATTATTTATAATATTCATTCGAGGTATTATGACTCAGCTTATTTTATTTATTGAATATTATTTGAATATTCATTTGAGGATCTATGACTCCGATTATTTGCTGAAATATATTCTTTATTTTATTAAAGAATAAGATGTCAATATTCAAACTTATTTTCGATTATTCAAATAAAGATAATACTTTCATATAAGTATATCTTTGGTTAATTAATACTCGTTTCAAGTATAAATTTTAATACTTCTACTTCAATTATTTTTATAAAGACTATTCTTTATGGGAATATTATTTAATTAATAATATTCAGATATTTTCTAATATTCTGGGGACTGATTTACTTCATTAAATCAGCCTTACTCCAAACACTCTTTAAAGTGTTTTCGAGTCTTCAAAATGATTTTTAAAAGTCAGAGCGGATCCCAAAACTCATTTTTATATTTAAGATCTTCTTTTTTTAAGGGGATTTAAATACTCGCTCAAAACCTGGGGAATCCGGCTCTGTGGTGTATTTTATATTCGCAACGAGGTTGCAGATTTGGTAAATGAATTGATTACTTGCCCAACGTTCGGGAAGTAAGCCCATCTCATTGAGTCGGCATAAGCGACAGGCCGGGGTACGGTCTATTATTGTGTAAGTGGCTGGGTGGCAGTCCATCAACGCGTGAGGGGCCGGGGTACGGCCGAGCGCGAGGTCCTAATGCGGCCAGGGTGATGACCGGTGAGGAATTCATCCATCTACAGTAGAAAAGGTTACTTATTGGTATCTTTGCCTGATCAGCAAGATATCGGGTTTATGCCAAAATTCTTTTCCTTTCCAAAATTCATTGGATGTTTCAAACTCTGTTCATACTTTACATAACAGAGGTTTCAGGAAATGTTGAAAGGGGTATATATATGTGGATATATATATATCGGGACTAAATAAAGCATCTCATAACTTTTTCATTCAATAATCTTTCAAAGATTGAATCTATTCAAGTCTTAACTTGTGGTCTCATCTATGGGATGTTTTTCTTAAAACCTATAATACTTTGAACGGTGGCAGTTCAAGTAGCTTTATATATGATATAAGTGTGGTGAAGTATTGGTAACTTCATTCCTTGTTTTACTCATATCTAGTAAGTAATTATCTTACGCATGATAGAGATTCTAGTAAGTATCCATTTAGATACTTATATTATTGTTATCACTATACATATTATCTTGCGAGCTGTAAGGCTCACTCTTGCTTTATTTCTTCATCACACAACAACAGTTAGGAGAGATGGCCAGACTCCAGCAGACCCAGCGCAAGCGCGTGGGAAGCGTCCCGCGTCTTCCCGCTGATGTTGTAGCTGCTATAGCTGCAGAGGTAGATCCATTGTAGTTCAGACCATCTACTTTTGAGAATCAAATTATGTATAATTATAACTTGTGGCAGATAATGGCAATTAACTGTAAATTTATCAAGTAATCATTTTGGGTTGTAATAACTTTTAAATGGTGGATTCAAAGACTTGTACTTATTTCAATTTCATCTCTGAGACTATAACAGGTTGTGGTGTGTGTTAGTGTGGGGTCACAGTATGAGGTTATTTATTATTAATTAAGTGAAGTGATATTGTGGAAAGAAAGACCGTGACAACCCGGATCCCCGACCCCGGATCTGGGGGTGTTACAGAAATGGTATCAGAGCCAAGCGTTATAAACCTCAGAGATGATGGGACGTTAAGATAATAAGATTCACTAAGATAATAAGAACTCTTGCCAAGTTCATAGTCGGGCTACCTAACGTAGTACTGACGGTTAAAACCCTTATGGGAACCCTTATAAATATCGTGATAGGAGCGTAGTTCGTTATCGTATATGGTAGCGGGACTCCGAACCCTGAAGTTGAGGAACATCAACGCGATGATGTTTTATTAGTTATTGGAGATCAGATTGTGGATCCGATAGAGTGTCCTAATGCAGGACCGGATGATGTTGATATTGAGGATGTTGTCCTAGTAGGGATAGTTGTTGAGAAGGACCCCATGGAGGATCCTGACAGGATTGGATAAAGGACCACTGATGAATTGATGACCCTGGTTGGGTCGACTACCAGAGGTAGGATTGGCCGGTCACTACCAGAGGTTCGTTCAAGTTTGTAAAGATAGTAGCCCCTTTAACGTGGCTTACTCATAAGACTGAGAAGTTCGAATAGACAGAGAAATGCGAGAACAGCTTTTAAGAACTGAAGCAAAGGTTGGTGACGGCCCCTATGTTGGCGTTGCCGGATGGAAAAAGGAGATTTTGTGATTTGTAAGTGACGCTTCGCATAAGGAATTAGGGTGCTTCTTAGCACAGCAAGATAATCGCGTCTGCGTCAAGACAATTAAGGTAATATAAAATTCGATATCCCCGCCCATGAGCTTAGGCTCGTGGCAATAGTTTTACCCTAAAGATTGGAGGCACTACTTGTATGGAGAGAAGTACGAGAATTACCTAAGCCATAAGTGCTCTAGTACATTCTTACGTAGAAAGAGCTCAACATACGCCAGAGGAGGCGGTTAGAGCTAATCAAGAATTATGATTGGGAGATTCTTTATCATTCGGGGAAAGCCAATATGGTGGCTGATGCCATTAGTAAAAAGGAGAGACTCAAGATGATAATGTCTTTGGGAGAGTTGATAAGAGATTTTGAGAAAATGGAAATAGTAGTGAAGGTAACCGGAGCCGGTACCGAAAAGCTGTTTGAGATTGTATTAGAGACCGAATTATTGGAAAAGAGCATATTGTGCCAGAAAAAGGTGATGAATGAAGGCAGAGAGCCAACAAATAAATATGAGATTAATACTGAGAAAGATGATAAGGGAATAATGAGGTATTCCTATAGAATTTGGGTTCCGAAAGTTCAAGAGCTTAAGGATGAGAACTTAGATGAGAGCCATAGTTTGAGGAATAGGATTTAGGGCAAACCCAGAGTGTGATAGTCAGGGAGGTTGCCATCAAGATAGAAAGAACCCATAACATAATGAAGTGGAAAATGAGGATTTTAACGTATAAGATAACCCCAAGTATGGGGAGTAGGAAGAAATATTTAGACTGAGAAAACAAAAGTCGAGCGAGATAAGGAGACCCGAGACGGTACTCCTATACGGAAATTCATGGACCTGTCTAAAAAGAACTTAGACTATTATCCCCAACCACCACCTTGAGGAAACAATGTGGTAGGAAATTCTTTCATGACCTTTAAGTCGTTAAGCTCTCAGAGTTCCAAGGAACAGGTTGACCCAGTCGAGGCAATAGCCTGGCTAAAGGAAATAGAGGAATCAGTTGAGATTCTAAATGATTGATGAACCACAAAAGACTGTTTGTATCACTCACCCTCCTAAGAGAGAGACCACCCGCTGGTGAAAGATCAAGAAAGGCACGGAGCCAGAGGTTAGAATAAACTGATTTAAGTTCAGTCAATTGTTTTAAGAAAGTACTTTCCAAGGTTATGGAGATAGTGTAAAAGCTTTAGAGACAGAACAAAGGCAGACGAGTATGATGAATTATGAATCTAAGTTGTAAAAGTTATCAAGATTCGTTCTGAGGACACGAATCCAGAATGACGGGATGTTTGAAATCAATGCTTATATTGTGATTGGTTTGTGAAATAATGATAAGAGAAAGGAAAATAAAAAGAAACTGAAGTGGAAAGGAATATAAAGGCAATAGAGTTTGAGGAATGATAAGGGAGTTGGGTATGAGGAAACCCTAAAGACTCATAGCAATAGAAATAGAAAAGTATGTAATCGTCAGGATGATGATCCACCATGAGTTAAAATTGATGGTTGAAGGCATAAGAGATACATATATTGGACCCCCTTTAAGTTGGGAGGATTCGAGGAAACCTTGAGATAGTTCGAAGGATAAATATTGAGACACGGATAGACTGAGGAGACAAGAAAGTAAGAAATCAGGAAAAATTGGATGAAGGAAGTGACCTTCAATAATGTGAAATGTAAGACCGGTGGCTCGATACCCAGAAAGGGAGACGCCAGGTATGGGAGGTATCCCAACATTGAGGTGACTGTTGAGATAAACAACAAAAGTAAATAAGGAATTAGTAAGAAGAAGTTCACGTTGAACATGACCAATATCTTCCAGAACATCCATGTTATCATTACCAAATCAGGAAAGAAAAGCGGATGACCATTGTTATCTTTTGGAGACCATATGGATTGACCTCAATTTGAATAAGGATGCTATTATGAAGTTAGGTATAGACTATCGAGGTGGGAATGATGAATAAGATAATCTATCAAGGATATATGACTTTATTTATCCATGGAAGGATGCTTGTACCTTTTTAAAGGTGGAATTAAGGATAGAACATCGGTAACTTAAAACGAATCCTAGGGGAATGCATAAAGGTTGGCATTTCACCCTTAATAGGGATAGTATGAGTTTTGACAGTATGATTGGGAAAGGGTTAAGGTAACAACAACCTTTAAGAATCAGTGGAGAAATTTTTTCAGAAGAATATAGACAATGGTTCTAGTATTAGTAAATGGTATTGTGATATGCCCTGTATCTAGGGAATACAGGAGGAACGATTGAAGGATAACCTTAGAGGTTTTACAAGGAGAAAGGTAATATTTAAAATTCTCAAGAATAGAAATGTTGATAAAGGAAATATGATGTAATTATAATGATGCCAAGTGGGGCACGTGTTAAACCACGAGAAAGTATGGATCGAACCAGTAATGGTCGAAATTGTTCAGGGCAATTAGGACTTAAGATAAAAAATGTTCTAAGTATGATTGAGAGTCAGTCTTGACAGTGATTAGCCTCTAAAGACTGAGGCAATAACTTATGGAAAAATGGTGATATTGTTTTTTTATTTATTTACTCATCAGATATTAAAGGAAAGCATTTTCACATAAGCTGTGATTGAAATAAGGTAGAAAATTTATTTGGAGATGGTTAAAGTGACATTGACTGTAAGGAAATTTTACTATCAGGAAAGGCCAAAGAGGTGGCCGACACTTTAAAGGTAAGAGGATAATTATAGGCGCTTGTGCCAAAAGAATACAGTGATGATGGTTAAAACTGTGAAGGTTGTATTATGGTTTGGAAGATTGACATTCCTTCTGATGACTGTGCAATACCCAGCCGTAATAGTAGTTGGTAAAGGTTTAATTCGTGTAATCGCCATGAGCGGGCTATCTATCTTAGAAGGTCCTATCTTGAGATAAGCCAGGACCATGTTTCCAAAAAGGACTAGACGAACCTTTGAGATCAGGAGTGTACTCCATGAATCATGAATGGTGATTATGTTACCTCCTTAGAAGGATTTGATACGACATGTATGGACTCCGTATGGTTAGCTATTAAGACTTCATGGAAAATGAATGACGACAGTAGGTCAGTGGTGGACCATAGTAAGGCAGCAATGATTCTGCGAGTATTGAGCTGATTATAACCGTGAGAGTTGTATTGGAATGGGTGTTGAGATTGAGTACCACTAATTGGGTAGTGGTAGTGTATAAGTTATCATTGATAGACTAATTAAGTAGAGTATCTACCTAGTGAATAATTATTCTTTCTTATCAATAGAGAGTCGTATTATTATACAAGGAAGGTTGCGGTGCAAGCATAGAATTCAAGTAACGATGATGTCTAGAATGAGATCCCAGATTCGATTTTCGATGTCGAGGGAGTTTCAAAGGTAATTGTGTATAAGCTCGAGGAAGAGCATGGGTCCATAGAATGATGGACGGGATAGCGAAAATATTTAGGCACGTGAAATGCGATGCTATAATACTTGATGTTGATATAAATACATATATGTTTTGTTCTTCTATGACAAACCTCTATAGTTCAGAGGTAGGTTCCAAGCCAGATATTTTGTGGCAGTATATTTTTTTTCATATATACAATTCTCTTCAGTTCGTTCTTTTCTCTTCTTTTCATTTCATGTAAGCTGAGAAGAACAACCCTTCCAGAAGGGGAGGTATTGCCGAATGACTATCTATCTTTGTGATAGAAGCCTAGTAGGATACCACATGTTGTTTAATTGCTTGTCAAGTACTAAAGGCTGGCCACCTTCTGTACTAACTATGCAATATAACAAGTGTTCATGATCATAGTGATCTCTCAACAAATTCCTTTACTTCTATTTGATTGATCAAATTTTGGAAAATAGAAACAACTGAAAAAGGAGTAATAAAGTGGTGGTAGTATGCGGAATGGAAACACATTCGTGATACTAAGGTTGACGTGGTTATTAAAAGGTTATAGAACGCTAACGAGCAAAAGTATAACCCGTATAATATTAGGAACAGAAGGTAGTAGCGATTACGAACTGGAAAAGAATGGGTATTGAGAAGCAGAAGCTCTAATGCTAAAAGCAATAATGAGAGTCTGTGCAATAGACTTGAAAGAATTTGGAATGATCACTTAATTCGGATTGAGTTATCTTACGACAATAGATCATATGTCATTATCGAGATGTCGTCTTATGAGATCCTTGAGGGAAGACAATGTCGATCTCCCTTATGTTAGGATGAAGTTGTAGAGCGCAAGATGCTCGGACCCGCAGTAGTCCAAAGGACCAAGGATATGATAGATCTAATCAGAGGACGGCTGGTAGTAGCCCAAGATGGACATGATAAGTATGTTGATTTGACACGAAAGGATAAAGAGTATGAAATAGGGGACCTAGTAATGTTATAGGTACCCCTTGGAAAGGATTGATGAGGTTCGGAAAGAAAGGAAAGCTAAGTCTACAATTTGTTGGACCCTTGGATATATTAAGACGTTTGGGAAGTTAGCATAGGAGCTAGCCCTACCCCCGAACCTGTAGCAAGTTCATAACGTGTTCCACGTATCAATGTTATGGAAGTGTAATTCGGATGCCAGACAAATAGGGGCATATGAGCGCATAGACATGCAACCAGACGTAACCTATATGGAGCAACCAGGAAGGGTATAGAGTAAAAAGGAACGAGTGCTTAGGAGAAGGGTTATCAAACTAGTAAGAGTTTGATGGTAGAACCACAATGTGAGAAAATTTACTCGAGAGTTAGAAAGTGCAATGCTAAGAGAGTATCCCTATTCACTTTCTATCTGATTCCGGGACGGAATCCTTTTAAGGAGGGGAGACTGTAATAACCCCAATTTTTGGGAAATTTTTGAAACCCTTATGAATAGTGTTTTTGCTGAATGAGAAAACTTTTCATGTCACGCTATGTAGGGGTTCTGATATGGATATTCTGAGATTTTATTAGTACTTTATATGGGATATAAGTGTATGTAAAGATCGTCAGAATCCAAATCCGAACACTTTGATTTTTCCCGGAAATTCACAAGATACGGAGAGAATTGAGTATAAGGTAACAGGATAAAAAGGATTTAAATTAAAGGATTATAGGAGAGGATCATAAAAGGAATATAATATATTGAGAAAGGTTAAGGGAACCTAAGTAATAAGATCCCGGGTATGATCCCTCAAACGATAAACGAGAACGAAAGATAAGCGAACCGTAAAACAAATAAGTGACCAAGAGACAAGCTTGTACAAGAAGCCATGGATTGTGACATCATCAAACCACAAGGTGTGGACAAGTGGGAGCATTATGACATGTGCAAGGTGACATAAGCATGACATGGGAAGGAAGGAGGTGTGGTGGCTTTGTAACCACACAAATTCAAGGGCAAGAAGGTAATTGACTAAAGCAAGCACAAAAACCAAGCAACCAAGCCAAGCAAATCATTTTTCATCAAAATCAAAAAGAAACCAAGGCATTGTTCTTCATGCTCTCGGCCAAAACAGAATCAGAACACTAAAACTGCTGTATCTCCTTCATTTCTCACTCAAATATTGTGTTCTATAGCTCATTGGAAAGGTATTGAGATGGCCTACAACTCTTGTTCATAAGTCTCGTCCAAATAATCATGGTAAGACCCTAATTTTTACAGTTCTTTAAATCGGACTTTTAGAAACTTCAAAGCCTAACTTTGTGTTCTTGATTTCTTTGGAAAGATCAAGCTTGTAGGAGGCTCCCTAAGGCTTCCTAGCAACTTAACACCTCCCAAGGAAGGTATAAACTTCAAACCCTAGCCTTTACTTTATTTGTTATTAAGTTTAATGGTTGGTGTTGTGAAATGAGAAGCATGGATTGTGATTATTAGTAGTTTGGTTTGATTTGGAAGTGTTTTGGTAATTGAAGCTTGATTATAGTTCATAGGTCTTGATTGTGGTTGTTTGAGTTGAAAACCTTGGAGATTATGGACTGATGTGGTATGGTTTAGGTGAAGTTTTGTTGTATTGATGGTTATGAGTTGGTTGGTGGTTAATTGGAGTAGTTTAAACATTGGTAATCGCGTAAACATAGCCGTCGTAACGTCCGATTTTCTTTGGACTGTTTTTGTGCATAACATTAGGACCCGAGAACCCCCTGCTAGATTGTGACCACTGCCATGTTTAGATAGCTCATGTTACGAGCTTCGTTTTGATATGTAGTTCGTCCGATTCCGATTTACGGTTTAGGAGAAACGACCGTTTCAAGTAACGGCGTTTCGCGGACGAAACTTTTTCCCTCGCCTTACTTTGGAATGTAGGTTAAAGGCCAAAAAGGGTTAATTAATGTATGAAACATTTATGGTAAGTGTGTTAGGCAGTTGGTAAGACATTCGCGAAGGAATCGCTTTACAACTCGTAAAGGTTAAATTATTAAAAATGGTGGAGCCGAGGGTACCCGAGTGACTTAAGCGAATCGGTGAGCGCAAAACTAGCATTAGAGTCTAAGTTAGTTAAATCATAGATTTACAAGTGATTTTGGTTTAATTCCAACTTACTTGTTGTTTATAGGTTATCAGACTCGTCCCGAGCCTTTCTCACCCCCAAGTCGCTCAGGCAAGTATTCTATCCGTTATACTGTTGTTGTGATGAATACACTTGTATATGCATTATCTTGCGATAGATGCATGTTGGTTATTTAGCAAATTCTTGCGATATATTGTAGCATGTGATATGGTATATATGCATGCCTGTTTCATATTCTTGAAATATATATCTGTTGGTTCAGTTGATAATACCTATGCTAGAGGATAGCGGTATCTTGCATATACCCTTAGTATAGGGACCCAAAGGTGAAAATATTTTCTAAAACCGGGAGTCGAGGATCCCGAGTAGATTTCATATATATATGGATATGGATATATATATATATATATTTATATATATATGGTTATAGTTTTCCAAACTATTAATCGAATAATGTTTATTCGATAACTTTAACTTTATTTATTTATTTGAATATTATTTTGAATATTCATTTGAGGATGTATGACTCCTTTATTTTATTTAATGAATATTATTTATAATATTCATTCGAGGTATTATGACTCAGCTTATTTTATTTATTGAATATTATTTGAATATTCATTTGAGGATCTATGACTCCGATTATTTGCTGAAATATATTCTTTATTTTATTAAAGAATAAGATGTCAATATTCAAACTTATTTTCGATTATTCAAATAAAGATAATACTTTCATATAAGTATATCTTTGGTTAATTAATACTCGTTTCAAGTATAAATTTTAATACTTCTACTTCAATTATTTTTATAAAGACTATTCTTTATGGGAATATTATTTAATTAATAATATTCAGATATTTTCTAATATTCTGGGGACTGATTTACTTCATTAAATCAGCCTTACTCCAAACACTCTTTAAAGTGTTTTCGAGTCTTCAAAATGATTTTTAAAAGTCAGAGCGGATCCCAAAACTCATTTTTATATTTAAGATCTTCTTTTTTTAAGGGGATTTAAATACTCGCTCAAAACCTGGGGAATCCGGCTCTGTGGTGTATTTTATATTCGCAACGAGGTTGCAGATTTGGTAAATGAATTGATTACTTGCCCAACGTTCGGGAAGTAAGCCCATCTCATTGAGTCGGCATAAGCGACAGGCCGGGGTACGGTCTATTATTGTGTAAGTGGCTGGGTGGCAGTCCATCAACGCGTGAGGGGCCGGGGTACGGCCGAGCGCGAGGTCCTAATGCGGCCAGGGTGATGACCGGTGAGGAATTCATCCATCTACAGTAGAAAAGGTTACTTATTGGTATCTTTGCCTGATCAGCAAGATATCGGGTTTATGCCAAAATTCTTTTCCTTTCCAAAATTCATTGGATGTTTCAAACTCTGTTCATACTTTACATAACAGAGGTTTCAGGAAATGTTGAAAGGGGTATATATGTGGATATATATATACCGGGACTAAATAAAGCATCTCATAACTTTTTCATTCAATAATCTTTCAAAGATTGAATCTATTCAAGTCTTAACTTGTGGTCTCATCTATGGGATGTTTTTCTTAAAACCTATAATACTTTGAACGGTGGCAGTTCAAGTAGCTTTATATATGATATAAGTGTGGTGAAGTATTGGTAACTTCATTCCTTGTTTTACTCATATCTAGTAAGTAATTATCTTACGCATGATAGAGATTCTAGTAAGTATCCATTTAGATACTTATATTATTGTTATCACTATACATATTATCTTGCGAGCTGTAAGGCTCACTCTTGCTTTATTTCTTCATCACACAACAACAGTTAGGAGAGATGGCCAGACTCCAGCAGACCCAGCGCAAGCGCGTGGGAAGCGTCCCGCGTCTTCCCGCTGATGTTGTAGCTGCTATAGCTGCAGAGGTAGATCCATTGTAGTTCAGACCATCTACTTTTGAGAATCAAATTATGTATAATTATAACTTGTGGCAGATAATGGCAATTAACTGTAAATTTATCAAGTAATCATTTTGGGTTGTAATAACTTTTAAATGGTGGATTCAAAGACTTGTACTTATTTCAATTTCATCTCTGAGACTATAACAGGTTGTGGTGTGTGTTAGTGTGGGGTCACAGTATGAGGTTATTTATTATTAATTAAGTGAAGTGATATTGTGGAAAGAAAGACCGTGACAACCCGGATCCCCGACCCCGGATCTGGGGGTGTTACATCATATTTAGAGGAAAGAGGCAGACACATAAATTTTTTACCATGACCCAGGCCAATAAGATGCTACGAAAAGGAAATGAGGCATACCTAGCCTATGTGGTGGACACCCAGAACTTGCAAGATATTTTGGTAGTCAACGAATTTGAAGATGTCTTCCCACTAGACCTCCCGGGACTACCACCCGATAGAGTGATTGAATTTGCTATTGAGTTGGCCCCAGGGACGACGCTAGTTTCAAAGGCACCTTACCGGTTAGCCTCATTAGAAATGAAGGAATTAGCTACCCAATTGCAGGAACTTTTGGATAAGGGTATGATAAGACCCAGTGTGTCTCCGTGGGGAGCACCGATGTTATTTGTTAAGAAGAAAGATTGGAGCATGAGGCTGTGCATCGACTACCAAGAGTTGAACAAGCTAACCATAAAGAACAGGTACCCGTTACCTAGAACAGATGATCTATTCGACCAGCTAAAGGATGCTGTTTATTTTTCCAAGATTGACCTAAAAACGGGATATCACCAACTAAAGATTAAACCCGAAGATATTTCCAATACCGCGTTCCGTACCAGGTATGGGCACTATGAGTTCTTGGTAATGTCCTTTGGATTAACCAACGCCCTAGCGGCTTTCATGGATTTAATGAACAGAGTATTCAAGAAGTACTTGGACAAGTGTATGATAGTTTTTATCGATGATATTTTAATCTACTCAGGGACCGAGGAAGAACATACAGAGTATTTGAGGATAGCTCTAGGAATACTCGGAGAGGAACAGTTATTTGCCAAATTCTCGAAGTGTGAATTCTGGCGGAATGAAGTACAGTTTTTAGGACATGTAATCAATAAAGAAGGAGTATTAGTCGACCCCTCTAAGATAGAGGCGGTCTCAAATTGGGAAAGGCCAACCACACCCGCAGAAGTAAGGAGTTTCATAGGATTGGCCGGCTACTATCGTAGATTTGTACAGGACTTTGCGAAGATCGCAACCCCTTTGACACGACTTACTCGTAAGATAGAGAAGTTTGAATGGACGGAAAAATGCGAGAACAGTTTTCAAGAATTAAAGAAAAGGTTGGTAACGGCCCCGGTGTTGGCATTTCCAGACGGAAAAGGAGATTTTGTGATATATAGTGACGCGTCGCACAAAGGATTAGGGTGTGTGCTTATGCAGCACGGTAAGGTGATTGCGTATGTGTCAAGACAACTGAAGGAATACGAGATTAGATATCCTACTCATGACCTTGAGCTCGCGGTAATAGTTTTTGCCTTAAAAATTCGGAGGCACTACTTGTATGGAGAGAAGTACGAGATTTTCACAAACCATAAGAGCCTCAAGTACATATTTACGCAGAAAGAGCTCAACATGCGCCACAGGAGATGGTTAGAACTAATCAAGGACTATGATTGTGAGATTCTCTATCATCCAGGGAAAGCCAATGTGGTGGCTGACGCCCTTAGCAGGAAGGAAAAGTTCAAAATGATAATGACTTCGGAAGAATTGATAACGAATTTCGAGAGAATGGAAATAGAAGTAAAGGTAACCGGAGCCGGAACTAAAAAGCTATTTGAGATCTCGATGCAGCCAGAGTTATTGGAAAAGATTAGATTGTGCCAAGAAAAAGTAATGAATGAAGGCAGAGAGTCAATGACTGGAGAAAAGATCCATACCGAGAGAGATGATAAGGGGATAATGAGGTATTCCTACATGATTTGGGTTCTGAATGTTCAAGAACTTAAAAACGAGATTTTGGATGAAAGCCATAGTTCAAGGTATTCCATTCACCCGGGAAGCACCAAGATGCATAGGGATTTGAAGGAGTATTACTGGTGGCCCAACATGAAGAGGGACGTAGTAGAATGGGTAAGCAAATGTTTGACTTGCCAAAGAGTAAAGGCAGAGCACCAGAGACCCAGTGGACTTTTACGACCCCTGGAGATTCCCGAATGGAAATGGGAACAGATAGCCATGGATTTTATTGTCGGCTTACCAAGGACGAAAGCCAATCATGATGCCATATGGGTGATTATAGACCGACTGACAAAGTTAGCTCATTTTATTCCTATCAATGAGAGATACACGGTTGATAGACCGGTGGACATTTACCTTAAGGAAATAGTGACGCGACATGGAGCGTCCATTGTCTCAGACCGAGACCCCAGGTTCAACTCCAGTTTTTGGAGGAGCTTTCAGTAATGTGCGGGGACCAAATTAAATATGAGTACCGCATACCATCCCCAAACGGATGGGCAGAGTGAAAGGACCATCCAGACACTAGAGGATATGTTGAGAGTCTGTGCAATAGACTTTAATGGAAGTTGGGATGATCATTTGCCGTTGATCGAGTTTTCTTACAACAATAGCTTTCATGCCAGCATCGAAATGCCGCCTTATGAGGCCCTGTATGAAAGAAGGTGTCGATCTCCCTTATACTGGGATGAAGGAGGAGAGCGGAAGATGCTCGGACCCGAAGTGGTCCAAAGGACCAAAGACATAGTGGATCTCATCAGAGGACGGCTGGTAGCAGCCCAAGACAGACAGAAGAGACCTAGCCTGAAAGGACAAGGAGTATGAAATAGGGGACTTAGTACTGCTAAAAGTATCCCCTTGGAAGGGATTAATGAGGTTCAGAAAGAAAGGGAAACTAAGCCCAAGATACATTGGACCTTTTGAGATACTAAGACAGATTGGGAAGTTGGCTAATGAGCTAGCCTTACCCCCGAACCTACAACAAGTTCATAATGTGTTCCATGTGTCAATGCTAAGGAAGTATCATCGGGATGCCAAACACATAGTGGAGTACGAGCAGGTGGATATGCAACCAGATCTGACTTACGTGGAGAAACCAGTAAAGATTATGGATAAGAAGGAGCAGGTGCTTCGGAACAAAGTGATCAAGCTAGTTAGAGTGCTATGGCAGAATCATAATGTGGAAGAATCAACTTGGGAACTAGAGAGCGCAATGCTAGAAAAGTACCCCCATTTATTTTCTATCTGATTCCGGGACGGAATCCTTTTAAGGAGGGGAGACTGTAATAACCCCAAAATTTTGAACTTTTTGTAACCCTTATGAATAGTGTTTTTGCTGATTATGCTGAATAAGATAACTTTTCATTCCACACTTTGTAGGGGTTCTATTATTGTTATTCTGAGATCTTATTAGTACTCTATATGGTATATAAGTGTATGTAAAGATCGTCAGAATCCAAATTCGGACACTTTGATTTTTCCCAAAAATCCACCAGATACAGAAAGAACTAAGTATAAGGTAACAGGATAAAAAGGATTTAAATTCAAGGAGTATAAGAGAGGATCATAAAAGAAATATAATGTATTGAGAAAGGTTAAGGAAACCCAAGTAATAAGATCCCGGGTATGATCCCTCAAACGATAAACGAGAACGAAAGTTAAGCGAACCGTATAACAGATCAGCGGTCATTAGCCAAGTAATTAGGAGCTAATCAAAGAGATTAGTGATGATGATGTCATCACACCAACAAGAAGAGGACAAGTGTGGGAAGATGACATAGGAGGATGACATAAGCATGATCAAAGGGAAGGAATTGTTGGTTGATTATAAACCACACAAAATTTACCATGGTTAAAAGGTAATTAAGCAAAACAAAAGGCAAAAAAAACCAAGAAAAACAATTCATAACACAAAACACACAAATTGACTTCACCTTTTCAAGAAGAATCTCTCGGCTTCATCTCCATTTCAAACAAAGAAAAACTCAAACTCAAGTTCCAAGCCTTGTTAATTAGTGAGGTAATTATCTAAGGTTCCTTGTACATAGATATAGATATCCTATGAATCTAAGCTTCAAATTCCTTCACAATCTCTTCCTATAGTTCATAGAAGAAGAGAGTGAATAGTGTTTTTCAAGAACTTGAAATTTTGATCTTGTGTTTTTGTTTAGATAAAGCTTTAGTAAGGATTTTCCAAGGTTGTTTCAAGCTCATTAGTTACTCCTACTCATAAGGAAGGTATAATCTCTTAACCTAGAATAATTATTGAATGTTAAGAAGCTTGTTATGAGTAGTATAGTTCATGAGAAGTATGGTTATTGAATATTTATAGATTGGTTGGTTTTGTAATGTTTTTGGAGTAGTAAATCTTGATTATTAGTTAATGAACTTAAGTAAGCTCTTAGTTCATGATTGAGAAGTAGTATAAATTGGAAATATTGAGTTGTTGGGGCTGTTTTAATAAAGAATGGATGAAGTTTGGTTGTAGTGGTGATTGTGGGTTGAATTCTGAAATGATTGGAATGGTTTAAATTTGGTAATCACGTAAACATAATCGTCGTAATGCCCGATTTACTTTAGACTGTTTTTGTTCTTAACATCAGGACCCGAGAACTCACTGTTAGGTTTTGACTATTGCCATTATTAGATAGTTCATGTTACGAGCTTCGTTTTGATATGTGGTTCGCTTGAATCCGATGTACGATTTAGGAGAAACGACCGTTTTAAGTAACGGCGTTTCGCGACCGAACCCTTACCCCTCGCCTTACTTTGAAACCTTGGTTAAGACCCTTAAATGACTTATTGGAGTATGCAGCAATTATTTAAAGTGGGTTAGGCAGTTGGTAGGGTACTCGCCAAAGAATCGCCTTAAAACTCTTAATGGTTAAATTATTAAAAATGGTGGAGACGAGGGTACTCGAGCGACTTAAGTGAATCGTTAAGTGCAAAAGTGAACGTTTGGGGTCTAATAGGTTAAAGTATAGATTCATAAGAAACTTTGGTTTAATTCTAACTTATATGTTGTTTATAGGTTACCAGACTCGTCCCAAGCCTTTTATCACCCCCAGTCGCTCAGGCAAGTGTTCTACCCGTTACACTGTTGTTGTGATATATATATATATATATGTATATGCATTATCTTGTGATAGATGCATGATGGTTAATTAGCAAATCTTGCGATATATTGGAGCATGCTGATATGGTTTATATGCATATCTGTTTCATAATCTTGATATCTATCTGTTGATTCAAATGCTTTTAAGTTGCATAATACCTATGCTAGAGATAAGCAGTAGTTGCGTATACCCTTAGTATAGGGGACCCAAAGATGAACATTTTCTAAAACCGGGAGTCGATGTTCCCGTGTATATTATATTGTTAGGTCCCAATGTGTTTGTAGAAGGGGGGTTGAATACAAACGTTACCGAATAATCGAATAAATGCGGAATAAAAAATGTGAAACAAAATTCAAGTTAAATAAAAATATTATTAAACTTGAAAGGTGTTACAACAACTGTATCGATTACAAGGTATTAATCTCAAATCAATTATCACAAATCTAGAATAAATTCGACATGAACTTTTTCTATTTTTGCAATAATTAGAATCAAATGCTAAACGCGATTTGAGATTAAGTTCTAGGGATTTTGATCCGCTAGATTGTTACACAAGAACAAGATAAAGATTTCTAGTTGATTGGATTTAACTTTGCAATCTAGAAATTGATCTTTGAATTTCAGCAGAGAACAATGAAATATTTCTTAGGCGGCTGCTGTGTTCTTGTATTTTCAGTCTGTGAATGTCTTCTGCTTCTATTTCTTTTTGTATGCAATCCAACAAAATTACTTGAACTGCAATGACAATCGGTAGGACAATCTCTTTGGCTCAGCAAGACTTTCAGTAGGACTTTCAATTGTACTAGCAAGACAATCTGATTGAACTACAATGACTATCGGTATGACAATCAGTTGAACTAGCAAGACAATCTCCTTCCTAGTGTAACTTTCGGTATGACAATTGAAATGACTTGGCATGACAATCGGTATGACAATCCGGATTGTCATGCTAGTTCATTTTCAATTGTCTTGCTGATTTAAGACTGTTTTTAAACCAATTAAACTTCTGAAAATTCCTAAAATTAATTCAGAATTAATTAATCAATTAATTCAATTAATAAATAAATTATTCTTCGCAGATATAATTTATTTTCTTAATTAAATTAGATGACTTAATTAATTAATAGAGAATTAATTCTAGTCTTGAGCAGCAACCATTCTTCTGCAAATCTTCTGAAAATCACTGAAAATTATGAATCAATTCCACCACTTCAACGTTGACACTCGATGTACTGTCTGGTTCATGAGTGACTAACTTCCGTGACGTTTCTTCATGTGTTGACTTTGACGCTTTGATTTTCTTCAGATTAAATCCTTGTAATTAATGATACTCTGACGAGATCTCTGTCACTTGATTAAATCCACGATCTTGATTTATATCACTGAGGCATGATCAACTTCTTGAACTTCTTCCAGTGAATTAACTCCTCAAGTCTGTAGATGAACCTTGTTCTGAATCCTTTGACAGATATTACTTTGCGAGATCTCTTTGACGGTCGATCCACTATTTACTTATTATATTCTTATTTGAGTTGAGTTGAATCCTCGAATATACAAATAGGCCTATGACATATGACTTACAATCTCCCCCTATTTGTTTGTTAGACAATAACACACAAATACCTAGAGGATAACTCAACTAACAAATAAGAAAAAGATATAAACATACATGCAAAGTAAATAGCAGAAAAGTTCTGGATGAGATTTAACATTTTCCAGATTCCAAGTAGATGTTCCTCTAGACTGAACATATCTTCAAGTAGTTCCATCTTCATTTGTACAACCACATTTCCTGTTGAGAAGCCCATATCTCTTGCTTCTCCCCCTATGAGAATCAACTGATTAAAGAAGATCACCTTCGTTTTACCACCTCTCCCGTACAATAGGATCCGCAGATAAAAACCAATGGTACTCCCCTAACAGCTTCTTCCCTTACTAGGAAATCACCTTGTGTTTACCACCTCTCCCGTACAATAGGATCCGTAGTTACAAACAACAATGGTGTGGTGTAGTGTACATATGATCTTTTTCTTCCTCCCTGCTATTTCTCCCCCTTAGGTGAGGAATCCTCCAAACTATTACTTAAGCTTTTATCTCCCCCTTAAAGAAGGAATGTATGCCGTCGTCTGAAGGAGTTCTCATATTTCACTTGGTTGGAAAAGAAATAACAAGAAGTTTCTCTTTCTTCCTCACTGTGAGTGTGTGATTCTGTTTAGTGTACCTCACATGTGTTTCACTCTTCTCTCCACTCGTGTTTACACTCATTCTCACAAGTGTATCACTCTTCTCTCATAGCTCCATAATCCAGCTGTACCTGCAAGGAAAATCACCTTAGCCATCCTTAAGGAGGTCACAGGTGGTGCAATGGGAGTTCACAAATCCCCATCCTTGTTAAACTCGTCAGATGAATCTGAGTCATAATTTACAAGTTGCTAGTTTCCCTTTTAGGGTTCCAGATTTGAATTCTGGGAAGGTACACAATGATCCAAAGAATTTAGCATAAAGATCACAGTTCCCTTCTAATGCCTGTGAAGACATTTCCTTGTGACTCATCAGGTAATATCTGAATCATTGTCAACAAGTTGCCGATCTGCGCCTATGTCAGATCCACTATCCGCAGATGCATCCAGGGGATTTAAGCCTGGGGAGGTAGACACTGACCACTGACATATGGCTTTTGGATCAGTATCCTCTCCTAACACCTGTAAAGGCAATTGGTCCACTAACGAACCTTGAACAATCGAATCTGACCTTAAAATGGTCGAAACTCTTGTTTCCGTCAACTCATCCTTTGTGTGTGTAACCTCTCCTTGTGCATCAAGAATTGATTATGTTTGAAGTGGTGACACTATATCGGATACCTTGGACGACAGGCAAAATTCAATAGACTCACCCTGTTGAGAGAATGAATCTAGTAACTGTTTTTGTGCCTTTTCAGCCATTACATCTTTTTGAGAAGATGTATGGGGGCTAGCAGTTGTCTCGGTTTAAATACTACTCATCTAGGTAGGAGACAGAGCTACTGGGTTGACTACATAACCTTCCTTATGTGGTGCACTAGGCACTATCTCCCTCACGCTCATTCATACTACTTTTAGTGGTAAAAGAGTGTTGGTTGGTCTGTTTTTGTGTTTGTCTTTACAGTCTGGGATAGACGTTGTGGGTTTTCAACCTCATGACTGTCAATGAAAGAAAGTCATTGGAGACTGAACCTGTATCATAGAACATATGGTAATAGAGAGAAAATGATTTACAATAGTGATTTCAAAAGATTTTACATGAAATAAGAAATCACTAATGTAGAACGAAGTTTGATTTTTATTTTTCAAAATGAATGAGTTTTTGATAAAACATTGATCACTTAGGGTAAAGTCTAAGTAATTCTCATTCATGTCAAAAGCTTACAAATATCTGCAACATAATGTTAACAACATATCATTGACCGATACTTGTCAAGTACTTTAGATACTAATTGTTATGTTGCATAAACAATATACCACTGCACATATAAAACAATATGATTGTGCTTAGTGATAAGATAGTTATTAATATGACGACTCTACTTATTCATATAAAATTATAACTTCTGTTAGAGTGTCATACCATGTCCTTGACGATTGCTTGAGCAGTATACTAGTTCATACCAACCTGAAGTGAGATTGTGAAGAAGAAATTGAATAGTCCAATAGATCTGCAGCTGCAAAGTCCATGAACTGTGGTGCATTGACTTCCTCTTTTGACTTACCAACCAGGAGTACACTTGTACACATCTTACTAGAGTACAATTCCAAGTGTAATGTGCAGCAGGTGTCTGATATGTCGTAATATTCTCAAGTCTCGTCACTGGTGCTATATGTTAGATACTGCTTCCTGATAATAACCTAGCACTATATACAAAATTACAATGATAACATTCCCAGCTTGTAAACAGCCATATCCCTCAGATAAACCTTTGCTGTTATCTCCAAAGGTAACCAGGGGGCCAGCTTTCTCAATCCTCATTTGATAGCAGGGCTCTATCTCCGGTCATATGTCTTGATGATCCACTGTCAAGAATCCACACTACCGGTTACACCTGTTTAATGCCCTGCACTTCAAATGGATTAGACCTTCTTCGGAACCCAAACTTGGTTGGGCCCGGCATACTTGTAGAATTGTCCTTTGTCAGGCAAAACAACATTTTTAATTTTAACGATCTCAACATCCTCAATGACTGAACATTTGACCTTGTAAACAGCCTTAACAACTTTCTGTTTAAGCTTAGGCACAAATGTCTCCTTTCTAGCCTTAGAAGGACTGGCAGTCTTAGACCTATCATGCTTCTTGTTATTCACATGCTGACGAGTAGTACTCTTATCATTAGACACGTGCTTACCTATAAAATAAGCATACATCATATTAAAAGCACAAGACATACAATTAGCAACACTACATGCTTTATGAGAGTGATTAACAGCAGGCAATTTATGCATGGTAGACATGGAATTATTGTTATCCAACTCATGTGTGTCTGAGTTAGTCTCAGTTGCTTTCACAACTTTGACTGGAACTTTCGACTCACTTGACTTGGAAACAATCTTCTCATTAGCATGATCCTCAGCACGTATTTCTTCTTGAATAACAGAAGAGGTCGCATCAAATGGTTCAGCAATTGATGCTTTATAGAGGGGTTCATCAACACCCTTAAGCACATGTGGTACTTCCCTCCCTTTAGCACATACATGAGGAGGGGAGTTTATGCCTAATTCTCCAATAGCAGCATTGTAATCATAACCTATTCCAGATGTTTGATTAACAGCTTGCTTACTGTAGAACTCTTTAGCCTTCGAACAAGAATTGAAGTAGGCTCTAACCTTAGTCTCAAGACCGGTGATCTTGTCTTTGAGAATAGTTTCGAGTTTTCTATAACAGTCAACTCTATTCTCTAGAAAAGATACCTGTTCTTTTAATTTGTCTTGATTAATGTGCACAAGTCTTAATTCATTGACCTCTTTCTCAAGGTCTGTGATCTGTAAACTTAACAGTTCATTATCACGACGTGCACAATCTAAGTTACCTCTTAGATGATAAACCATTTCAGCATCAGAAAGTTTTACCTCTATTCTTGACGATGAAGCTTTTCCATCAATAGCCATAAGAGCAAGATTTCCTTCATCTTCATCTTCACTGTCAGTATCATCCCAGCTTCTTCCATTTTCCAGATAAGCCCTTTCAGAGTTCTTTCTTACTTGCTTTGGCTTCCTACATTCTGTGGCAAAGTGTCCCAACTCATTGCAGTTATAGCATCTAATGGTGCTCCGATCAACCATCCCTGTTTTGTATCCACCACTGCTGGTGTTACAGGATGAAGATCCACCTTTCTGGAATTTGTTGTAGTTGGACTTGTACTTAAGCTTGGGATTCCTTTTGAATCTGACATGGGAGAATCTCTTGACAATTTGGGCCATTGACTCGTCTTCCAATTGCTCCAGCTCTTCCAAGGAATAAAAATCATCACTTGATTGATTTGTAGTAGGAGGATCATATTCTGCTACTAACTCATTTTCCTCACCCTTGGAAAACTGTACCATTCTTTCTAACTGTTGAGATTGTTGTTGTTGTTGACCTTCAACTACAAGTGCAGTAGATGTGCTGACCATTCTATCCTTCCCGTAGACTTCCTTCTGTTGAATCTGCTCCAACTCATAGGTTTTTAACACTCCATAGAGCCTGTCCAAAGAAATCTCACTCAGATCTCTAGCTTCTCTAATGGCAGTGATTCTATGTTCAAGATGAGCTGGCAGTGTTAAAAGGAACTTTTTGTTGACCTCCCTGATAGAATAATACTTTCCATTGATGTTCAGGTTGTTGATCAACGCATTGTACCTCTCAAACACTTCAGTAATTCCTTCTCCTGGATTTGATTTGAAATGTTCATATCAGAGGTTAGGATTTCCAACTTGTTCTCCCTAACTTCCTCTGTGTCTTCATTAATCACCTCAATAGTTTCCCACATGTGTTTGGAATTTTTACAGTTCATCACATGTCTGTTCATCAAGGGATCAAGGGAATCAATTAATATTAATTGAAGGCTGGCATCCAAGGAGGATTCTTCCTTCTCAGCGGAAGTAAAATCTTCAGGCTCTTTTGGATAGGTTCTAGCTTCAGTAGTCACCACACCATCTATTATTACCTCCGGTTCAATAACCATCGGAGTTTTTATACCCTTCTTTATCAAGTTTGAATATTTGGGATTTGCAACTTGTAAGAATAATAGCATCTTCTTCTTCCACATGATATAATTCTCTTTATCAAATTGTGGAATTTTAACGGTTCCAACTTTATGTGAAGTCATTATGAATTTTTGAATAAATAAAAATTCAAGGAGTTGAAAAATCACAAAAGTCTAGGATCTTGATTTGTTCGTTAATCAGAAGGCTCTGATACCAATTGTTAGGTCCCAATGTGTTTGTAGAAGGGGGGTTGAATACAAACGTTACCGAATAATCGAATAAATGCGGAATAAAAAATGTGAAACAAAATTCAAGTTAAATAAAAATATTATTAAACTTGAAAGGTGTTACAACAACTGTATCGATTACAAGGTATTAATCTCAAATCAATTATCACAAATCTAGAATAAATTCGACATGAACTTTTTCTATTTTTGCAATAATTAGAATCAAATGCTAAACGCGATTTGAGATTAAGTTCTAGGGATTTTGATCCGCTAGATTGTTACACAAGAACAAGATAAAGATTTCTAGTTGATTGGATTTAACTTTGCAATCTAGAAATTGATCTTTGAATTTCAGCAGAGAACAATGAAATATTTCTTAGGCGGCTGCTGTGTTCTTGTATTTTCAGTCTGTGAATGTCTTCTGCTTCTATTTCTTTTTGTATGCAATCCAACAAAATTACTTGAACTGCAATGACAATCGGTAGGACAATCTCTTTGGCTCAGCAAGACTTTCAGTAGGACTTTCAATTGTACTAGCAAGACAATCTGATTGAACTACAATGACTATCGGTATGACAATCAGTTGAACTAGCAAGACAATCTCCTTCCTAGTGTAACTTTCGGTATGACAATTGAAATGACTTGGCATGACAATCGGTATGACAATCCGGATTGTCATGCTAGTTCATTTTCAATTGTCTTGCTGATTTAAGACTGTTTTTAAACCAATTAAACTTCTGAAAATTCCTAAAATTAATTCAGAATTAATTAATCAATTAATTCAATTAATAAATAAATTATTCTTCGCAGATATAATTTATTTTCTTAATTAAATTAGATGACTTAATTAATTAATAGAGAATTAATTCTAGTCTTGAGCAGCAACCATTCTTCTGCAAATCTTCTGAAAATCACTGAAAATTATGAATCAATTCCACCACTTCAACGTTGACACTCGATGTACTGTCTGGTTCATGAGTGACTAACTTCCGTGACGTTTCTTCATGTGTTGACTTTGACGCTTTGATTTTCTTCAGATTAAATCCTTGTAATTAATGATACTCTGACGAGATCTCTGTCACTTGATTAAATCCACGATCTTGATTTATATCACTGAGGCATGATCAACTTCTTGAACTTCTTCCAGTGAATTAACTCCTCAAGTCTGTAGATGAACCTTGTTCTGAATCCTTTGACAGATATTACTTTGCGAGATCTCTTTGACGGTCGATCCACTATTTACTTATTATATTCTTATTTGAGTTGAGTTGAATCCTCGAATATACAAATAGGCCTATGACATATGACTTACAATCTCCCCCTATTTGTTTGTTAGACAATAACACACAAATACCTAGAGGATAACTCAACTAACAAATAAGAAAAAGATATAAACATACATGCAAAGTAAATAGCAGAAAAGTTCTGGATGAGATTTAACATTTTCCAGATTCCAAGTAGATGTTCCTCTAAACTGAACATATCTTCAAGTAGTTCCATCTTCATTTGTACAACCACATTTCCTGTTGAGAAGCCCATATCTCTTGCTTCTCCCCCTATGAGAATCAACTGATTAAAGAAGATCACCTTCGTTTTACCACCTCTCCCGTACAATAGGATCCGCAGATAAAAACCAATGGTACTCCCCTAACAGCTTCTTCCCTTACTAGGAAATCACCTTGTGTTTACCACCTCTCCCGTACAATAGGATCCGTAGTTACAAACAACAATGGTGTGGTGTAGTGTACATATGATCTTTTTCTTCCTCCCTGCTATTTCTCCCCCTTAGGTGAGGAATCCTCCAAACTATTACTTAAGCTTTTATCTCCCCCTTAAAGAAGGAATGTATGCCGTCGTCTGAAGGAGTTCTCATATTTCACTTGGTTGGAAAAGAAATAACAAGAAGTTTCTCTTTCTTCCTCACAAGTTTCTCTTTCCGTATCAACAAGTTTCTACTTGGGGAAAGGGGGGACAAGCTTTACGTTTCAGAGTCATGGATTTCTTCTGAACTAGGAGTGGCGTAAGTGGTCGAGTGGCGCCGACCCAGCCTTATTATATTGGTCCAAATGGCCTGGAAGTTTCCTTAGGAGTCCAGTGTTTGGTTGACAAGTAAATCCGACAGGTTCTCCTCTACATGTAGAAAATGGTGGGGTTGCACTATTGCGACTGATCATCGTAAGTGGTCTTCCTGGCGTGGCAAACTCCCGTAATGAGTTCATCATCCAGTTGGATATTTCTGCAACACTACCCGGAGCATTTCGATCGAAAGGCTACGGATGGGTGGTTTCCGAAGCATTGACAGGGTCAAATAGTTATAATGGTGTTTCCATCGAATAAAGTATCTTGTAACTTCATTTCCTTAAAAAAATATTTTAAATATTGAATCTAGTCAAGTCTTATATTGTAGTTTCATTTATATAATGAACCTTCGAAAACTTATTATACTTTGAACAGTGGTAGTTCAAGTAGGTTTCTAAAATGGTATAAGTATAAGTGAAGTAATTGGTAACTTCATCTTCCTTTAAGCTTATATCCAGTAAGTAATTACCTTACACTTGTTAAAGGTTTCTAGTAAGTTATCCATTTAGATACTTGCATTACAGTTTACACTTATATATTATCTTGCGAGCTGTAATGCTCACTCTTGATTCATTTCTTCATCACACAACAACAGTTAGGAAAGATGGCCAGACTAAAGCAGACCCAGCGCAAGCGCGTGGGAAGCGTCCTGCGTCTTCCCGTTGATGTCGTAGTTGCTATAGCTGCAGAGGTAGATCTATTTGTAGATTAGGCATTCTACTTTTGGGAATCAATTATTTATAATTATAACTTGTGATAGATAATGGCAATTAACTGTAAACTTATCAAGTAATCATTTTGGGTTATAATAACTTTTAAATTGTGGATTCAAGGACTTGTACTTATTTCAATTTCATCTCTGAGACTATAACGTGTTGTGGTGTGTGTTAGTGTGGGGTCACAGCATGAGGTTATTTATTATTAATTAAGTTAAGTGATATTATGGAAAGAAAGACTGTGACGACCCGGATCCCCGACCCCGGATCTGGGGGTGTTACAGTACTTAGTTCTGAAAATTATCTTTGATATATCCATAGGTTTAATCTTCAATTGGTAAAATACCAAATCTTAAATCAATCTTATAAAAGTACTTTGCTTCTTTCATTTGATCAAACAAATCATTGGGTTGAGGTAACAGATACTTGTTCTTGATAGTAAACTTGTTGAGCTTTCGCTACTCGACGTTCAATCTCATACTTCCATCTTTCTTATTAACAATTAATACCGGTGCACCTTATGGGGTACACTAGGTCTAATCGCTTCTTCTTCTAGCATTTCTTGCATCTGCTTTGCTAACTTCCTCATTTTAACTAATGCCATTTTTTGCAAGGCCTTGGTTACTGGTTTTGTCTCAGGTGCTAAGTCAATCGCGAACCTCATTTTCCTATCTAGGGGAAATCTGGATAACTCTTCTGGAAATATATCTTGAAACTCCTTAATTGCTATAAAATCTTCAAGTTCTGTGTGCTCTTGACTTTCATTTATAATCGCCATAGTGCTTACATCTTGGTCATTGTAACCTTTTAACTTAAATCATTTTTAACAAGTTCTTTACCTTCATTTGTCCTTTAAACCTCATCATATTCTCATTTGGCGTCTTCAAAACTATCTTCTATCACGATGGTCTATCTGGGCATCACACTTAAATAGCTAGTCCATTTCTTAAAATAATGTCAAATCCTCACAAACTTATTGCCAGAAATCTCACTTCCACCATTGGTACTTTCTTGACTTGCTAGTCCTTTAATCACAATCTTATCAATTCAACAGGGTAATTCATCTTATCAACAAAACCTTGGGAGCTAAACAATCAAGTTGCTCCCACATCGTTCAATACTTTAACGCATAAGGTATCCACGATAATCATTCACATCACCACATCTGTATTCTGAATAAAATATTTCACCGGAAAATCACAATTTTTCGTTCTCGGAGACGTATTCCTCATTGGAGTAGATTCCCTTGACTCTTAGTGCATCCCTGACTAGGGCTAGTGATTTGCAATCCTCTCCATATGCCCTTGTTTCCTTTTTTTATGCATGAAAGGTAGATGGAACTTTGTCCGCTTGGTTCATAATACGTTGATTTGTTCGAAAAACTTTTGCAAAGAACGACGGTATAACGAAATAACTAGAAGGATTCATAATTCAATAAACTTGAAGTTGAAAAGAAAGAAGAAATGATGAGTTGGATATGAATGAGACAACCACATTGGTACTTAAGATGGCCAGTCTTTCATACCATATGGCATACAACACATGATTAAGTAGCGTCCCACCCGACTCTTCGTCATTCCGACAAAGTGTCTCACCATAACACTATTTGTCCCAATCAGAAAGCAAAACTTGAGGGAAACAATTAAATTTGAAAGGTATGCAACATCCTCCTTTTCGATATTATAGCAAAGAGTTTACTTAAGAAAAGAAGTTCATACTTATTTAGGAATCAAAAAGAGGATAAATGCTGTAATATTGAAGACACGAATGATACCATTGGTCACCATCCATATTTCACCTGTATTCATTTTTCGAGCTTGTTCGATCATATCTCCATTGTGTCATATAATAACTTTAGAAAGTACGTTGAAATGCCTTCGCAAATTAAGCATTATGGTAGATTTTTACTTGTCACGTCTTGCGTCTTTAACATCGCACCTACACATATAATACTTTAACAATTCAATCATAATAGCGTCCCTACTAGATAACCTCGAGTTTCCTCTTTTTAATTTAGAATAACCACGAATCATTCAATATAACGATCCTTTTGTTAATAAAATTCTTCTTTTAGAAAAGTCTGGAAATCTTCTCAATCTTCTTCGATCACGCCCAGGCTCCTTTTTAAATCAATAAATTCTTTAAACTTTAATGGTCTCCGCAACTGGATGAATAATTACTCCGTACGTGGATTCTGTTATTACCCTTGTCAAACAATATTTGCACCTTACTGATAGGAATAATCAACTTCTTCATAATCGCGGGTTACTTTGTTCTCTGAATTAACAATACTAAGTCTAAAATAAGTATCCTTCCAGGTAATCCGGGTCTTTTAAAAAACAAGAAACTAAAGTAGTAACTTGACAACCAATGTTTAAAACTTATTTTATTCAAAAAGGCTTTTAGAAATTTTGTAAGGAAAAATCTTTTTCGAAAACTTGTTAAACATTTTGAAAATCATAAATCTGGTTGTCCTTACTATATGAGTTGGTTGTTGTCCTTCCGACCTATAACAAGGTACAAAATTATAGGAACGATCACATAAAGGTCCATTCACTTCAATCTACCCTCTTTCCTTTATTGGGTCTGTTTTCCTTCCTTAATTGACGATCCCTTCAATTATTGTTCCATGTTATCGTATTCGTAGCTTCACATCAAAACTTTCATACTGGTAATACTCCCGTCATCAACTTTGCAATCAATAAGTGGAGCAGATTATCCAATAGTCAACAAGTAGGCTAATGTCACATCACCTTGTTACTATAAATGTATCACATCGTCAGAACGCCATTATCTAAATTCAAGAAAGCTCCAGATCCATACTTTTCTCTAACTCTCTTTTAAAACTCATGTAGTCCATTCCTCAAGCTAGTCATGGGGGCCTAATTACTAATGGCTTCATTTAACCTAATAACAGCTATCCTCCAAAACACTTGAATCTTCTTTCTAAACATCTTCTCACCTTTATTTATATCTCCAGTACTCACCATTTACAGTAACCCTCGAATCCATCCTCGTTGGCACTATTGCTTCATAGGACAAGTTTTAAACTGAGGTTATAGAACATGA
Organism: Apium graveolens; assembly: GCF_009905375.1. Taxonomy (NCBI): domain Eukaryota; kingdom Viridiplantae; phylum Streptophyta; class Magnoliopsida; order Apiales; family Apiaceae; genus Apium; species Apium graveolens. The sequence continues at coordinate 165,583,740 of NC_133653.1, read as the reverse complement.
TGTAGGGTAACTAAAGAGATACACTCACAGCAGAATGTCCAGTAAAACAAGAATAAACAGATGGAGGTTCTTAAATAGGTAGTCTCATATCAAGAGGTAGTAAAATAGTGTAGAATACCTTGAGATGGTGCAACTGTCATAACAGAAGATAGTACCATTAATACTGATGGAGGAACAATGTGTAAATCAAATCTGAGAGAAGATGACGATCCTCGAACGAAAAGCTCCAAATGATCAGATGATACAGAGAAATCAGGATCTGCCATTGCCGTTTTTTGGAAATCACGTCGCAAGTTTAGAATCCCGAATCGCAATATGAACCATGCCGGAGACCTATTATACAATCGCACTCAACCTCACAACGTCTTATCTTTCTATTTCCTATTCCTAATCCTAACCCTCTACCCAATCCCGATAATCTAGGCTTGTTTCAGTGACTTATAACTTGTAGCTCTGATACCAACCTGCGGCACCCTCCAAACCCAGGTCAGAGGTTTGGGGTACACAACACATACACCATATAAAAACCTGTATAAGAAATATTATTTACAATGACCCTGCTTTACATAACTATGGATCGCAACAGGTTAAAGTATGAAAACAAGCCACAACCTTAACTTCTATTACAACACACCAAATCCCAACTAATTTAATTTACAACTGATAATGGAATTACTCTTACAATCTTACTATCTCACTCCCGCAATAAACTCCTGCTAGCTCGATCCAACTCAATCTGGGGTCCTAGCTCGTATATTGAACTGGGAAACCTTGCTATCAACCGTATCTTTCTTAACTATAGAATACATAAAAAGATTCACAAGAGTGAGCTAACTAGCTCAGCAAGTCACCATGACAATAATTGAGGTTAATCAATGATCAAACGAGATGATTCAGAGGAATCAAGTTTATTGCTAAATAATCATTAGAACTGGATATTCATTTTAAGTTTTAAAACCAAGGTTAGGCTGCTGATCAGTCACGTACTAAACCCGAGCAAAGCACACATCACTGCTCTAATTACTGGATCCAAGGCACACATTGGCCTATAATTGACCACGAATCTGGTCTGACCACGAATCTGGTCCATATTTAGAAAACTATCCAATTCTAAAACAATTCAGTGTAATAAATAAAGTAATTCAATAAGCAAGATCATAATCAACATTGATAAAGCAATTGTACAAAAGCGTAATATGATTCATGAGTATCACAAGGGTATATCAAGGTATGTATGGGAAATGGTTTTCAGCCTGTAAAAGGATCAGGTATTAGACAAATAATGATTTTTCAAGGTATAGTTCTTTGATGTTATAAAGAATGGTTGAGGTATAAAAGTTTCTGTGTTTTCAAACAATTTTCTTCCAGCGTTTGGTGTTTGGTAGTTATACATTTGGGGAGCAGTATCATATTTGGGTGGTTTGGTATCTGAAAATCAATAAAGGATGGTTTACAAAGAATAAGGCTTAAGGCTCTAGATCAAGAAAAATCAGGGTTCAAGGTTAAATAGTTTAAAACACTTGCAATATAAAATAAGAGTTATTTTGAATAATAGCGACATGTTATGAAACAGTTCAAAAATATTTGCGATATATCTTGAAGAAAAGTTCAGAAGTACTTGCCTTACATGGCTTTACAACTATTACTGATCGACTCTGAGCTGACTCTGTCGCTCAGGCTTTATTGTCTATCCACTAGATCACTCTGGATTCGACCTCAATACTTAAATCCTTTGATTGGAACCTTATTGAGCTTTTCGACTGACCACCAACTATCTTTCGTCCAATGCCAATTCTCAAGCATTCCGACTAGAACCTACAAGGACAAAACACCCTAACTTAGACATTCGATTATGCTTGACATATCCTCACTAACAATATACCCGAACATTAATAAAACCCGACTCGTAACATACTTCATATAATAATACACATATCACTTAGGGTTCACGTTCTCGAAAATCGTTTCGGTGCTCATTTTCAGAAAATACGCATATTTATCCTTTTAAGAAATTAGGGTTACTGAGTTTTGGCAACACATTCACCATATCATACAATCAAGTTTCGTATAAAGTACATATGTATTTATATATATATAGCCGTTCGATATCCCGATAATTACCGGATACACTCCCGCATTTCCATAGTTTAATTTCCTGAAAATTGGGCAGCACTTCCTTTGTTTATCGGACTATCCCGTCAATTAACTCGACGTCAATACACAACAACAACTACAGTAATTCCACAATCACAATCCCACCAATATCACAACCAATCAATCAATTCAATTATATATCTCGATCCTCGATACAACCTTTACATTTTAATTAAATATTTTCATTCTGGAAACAACTTTACGAATTAAATATCTTTATTTTATAAAGGTAGGACTCATAATGAATCATCACAGTACATCGTCGGCTCACCGAGGCTCATCAGCGACGGCGGCAAAAATTCGTCGGTACCCGATAAATTTCGGGTTTCCACACGAAATTTCACCGATTAATAGATACTAATATCCACACGAAATATTTATTTCACGATAATAATTCAAATTATTCCTGCAAAATATTCAAAAGTTCCAATTTATTATACGCACAAATTAACAGGCCAATCAACTATGCAATCGGGAACATATCAGACCGGAAAAAGGAAATAAAAATGGGTCGGAGGTAGCCCAGACCGGAATTCACACCACAACAAATATCATATACACACAACATACATGTATGAACTCACGTGTATATAAGTATATACCAAGCAGCAGAAATCGAGCCAAGGCATCACCAGAAAGAAGCCGGAGAAACGGGATTCCGGCGGTGGCAGAACTCGCCGGAAAAGAAACAAGAAAATAGGAACACAACGGGAGTAAACAGGGAGAGCAACAGAACCGAAAATAAAGAGGGAGAAATATGAAAATTACTGAGATTGAGCCCCCCCCGTTTGAGTCTATCTCCCCTGTATTTTTGTGTTTTTGTTTCTTTGTTTTGTTTTGTTTTTTTTATAAAGCAACAGGTAGCAATAGAGCTGCCCAAAGACTGCCACGTATCAACTAATTGGCCAGGAGTGCAACGCTTGTCCCGTTTCAGTCTGCAAGCCTGATTCTGTCTTGAATTTTCACAATTAACCGAACCAAGTTGCACATAAAACAATTTCATAAAATTAAAAAAATAGTCTTAAAATATCACAAATAATTCAAAATTACTAAAATAAAATTTTCATAATTTTTAAAGCATGTTTGAAACGCAACTCGTATCCGGATTTCATAATTAACGAACCGAGCTGCACTTAAAACAAATTCAGAAAATCACGAAAATAGTCTTAAGATGCCTCAAATATCCCGAATTTTATAAAAACATAAATTTTGTAATTTTAAAATAATTTCTGAAACACAATTTATACCCGCTTTTAGCATTTAAACGATCAACGCGCGGGAGAAATTAATCTCAAAAATTTCCGAAATAATTTTAAAATTCTTGAAATATTCCAAACTTAAATAAATATGAGTTTCACAATTTTTGAAGAATTCTGGAATTAAATGCAGATTTTACAATTAAATAGAATCAAAAAATCATACAGGGTTAAATAATTGATGAAATATTGATTTCTAAATTTTTTAAAATCCCAAAAATAATTATTGAAATTATAAAATCATAAAACTAATTTTAGAGACAATCCAAATATTTACGGGTTTTAAAATTGTAATAAAATCACCTTTAAAAATAAAACAGAACAATATAACTCAATTTTTAACTACATATTCCAATCCTTTACACCAATAAATCACAGACAAATAGTATATATCAACATACTACTGCCAAAACCAAGACACATATTTTATTTAATTAATATTCCACAATTACATATTTAAATAATCCAAAATTCCCGAGTCGTTATAGAGAAGATCATACAATTGTAACCTAGCAGCTCTCATAATATTTGTTCATCACTGAGAGAGAACAGTTCCATTGTAACAGAGTTTATTATATCAAATACATCTGTTTTCTGTTACTTGTGCTTTAAATCGATTTGATTGTATTTTACACTGTATTCAACCCCCTTCTACAGTGTTGTGTGACCTAACACTTAAAGATGAAAGTGTTAAGAGTTAAGTCTAGTGAGAATTTAAAACCTTACATGATTTGGAAAGTATTTTTATATAAAATGCGGAGCTGAGTCTCCGCGCATTTAAGGTTGAAACAGTATTACCAACACCATATGTTAATTTGGATAACACAAACTATGTTAGTCATAGTTTCTTATAGGTTACCTATAGGGGGCATCAATTATGAGAACCAGGAAGTCTAATTATAATTACACAGTTAAGGTAAATTAGTTACCTAAAGTAGTCGAAGGTATCATTTTACTTATGAAGATTTAAACACCCTATGAACGACAAGTTCACCAGAAATAGTATCCAATATACCCTTTAGGATTTTATTTCCGTTAAGAAAGATTTCAACTTTGACTAAAATAAGATTGAGAATAAATTAAAAATATAATTAATTGAATTTAGCTAATAAATTAATTATATAAATATGGGTTTTCTTCTATGTGCATAATATATATACTAGTAAATACTCCCTCCGTCCCGTTGAATTCTCTATACAGAGTGTTCAACATGGAGATTAAGAAAAAATGTAATTTAGTAAGAAAAAGTAAGAAAAGTGGGTAAAGTGGTGGGAACGATCAATGTTTAATGTATATAGTGAGTATAGTTGAATAAAGTAGTGGATGTGAGTGAATGTAGTTGATTTTTATATTATAAAACTTACTATCTTTGGAACATAGAGAATTGAGAGATACGTACCAAAAATGAAAGTGTAGAGAAATGAATGAGACATAGGGAGTATTAAAATATGGCAAAAGTTCCACAACCACAGTTGGCTCTAGGGATGGCAAAATAATCCGATCCGACGGATATCCGATCCGAAACCCGAAATTTTGGATATACGGAACCCGATTTTTTGGATCTGGATTTGGATATGGATTTTATTTTTAAACCCAAAATTTTTTGGATTTGGATATTAGGTATACCGATCCGAAACCCGATCCGAAATCCGAAACGCTATCCGAACCCGATCTGAACCCGAAATCCGAAAAGAAACCCGAATTATTAAATATATAATATATATAATATTAAAATTTTATATATTACATATTATAATATTATATATAATATATATATATATTCTATAATTTACCTTATACATATTATTATATAATTTTTTAAATATATATTTTTATATTTATGTTAAAAATTAACTAATTATAAAGTTTAATGAAATGTAATTATTCAATCATTTAAATGGGTGATAAGGTTTATAAGGTTAACAAAATATGTTTCAGTAATAAATCTAAAAAACTGGGTATCAATTGAGTTGATTTTTTTAATATTACCTATACATATAATATCACAATTAATGATGTGATGGAGTGGTTGAAGATGACACATTAAAACTCTTTCTCTACAAGTCGCGTGTTCGATCCCAAACACTTGCAATATCAATCATTATACAAATTTTCAGATTTCGGGTTCGGGTTTCGGGTTCGGGTATGAATATCCAATTCAAAAATTTCGGGTTTCGGGTATATCCGAATCCGATCTGAAATCCGATGGATCGGGTTCGGGTATTCATTTTCGGGTATTTTTCGGGTTCGGGTCGGGTTCGGGTATGGATAAAATTTTCGGGTTTGGATATGGATTCTGCAATACTCGATCCGATCCGACCCGATTACCATCCCTAGTTGGCTCCACATGGATGTGGAATCAAGAAATCTAGGCCGTCCAAAGCCATCCGCAATGATTCATTGCGGAATCCAAGTAGCCTTCCGCAATAATTCATGGAGGAAGCCATGTAACCTTCCGCAATGATTCAATGCGGAAGATATTTTTGTTTTAAAATAAGTACATCATCCTTGCATTATATTTGAATTATGTTGTCGATATTCAATAATTCAATTAAAATAACATTTATTATTTTATATGTTTAGTAAAAATATTTATCAGTGAATAATAAATTTATAATTTGAATATCTATTACTATTATATTATTTCAAGAAATGTATGTTGGGTTTCAGAGCATAAAATACAGCAGAAACCAAGTTTAAAACTTTAAAAACCAGAAAAACCGAAACCCATCACAGGATCCATGCGAAAAGACAATATTTAATTTGTGATTAAGATATTTACCTTAAGAAGCTTTATGATTTTCTTGTCTAATGGAGGTCCAACCTTTCAACAATCATCACGTATCCCATCGCGAAATGATCTACGCCTTAAAGGTATCCACATGAAAGATCAAACGGAGGATGAGCGTGTACTAGCACTCGTAAATCAGAAGCCGCATTTTCTCTCTCTCTTTCTATCTCAAGCTACTAGGGTTTGTGTTTTTGTCTTATAAAAACGTCAAACCCTAGTTTAGAATTAAAAAGATATTATATTGGCAAGAGAAAAAGACTTCTAACCCTAAACTAATTTAGATAAATCAAAAAATCCTAGTTATTATTAATTAAGTTTTACTTAATCACCCAATCACGCAATTATGGATTTAATAGTAAATTCAAATTTCTTATTTATTTATTTAATTAAGTCTTACTTAATTAATAACAAATTATTCGAATTACTTACATTTAATTTAAATCCGAATTTAAATTAAATAATCCTCTAATCATTGTTTATGTGACCCTTTAGGTTATTATTATGTTGGAAACAATTTTAAATCTAATTTAAAATCGTAAACAATGAGCGACATCTAGTAATACATCATTGCTACCCAAGTAATAATAATTAAATCGGTAATCGATTAAACCTTTCGTGAATAATGTACAATGTAATATAATTCTTTTAACCAAATATTATAGATTAAACTCGAGGCATGTTATGTGTCATCCTCTTCATGGTTTAATCGAAGTTTCCTTGATCAATGAGTAGACTATCATTTCAAATCAACATTTGAGCGCGGCGCCACGCATTTCATAGTCTAGCTCACACAAGAGGCCAATAATATCTCTCCAAAATTAGGAGGGTTAAATCCTTTCTAGATCATTCATATTTCTCACATGATTCATAATATACCCGATGTGACACCCTCACAATCAGGGGCCTAGATTGTGGAGTCACCATGCTACAAATTACAATAATATAAAACAGAATCATAAACATAATGCCATGGCCCCGTGCACTGCTACATGATCTAATACAGGTTAAGGTATGAAACAAGTTACATCTAACTACATAACATGATGCTATTACAATCTTTTCTAAATACAAAAGATAACTTCATATATAATATGCCACTGATCTACCCCCTTTCTAGCTACCTGCGATGTCATAGCGAATCTAACTGTGCGCGAAGGTCCAAAGTTAGCATTCTTCCTAGCTGACCTTCTAAATCCAACCATACTCGAGCTTAACTGTAAAATTTAGATAACAAAGCAACGTGAGCTACAAAAGCTCAGCAAGTAACAATAACATTAAAACAGTTAAGCTATCAGGGATCAATAGGTATCAAGGCCAACTATGATATTCAAATGGAAATCCAATATAAGGAATAAGGAAATGAATTATAGAAAAAAAATTCCTTATCATTAGTTCAAAATTTAGGTTTTCTTTCAAAACTCTTCATAAAATTCTTTCTAACATCTTTTCAAAAACCTTTTCAAGCAAACATTTTCTAAGGAAATCTTTATTTCAGAACATATCTTTTGATTGGAGTTTTCCCACAACGTCATAGACAATACCGGTGATCAGCCACGTAATGCCTCCCATCAGGACCTAATCGTCCTTCTGAGCTTCCATGTATATAGGGTCCCCTAAGACTAGTTCCAAAACTAGTCAGCTAGACTTATTGCCATTGCTAGCGCAACACAACCAAAAATGCTGGACCTGCGTCACTCGGCCACTTACGCCTCCAATATATAGGAATCTGTAGAAAACATTTTTGACGGAATTCCTATATCATTTATGAAAATATCTTTCAATTTTAAGCTTTACCAACCTTTTTATGAAATAAGACCTTATTGGAAAGTCTAAAATCATATTTAAGTTCATTTTTGAAACTCAGGGATATCATGTCAAGTATCAGGTATCAAAAAGAACGCAATGGGTTCAAACATAAGTATTATCAACAATGAACCAAAAAGGTTCTTATAATGAATGAAATTGTGAGCATTTAAAAAAAATAAAGGAAACAGGCTTATTTATCAATGGCTGAGATATGGTATTCAAAATTTAAATCAACAGGCAGGAATATAAGTAAGAGAGAGAGAGCAGTTGAGGTTTAGTTACTTGCCTCTCAAAAGTTTCACACTATCACAGTCCTGCCTAACCACAATCTTCACTGGATCTTACCTTTAACTTTTTCCTTTCCTATGCTTGCGTACTCACTCTTTAACTCTACACGAGTAAGAACTCTATTTCAGAATCATTCTAAATATAATTTGACGTTCACTTTAAACGTCTATCTTAACTTCCCCTTTCGCGATACCTATATTATACTTATATATGTAATATTATTTCATATATATATATAGCACACATATCATAAACAGGTCACATAGCACATAACACATATTGCACATATGGTCACTATCCGATCTTCAATTTCAAACTTAGGAAATAATTCCTTATTTGAAACAAAATTTTAAATTTCCGTCTTTAAATTTTATAATGCTATTATAGCATCAATAAATCCACAATTCACTTTATCACAATTCCTCTGAAATACATCAGACTGGAATAAATAAATTATTATATATATTTATTCTCTACTTTCACATAAATAGCACAGAAACAAATAATCATTATATTAAAATTTTACGGTCGTTACATTCTTCCCCCCTTAAAGGATTCTGTCCCCAGAATCACGCCTAAGTAAACAATTAGGGATACTTCTCGAGCATTTCACTCTCAAGTTCCCATGTGAACTCTTCCACAAGAGGATTTCTCCATAAAACTTTGACTAGGGACACAGATTTATTCCTAAGCGCTTTTCACTCCGATCTACCATCTTTATTGGATGTTCCTCATAAGACAAGCTAAATCCTTAAGTATCCATATTCTATTTCATGGTCTGCAATTGGAATCCTAAAGTTTAAGAACCATTACACAATATAATGTGAACATGGGGTATGTGCAGAGATAATATCATCTCGAACATGACTTATCTTGTCCTTCAAAACTTTGCGTAAATCCTGATGCACAGAATCTCATCTGATGGTTCGTCTATACTCCAACATTTTTAGATTGAAGGTAAGGAATATAAAATGCAAAATTCTCACTTGCGCCAATTCTTGATTCAAAAGTTTGTCGATGAAACACATTGTTTCGGAATAGTTGATTGGAACTAAGGTTCAATGATCAAGAAGAAAAGAATGAAAATGATAATGACATGATTGAGAACAACCATATTAGTACTTAAGATGGCCAACCTTAGTCCATACAGTTCACAACACACATTTAGGTGGCATCCCACCAAACTATTTGTCACGAAGACAAACAGCCACAGTACGTGTATTGTTTGTCTCAATCAGATGACCAATTTTCAAGGGAGTTGGAAGTATATAACAGATTCTGGATACTTTTAGAAAACAATAAAAATTATACTTTAGAGTGGTAGAAGAGAAATTTATCATTGGTCATTTTCATAGGTTTCTCATACACGTACTCGTATAACAACTGTAACCCATTCTTTCGTATCTCGAGAGTGGATTACACATCCACATCAATATAGCATTTCATACCAGATTCATTACTTCTTTTCCATCAATCACAGAAACTCACCAACATGAATATTTGCAGCAATAACCTCTTTCCACGTTATTCACACTCGGAGCTTCTGAATCACTCTTTTCTCGTAATACACTCATAGATCAAAATCTATCTAGGTTCGTTTGATGACATTAATGGTCTTCTTACATATAGAGCCCATAAGGTGATATACCAAATCATCCTTTCTTTTGAAGATGCACTCATTGACGATGAATTGTTCTCATCTACATTTTAGTGTCTACACAAACTTGGAACTTATTCCAAAGTCTTTCAGTAATTCTTTGCTATACCTTTCGCAATACACTCTGAAACCCCATACCACATGACTATTATCCTCATCTAGTTGTCTTGTAGAAACGTTTCATTAACCAATTAGAAATGTACTAACTTGATCGATTTCTACCATCGTTCTTGTCTTATATTAAGTCCTTTCTATATAAAGACAAAACTTCTGGCTCCTTTAATCCATACAGGTTTTCTTACTTGTTTCTATAGGAATAAATGTCTCCAAATCTTGGGGCACTCAAGTTTCTGTTAGTTTCAAATCATTTACTAAATGATTTTACTTGCAAGACTTTTGCTGTTCGGTAACTATACTCAATAACCTGACCATATTGTACCAAAATGCATTCTAACCCATTATAAGAAATACCATTATAAATCGCAAGATTGTCTCGATCACCAAGTAGAACCAACATGGTTAGGACACTAACCCTTTCCTTAACAAAAAAAATTTCTCTCATGCTTATCCTTCTAATCAAACTTTTCCCTCCTCCTTATTGTTATTGTCACTAATGTCATTATCTTTCTTAAACAATTTCCTTATAAGAGTTGGCCATTACTAAAGTTCCTTGTTTCCGTAGATATCTCTATCATTTCCCACTTCTTTTAAATTTCAACACTTGTGGAATTTACGTTGATTCCCTCACGGCTACCTATTTCTTTAATAATTCAAAATTTAAAAACTTCACATACAGCTATTATTTTCTTTTCTTAGGATCATCAAGTCGTCCTTCCAGTGTTTGGTGTACTCACCCTTCGTATTTGAATAAATAACACATTATTAAAGCCTTGTATAAATTACTGCGTCTAGCAGATTTTCAAACTAAATTTCTACTTGATAGTAACTCCATTCTTAAATCAACCATAGAGAAGTATGTTGATCTTCCCAACAGTTCAACTCAATCATCATTTCAGTTACTTATGCTTGATTGTCTAATTGAGCTTTCCATAATCGATATACTAAGCCTTATAACTCCTTTATCCAAAATTTCTGGCAGTCGAATTGCCAGTCTTCTCATTTCAACTAGTACCACTCTGTGTAGTCTTTTGCCACTGATTTAATTCTAGGTATCGCACTAAAAATTCACTTCTCTACTATGAGATAAGCAAAGTTGCTTATCTGCAAACACACCTTGAACTCTTTAATCATGCGGATTTCTTTAATCTTGAGTATTTCTTGACGGATATTCACTACATGTGTGACACACATAGGCTTCATATCCTCGCCTTCACAATCCTTTTAACTTAAAATAAGGGTCTGAATTTCTTAACGTGCTTTTGTCCTTAAAGCATAACTTCCTCGTCATTCACAGACTTTATGTTATTCTGTTTCTTCTTGTACTTATTTGTGCATCGTAATCCTATAACAAATCCATTCCTAGGGTTCCATCAAATTTTTCTTAATTTGGAAGATATCATATTCACAATGAAAGAACAATCTGTTATCTTAATGTCAAAATGTTAACATACCTGACCAACGTGAACTCTGTCCTGATCGACTACTCTTATAACCAAATTTGGTCATAACAATTGATCTTAAATTACAGCGTTCCTATTACCACTTCCACATTTTGAACTATATCTTTCTTAGATATAATGAAGGTCCTTACCTAAAAATTCCGATGCTCGTGATGGTCTTATGACATCTTGAAATTTTAGTTGTTTGGAGTAGTTCCTTAAAATACCTTATAGAATAGCCCACCATACCACACTTGTTACAAGTAAAATCCGGATCCACTCTTACACTTATACTCGTGCATTTCTCAGTAAAGTAATCCATTTTATTTTCTTCAACTTTATCTATATTTATTTTCTTCCCTAGATCACTTACTTTCTTCTTTTATAATCACAGCCTTATAAACCACTGCTCACATAAGTTCGAAGTTCAAATACAGCCATCCAGCTTCTAACCTGCTGCTTAATCCGATGCTTGAAGCTCTTGGCTCTTTCTATATCCTTAAAAGCCTATTTCTGACACCATTTATGTTAAATCAGTAATCTTGGGCTTATAACCGCTTTGCTTATATTTTCTTATTTTCAACTTCAAAGTTTTACCCCCAAGTGCTCCTTCATACAGTCTTGTTTATCCTTTACTAGAAACGGCTCTGTAAATCTCTACCATGTCATCGTACTTTCTCTTTCCATTTCTCTAACTGATTTCCACTAGAAACCAACTTGAAAACTCTGTCTTTTGGTCTTCACCAACTTTAACCATGCCAAAAGTTTTATCTATTTACTTAAGCCAAACTCTGGCTTTGGTCAGTTCCACAGTTTCCTGAGCCTATGGGAATTTGGCATCTTATGAGGATATAAAACTTACCACTTACGGCTTGGCGCTGTTGTTATTGTTGTGTCAAAGCAGCAGTTATTGTCAGACTGGTTATAAAATTTGGGTTATGGTAGGGTCAGTTTGACTCCAAACTTCCAGTGTTATAGGTTTGAGAAATTGGCTTGAGAGCGATATCCTCTTGACGAGTAAACAAGAAACTTACTAAGAAATATGCTACATGCTTAAGAAACCATGTAATTTTTATCCTTGTAAAAGGATTTAATTCTATCTTTTTAGTACAATAAAAAGATTTAACTCATGCAGCCTTATTACCCTATAAGTTGCTCGCTTTCCTCAAGGAAATAACAAGGTATGGTTTATTGGTAATAAAACAATTTTGGAATGTTAAGGTGGGTATATAAAAGTTGTTTATGGAGGAAATAGTAAGGTGTTCAACGAATATGAAAAAAGGGCGTACATCTGTAAAGGTAAAAGTTATGGTTCCAACACTTGAGTTCAAAAATAACAGGAGAGAAAACAGCAGTCCGACGATTAGTCAAAGGGGTAAAATAATGGGGAAAACAACCCCAACTGTCACAAGCTGCTATACAACAACAAAGAAATTATCGAAATCAATGGTGACCTACACATCTGAAAAGATTAACTTAGAACCATCCGATACTGATGTAAAATAGTATCTAAACAAGTTCTACTAACTGAGCTGAGTACCACGCCAACAACTTCTTTTCCCAATAGCTTAATATCTCCTTTATCGAGCAATTCTTATCACAGTCCACATCCATCTTTCCAACTTCATCAGTCTCCCAGTCCTTTCCCAAGAAGTGTAAACAGATGATCCTTCCCGAAGATGACCACATGCCATCTCTTCTAGACATTCAATCCTAGATACCCACTCACTTTCAGAAACGTCTACCCGTTGCCTAGTCTCATTAGACATCTGATCAACTAAGGATCTTAATTCTGAACCTTTGTCCAAACACCATTTCTCGGTCGCGTGATAGCTCCGCATAAATGCAGTAGGGAATTTATGGAACTAGAATTGTCACAGGTGCCGAAACAGGTTCCATAGCTGGTAAGACAAGAGTCCCGGTAGTCGATCTGACCGGCTGCCACACAATTTCTTCCTAAAAATCAATCTCAGACTCGTACTCATGACTAGACGCTAAGGCTGAAGGGTCGGTAGGAGAAGTCCTATCCGATTCATCATCACTGATGCTGCTATCCGGCATCTGCGATAACATAGGTATGCAAGGTGAAACGAAAAAGGTTATCTTAAATTCTAACGCCATCGTATCGTAGAGATCTTAAAGTCGAGACTATATCCTACAATCCCAACCCAAACTCTATATAGTTTAAAACTTAATTCCTAACTTAACATTCCTACAACCCACCTAATCCTGACTTATTTCAGTGACCAAAACCTGTAGCTCTGATACCAAACTGTGACACCCTCATAATCAGGGGCCTAGACTGTGGAGTCACCATGCTACAAATTACAATAATATAAAACAGAATAATAAACATAATGTCATGGCCCCTTGCACTGCTACAGGATCTAATACATGTTAAGGTATGAAACAAGTTACATCTAACTACACAACATGATGTTATTACAATCTTTTCTAAATACAAAAGATAACTTCATATAGAAGCTGCCACTGATCTACCACCTTTCTAGCTACCTGCGATGTCATAGCGAATCTAATTGTGCGCGAAGGTCCAAAGTTAGAATTCTTCCTAGCTGACCTTCTAAATCCAACCATACTCGAGCTTAACTGTAAAATTTAGATAACAAAGCAACGTGAGCTACAAAAGCTCAGCAAGTAACAATAACATTAAAATAGTTAAGCTATCAGGGATCAATAGGTATCAAGGCCAACTATGATATTCAAATGGAAATCCAATATAAGGAATAAGGAAAGGAATTATAAAAAAAAAATTCCTTATCGTTAGTTCAAAATTCAAGTTTTCTTTCAAAACTCTTCATAAAATTCTTTCTAACATCTTTTCAAAAACCTTTTCAAGCAAACATTTTCTAAGGAAATCTTTATTTCAAAACATATCTTTTGATTGGAGTTTTCCCACAATGTCATAGACAATACGGGTGATCAGCCACGTAATGCCTCCCATCAGGACCTAATCGTCCTTCTGAGCTTCCATGTATATAGGGTCCCCTAAGACTAGTTCCAAAACTAGTCAGCTAGACTTATTGCCATTGCTAGCGCAACACAACCAAAAATGCCGCACCTGCATCACTCGGCCACTTACGCCTCCAATCTATAGGAATCCGTAGAAAACATTTTTGACGGAATTTCTATATCATTTATGAAAATATCTTTCAATTTTAAGCTTTACCAACCTTTTTATGAAATAAGGCCTTATTGGAAAGTCTAAAATCATATTTAAGTTCATTTTTGAAACTCAGAGATATCATGTCAAGTATCGGGTATCAAAAAGAACGCAATGGGTTCAAACATAAGTATTATCAACAATGAACCAAAAAGATTCTCATAATGAATGAAATTGTTAGCATTTAAAAAAAAATAAAGGAAACAGGCTTATTTATCAATGGCTGAGATATGGTATTCAAAATTTAAATCAACAGGCAGGAATATAAGTAAGAGAGAGAGAGCAGTTGAGGTTTAGTTACTTGCCTCTCAAAAGTTTCACACTATCACAGTCCTGCCTAACCACAATCTTCACTGGATCTTAGCTTTAACTTTTTCCTTTCCTATGCTTGCGTACACACTCTTTAACTCTACACGAGTAAGAACTCTATTTCAGAATCATTCTAAATACAGTTCGACGTTCACTTTAAACGTCTACCTTAACTACCCCTTTCGCGATACCTACATTATACTTATATATGTACTATTATTTCATATATATATATATAGCACACATATCATAAACATGTCATATAGCACTTAACATGTATTACACATATGGTCACTATCCGATCTTCAATTTCAAACTTAGGCAATAATTCCTTATTTGAAACAAAATTTTAAATTTCCGTCTTTAAATTTTATAATGCTATTATAGCATCAATAAATCCACAATTCACTTTATCACAATTCCTCTGAAATACATCAGACTGGAATAAATAAATTATTATATATATTTATTCTCTACTTTCACATAAATAGCACAGAAACAAATAATCATTATATTAAAATTTTACGGTCGTTACACCCGAAGTTCACTTTTATCATTACCCGGTAAAAGGAAACTTCTGATGTAATCGAAGTATATTAATCATCGTGTAGAAATATAATGATTTCAAGTCGAAAGACCATTACACCATTATCACTGTGATAATTACTTATGACACAACAGACATGTAGAATCTCATATTGGGTCTATCCAGCACAATGTATATTTAAATCTGCTTGTGTTTTTGACTTTAGTATCTTTATAGCTATGATCAATGAGATGTGATCATCAGTAAACAAACACACTAGTCTTAATGCATTATTATTGTCCCTTAATAATAATACTCAACTAGGGATATTTGGGAATATCGATACTATTCACATAATCTCATTTCTAAGTCACGTACTTAGAGATATATAATTCATATCATATTCCAAGGACATTTATTAACCTAATTTTTATATCACAGTAAATTAAGACTTAATAAATTATTAAATAAATAATCGATTGAACATAAACATCAATAATCTAGATGTCATAAATTAAACATAATAGTGTTGTCTCTAGGGCACAAACACTAACAATCTCCCACTTGCACTAGTGCCAATCACCCATGTATCTGATACCCATGAAACTAGTATAACCGTCATGCTTCTGCTGCGATAAAGCCTTAGTCAGTGGGTCTGCAACATTATCATCAGTATGCACTTTACATATATGTATATCTCCTCTATCATTAATCTCTCGAAGAAGGTGATATCTTCTAAGTGTATGCTTTGCTCTGGAATGGGCCCTTGGTTCTTTAGCATGCGTAATGGCTCCATTGTTATCGCAATATAGATCAACTGGATCTACGATCGATGGAACCACACCAAGTCCCGTTATGAATTTCCGCATCCGAACAACCTCTTTGGATGCTTCACTAGCAGCAATATACTCAGCTTCCATTGTAGAATCAGTTAATCTCTCTTGCTTTGAGCTCTTCCAGCTTACAGCACCTCCATTAAGGAAAAACATAAAACCTAACTGAGATACTGAATCATCTCTGTCTTTCTGAAAGCTAGCGTCAGTGTAACCCTTTACAACTAGCTTCTCATCTCCTCCATACACCAAGAATGAATCTTTAGTCCTCTTTAAGTACTTAAGAATATTCTTGACAGCTGTCCAGTGACCCTCACCTGGATTAGACTGATATCTACTCATCATGCTCAAGGCATACGAAACATCAGGATGAGTACATATCATTACATACATTATAGATCCAGTTGCCGAAGCATATGGAACTTTGCTCATACGGCCCTTATCATCTAATGATTTAGGGCAGTTATCTTTTGAGATCAATATCCCATGAGACATTGGGACATATCCTTTTTTTTCCTCTTGCATCCCAAAATGATGCAATACTTTGTCAATGTATGTACTCTTTCTTAGGCCGATTAATTTTTTTAATCTATCTCTATAGATCTTGATCCTTCATATATAGGTAGCATCGCTTAATTCCTTCATCGAGAAAATATTTCCCAACCAAGTCTTAACAACTTATAGAGAAGGTATGTCATTCCCTATTAGTAATATGTCATCTACGATAGTATTAGGAATGCCACATGGCTTCTACTAACCTTCTTGTAAACACATGGTTTATCTTCATTTTGAATAAAGCCAAATTTCTTTGACTATTTCATCAAAATGATGATTCTATCTCCTTGAGGCTTGCTTCAATCCATAAATAGATCGAAGCAACTTACAGACCATCTTAGCAAACATGGAATCGACAAAACCCTCAGGTTATATCATGTATACATCCTCTTCAAGGCTCCCATTTAAGAAAGCAGTTTTGATATCCATTTGCCAAATCTCATAGTCGTAGTAAGCAGCTATTGCTAGCAAAATCCTAATGGACTTGACCATGGAAACTGGTGAAAGAGTCTCATCATAGTATATACCATGAATTTGTTTGAAACCTTTTGCCACTAGTCACACCTTTTAGGTCTGTACTTTACCATCCATGTCAGTCTTCTTTTTGAAAACCCACTTGCACTCTATAGGTTTTACCCCTTCAGGTGGATCAACTAAAGTCCATACTTTATTTGATACATGGATTTCCTCTCGGATTTCACGGCCTCTAGCCATCTCTCGGAGTTTGGACTGCTCATAGCTTCTTGGTAGGTAAGAGGCTTATCATTGTCTATGAGTATCACATCATCATCTTGAGTCAAGAAAAATCCATAATATCTCTCTGGCTCATGACGAGTCCTACTAGATCTACGAACAACCTGTATTTCTGGGGCAGGAACATCTTGATGTACATCCTGCCCACTTTCCAACTCTGGTTCAATGTTATTTTATACATCTCAATATTCATCGAGATGTATAATCCTCCCACTACTTTTCTTGGAAAGTAATTCTCTTTCAATAAATACAGCGGTTCGAGCAACAAACACTTTGTTCTCGGTAGGATTATAGAAACTATACCCTTTAGTTTCTTCAGGATATCCCAAAAAATAATATTTATCCGATTTTGATCCTAGATTGTCAGACACCAAGCATTTCACAAACTCTTTGCATCCCCATACTTTCATAAACGACATGTTGTGATGTTTCTCAGTCCATATCTCATATGTAGTCTTTGAACTGATTTAGTTAGAACTCATTTTAGTGTATATGCAACCGTTTCTAGAGCATAACCCCAGAAACTTATTGGAAGATCTGCTAGACTCATCATCGATCGCACCATGTCCAACAAGGTATGATTTCTCCTCTCAGAAACTACATTCCATTGAGGAGTTCCAGGAGGAGTAAGTAGTGATATGATCCCACAGTCCTTCAAGAAACCTTTAAACTTGAGGTTTAAGTATTCTCCTCCATGATGTGATCGTAGAACTTTTATACCTTTCCCTGTTTGCTTTTCCCATTCGTCCTTGTATTCTTTGAACTTTTCAAAAGAATCGGATTTGTTTTTCAAAAGGTATACATATCCATATCTACTGAAATCATCAGTAAACGTAATGAAGTAGTAAAAGCCACATTTTGCCATCGTACACATTGGACCACATACATCACTATGTATAAATCCTAATCGTTTGGTGGCCCTTTTACCTTGTCCAGTAAAAGGAGCTTTAGCCATTTTTCCAATGAGACAAGATTTGCATTCTTCGTATCCAAGTAACATTCTTGATGTAATTTGGAAATGTGTTTCTCATTTATGTGACCTAAACGACAATGCCAGAGGTATATTTGATTTGAGTCTTTCATTTAATACGTTTATTATCATTATTTATGTTATAGACAGGGGTATCTAAATCAATAACATATAAACCATTAAACAAACATGCAACCTCATAGGTAACATTATTCAATGAAAAGGACCAACTATTATTCTGAATAAAAATGAAAAACCTTTCTTGTCCAAACAAAAAACCGAAATAATGTTTCTGCAAATTACAGGCACGTAAAAACAATTATCTATTTCTAAAATAAGCCCAGTGGGCAACGATAATGATAAGTCTCTACAACTAAAGCAGCAACCTTTGCTCCATTTCCAACACGTAGGTCTACTTCTCCCTTCGCCAATGTCCTACTTCCCAGCAGTTCTTGCACATTTATCTGAATGTGAGAACCACATCCGGTTTCTAATACCCAAGATGTAGAAGCAGACAAATTTACTTCTATAACATAAATACCTGAATCAGAAGCTCCAATAACCTTCTTCTTCTTCTTCAGATCCTCGAAATAAGTATGACAGTTTCTCTTCTAATGACCCGGTATCTTGCAATAGTGACAAGTATCACCCTTTGCAACACCAACTTCGGGATTTAAAGCCTATTTGGGAGCAGTTTCAGGAAGCAGCAGGTTTGGATCCCATCCTTTTCTTGCCTTTCTATTTACCTTTCCCTTTGGCACTCCCTTTTTTCTCCATCATTATGGGAGCAAGGGTTGCCTTCTAAATGTTGGTCTCAACAGTTTTTAACATAGCCAACAATTCGGTAGGTGTCTTGTCTATCTCATTCATGTTGTAATTCATTACAAACTGAGCATAGTTGTTGTTCAAATATTGTAAGATCAGATCTGTCTGGGCTTCCGGACCAATCGCGGAACCCATAGTAGCAAGGTACTCCATATATCCAATCATCTTCATAACATGCGGTCCAACCAGATCATGATCACCATGTTTACATGCATACAAAGCTTTGCTTGTATCAAACCTCTCTTGATGAGCCTGTCCTTCAAACATACGTTTAAGGTGCTCAATCATGACATAATCATCCATATGCTCATATTGTTTCCGAAGCTTAGGACTCATAGTCACTAGCATCAAATAGGTGACATCCATGTCATCATCTATATGCTTCTGATAAGCTGCCTGTTGAACACGCATTACACCTTTAGGAAGAGGTCCACGGTGATGAACATCAATGACATGGAGCTTTTGCTCCTGCCTGAGGACTATCCTCAAGTTCCTTTTCCAATCAAGGAAGTTTGTTCCTGTCAACTTGTCCTTCTCAAGGACTGATTGCACAGAGAAGTTGTTTGAGTTGTTTGCCATTTGATATTTACAATACTAAAATGAATAAAATGAATTAGTCTACAGATGATTATTAAATTATGTTCAAGTGATTATTCATATATATTCAAAATATATATCCCCCACTATTTTTATCAAATAAAAAGCCTCAACTATTAATTCAGAAATAATATATTGTATATACTTTCTAGTGAGGTAGGATCCATGTTTCATCATATCTTAGGTCTGCTTTGGCTTTTCTCCCAAAACAAGATTATTTAGGTAGACAACATTTGTCAATTATATCAACTATATAACTCTTACATAATCTAGTGAAACAACATATGTTCATATATATCCAATAAATCTCATCAAACTCTATGCCTGTAAGTTCATAATCCTATTGTGGTAACTTAGTTAAGTCAAACCCAAAGGTCTAAAAGTATCATATACTTCAACACACCTTCCCACGATAGATGGGAGTACTTCGCTCTGTCAAACCCACTCCTTATCGATCTAGGGGTTAACGCGTTGGACATATTGGAAGGCATCTAAACAACTTAATATTAACATTAGGGTTTTGTTAGTATTAAAATGATCATGATACCAACATAAAGAGATTCCCAATTTTTTCTTGAATAAAATACTTTAAATCAATACTCGTCAGTGGTTTGATTTCGAGGTAGTGAGGGAGTCACATCGGACTCGCTCAAAACCCACAACCTTACAAGTTCAGTGAACTCGTTTTGTCTATGTGATCCTTTCAAGCTAATGAAAGAATCAAGGTAAATCTATGGTGAAAACTATAAATACAATTACAAGTCTTCATTCTTCTTGTCTTCATAGTTGCTCCTCCTCTTGGACCACCCCTTCTAGAAGTACATTACATTGAAACAAACTATACTAATGTACTTACATAAGAAAACTCGAGTTACATTCGAGGTTATTCGATTACAAGAATAATGAAAATGACATGCAAGTCATATTTATAAAACCAAAACCATAAACTTTAATTTAAAGGTCTTAAGGACATAACCAACACCATGCTCAGGTAAACAAATAAAGAACTTGAATACTATAGCGGGGGTCCGGGGGCGGTAGCCCCAGGCTGGGGTCATATGCAGAAATCTCAATTTCAGAGCTACAGATCATATCTTTGCCAGTCGTTTCCACTACTACATCATATTCAGTTTCAGAAGCATGTATCATATACATACTATATATTCCAGTCCCCTACTCTGTCTGAACACAATTAAATATAACAACAGTTATCTCAGATCATCAATACATGTATAATATCTTCGTATCTATCATGGAAGATCATCGACATACATAATATCATCATATTTATCATGGAAGATCATCAACACATGCATAATATCAAACATCTATTATGGCAGATTATCAACACATGCATAATATACAAATCACATACATATAGTCATGGAAGATTGTATACATGATATTATCATCAAAATCTGTAAACACACAAATGAATTAAAACCTTTCACAAGTAATTATGATGCCATTGTTGGGTTTGGAGACATAAAACGTAGCGGAAACAAAGTTTAAAACTGTAAAAACCATAAAAAAAGAAACCCATCGCAGGATCCACGCGAAAAGACAATATTTAATTCATGGTTAAGATGTTTACCTTAAGAAGCTTTACGATTTTTGTTGTCTATTGGAGGTCCAAGCTTTGAACAATCACCACGTATCCCATCGCGAAATGATCTACGCCTTGAAGGTATCCACACGAATGATCGAACGGAGGATGAGCGTGGACTAGCACTCATAAATAAGAAGCCGCCTTTTCTCTCTCTTTTTCTCTCTCAAGCTGCTAGGGTTTGTGTTTTTATCTTATAAAAATGTCCAACCCTAGTTGAGGCTTAAAAAGATATTATATAGGTAAAAGAAAAAGACTTCTAACCCTAAGCTAATTTAGAGTTTAAATAGATCCAAAATCCGAGTTATTATTAATTAAGTCTTACTTAATCACCCAATAACTCAATTTCAGATAATAAATTCGATTTATTTATTTATTTATTTAATTAAGTCTTACTTAATTAATAACAAATTATTCGAATTACTTACATTTAATTTAAATCTGAATTAAAATTAAATAATCCTCCAATCATTCTTTGTGTGAACCTTTAGGTTATTATTACGTTGGCAATAATTTTAAATCGTAAACAATAATCGACATCTAGTAATACATCATTGCTACCCAAATAATAATAATTAAATCAGTGATCGATTAAACCTTTCGTGAATAATGAAGAATGTAATTTAATCCTTTTAACCAAATATTATAGATTAAACTCGATGCATGTTATGTGTCATCCTCTTCATGGTTTAATCCAAGTTTTCTTGATCAATGAGTATACCATCATTCCGAATCAACATTTGAGCGCGGCGCCACACATTTCATAGTATAGCTCACACAAGAGGCCAATAGCATCTCTCCAAAATTAGGAGGGTTAAATCCTTTCAAGAACATTCATATTTCTCACACGATTCCTAATATACCTGAAGTCTACTTTTATCATTACCGGGTCAAAGGCAACTTTTGATGTTATCAAAGTATATTAATTATCGTGTAGAAATATAATGTTTTCAAGTCGAAGGACCATTACATCATTATCACTGTGAGAATTGCTTATGACACAAAAAACATGTAGAATCTCAGATTGGTTCTATCTGATAAGTGGCATTTTATACCACTTAGAGCGTCTCATAAGGCTTGAATTGGTGTCTTGAACTCAAGTATTTTGTGTATTTGACGCGTTTTCGAGTGTTTATGCATTTTAGGGTATAACTTGCATATATAGGGTGTTTTCATCGAATAAATCCTAAGGAAGTGCTTGGAATCAGTCTCGGGTCGATGTGCGAAGAATTCAGCAAAAACATAAGCAAAAATAAATTTTTTCTAGATGTGATGCAGGCGCCCGCCTGATGGGAGCAGGCGACCGCCTGGTAGCAGGAGCCCGCCTGGAGGAAGGAGGCGGCCGCCTTAGTGCGGATTTTCAAAATCTGGATTTTATAATTCTATTAAAATTGGGCTTCTGTTAGTGCTGGTTCTTTTGGGTTATTATATAACCCTTTTGGGAAGACATTTTCTTAATAAAAGATAATCGAGAGTGTAACACCCCCAAATCCGGGGTCGGGGATCCGGGTTGTCACGAGTTCCATTTCCCTTAATAACACTTAATCTTCATAAACAACCAACTACTGCGTACTGTGACCCCACAATATACACACACACACACACCACAAGTTATAATCTCAGAGATGAATACCAAAAATAACACAAGTCATTTTATTCCATAATTATAAGTCATTACACCTCAAAAGGGTTTCTGAATAAATTTACAGATTCTTTGTCATTATTATAATTCATGAATATACATAAGTCTGGTACATCAAAAGTTAAAATCCTAGCCTATTGGTAGTTCCTACCTCAGCTACAACGGCATCAACATCTACAGGAAACTGCAGAACATTTCCTATCCGCTCGCGAATTGAGAGATTGGTCTTGTTCATCTTGTCTAGCTGTTGTTGTGTGATGAAAGAATAAAGCAAGGGTGAGCAACAAGCCCACCAGAATAACATGTATAATAATTAACAATATATGAGCATTCTCATAATACTCATAAAAGTCTTGGTCAAGAAGAAATGAACCAAGTTTGATATCTTAATGCGACGAAGTCACAAAATATTCAGTATATATATACATATATACTTTTCAAAATCTTTGAAATCCTCTGACATGTATAATATACACACAGTTGCAGTTTATAACTGTATAAAAATATCGTTGCAAGGTGATCTCATATATCTAACCTTGTCTCAACGTTTTTCCTGAAAATCTTTGTCATGCATAAGATAATCATTAACTAGATATAAGTTGAAAAGATGAAGTTACAAGATACTCCAATATACTTATATCTTTTATAAATACTACTCGAACTATGACCAATCAAGCTATAATCAGTTTCAAAAGATCATCACATAGATGAGACTACAAGATAAGATTTGAATAGATTCAATCTTTGAAATATCATTCAAAAGAAATGAAGTTACGAGATACTTCATTAAGTCCCGATATATATATACAACTATATATATATATCTCATACTTTCCTTGAAAACCTCTGTTATGAATAGTATAAACAGAGTTATAATACCCAATGAATTTGGAAAGAAGAAAAACTTTGGCATAAACCCGATATCTTGCTGATCAGGCAAAGATACCCATTAAGTAACATTTTCTACTAGTAGATGGATGAATCCCCCACCGGTCATTACCCTGGCCGCATAAGGGCCTTGTGCTGGACCACCACCCGGCCTCTTACGTGTTAATGGACTGCCACCCAGCCACTTACAGTTTGATAGACCGTACCCCGTCATGTCACTTATGCTGACTCATTTAGAAGGACTTACTTCCTGAATGTTGGGCAAGTAATTAAAAGCTCTTTATCAAATCAGCAATCTCGTTGCGAATATAAAATACACCCCAGAGCTAGATCCCTTAAGTTTTGAGCGAGTATTTAAATCCCATTCGAAAGGAAGATCTTAAATTTGAAAATGAGTTATGGGATCCGCTCTAACTTTTAAAATCATTTTGAAGACTCGAAAACATTTTAAAGAATGTTTAGAGTAATGATGATTTGATAAAATAAATCAGTCCCGATATGTTAGAAAATATCTGAATATTATTATTTAAATAATATTCCCATAAAGGATAATCTTTATAAAAATAATTGAAGTAGAAGTTTTAAAACTCATACTTGAAACGAATAATAAATAACAAAAGAAATACTTATACGAAACTACGATCTTTATTTGAATAATCGAAAATAAGTTTGATTATTATTCAAACCATCGAATATACCTTATTCGATTAATAGTTATAGAAAACTATATAATATATACTCGGGAACCTTGCCTCCCGGTTTTAGGAAAATGTCCAACTCTGGGTCCCCTATACTAAGGGTATACGCAAATAATACCTATCTCTAGCATAGGTATCATGCAGTTTATAACAATTGAATTGACAATGAAATATCAAGATTCCAAAAAAGGCATGCATATATATATCATATCAACATGCTCCAATATATCGCAAGACTTTGCTAATAATAACCATGCACTTATCTCAAGATAATGCATCAATATATTACATCACAACAATAGTATAACGGGTAGAAAACTTGCCTGAGTGTTCCGGGGTAGACTTAAGCTTAGAGTGGGTCCGGTAACCTACGAACAATAACATAATCCGGAATTAAACCACGGTCGCTTAAGAAACTACACTTTATCCACTTAGACCCTAACATTCGCTTCTGTGATTAACGATTTACATAAGTTGCTCGAGTACCCTCGGCTCCAACATTTTTATAAAATTAACCATTAAACGTTTTAAGGCGACTCTTTTGCGAGTACTTTACCAACTGCCTAATCCACCTTACATAATTATTTCGTAATCCAATTGGTCTTTTAAGAGCCTTAAACAAGGTTTCAAAGTTAGGCGAGGGATAAAGGTTCGTTCGCAAAACACCGTAACTTAAAACGGTCGTTTCTCCTAAAGCGTAAATCAGATCTAAGCGAACGACATAGAAAAACGAAGCTTGAAACATAACCTATCTAAACACGGAAGTGGTTAGTTCTTAGCAGTGGGTGTTTGTGTCCAACAGTTAATCACAAAATAGTTTAAAGAATGTCGGGGATTACGACGACTAGAACCTAACGATTTCCAAAGTTTAAACTACACCAAATCATCCCCAATTCAACAACAATCCAACATCCATCAACATCCATCAACATCAAACTAAACCCATTCATCTAACTAAACCCATTCATCTAAGCACCATTATCATCCAAACAAACCAAACTTAAAACTAAGGGTTCAAGAGTTTATACCTTCCTTGGAGAGTGGGTAGTCACTAACAAGCCTCTAGGAACCTTGATCTATGCTTAATCAACCTTAAGCTTTCATGAAAATCAAGAAAATCAAAGTAAGTTACTATTCACTACTATTAATCACCATCTTTGATGAGTGGATTAGCTAAGAAAACCATGGAATCTTGATCTTAAACTAACGGTATAACTAAGTTATGAAATAATGGATCCAAGGAAACAAACCTTGTAATTTTCCATGGCCTAGAGCTTGAGTTTTGAAAATCTATTTCTTCATTTCTTGAAAAGGCCGAATGGAAGAATAAAGAAATGGGGGAGAGCTTTTTCTTGCTTGTCTTACCTTGATATTTATGCAAAGAATGCATGGTTTTTGTTAATTATTGGCTAAATATCTTTTTTTCACTTGCTTATGTCATTGCTCGCATCACTACTTTGCCACATGTCCCATTCTTGTGGTGTGATGATGTCACCTTTATTCTAACCACATGTTTTAGCTTATCTTAGAAGCTTTCTTCTCATGCTACTTACATGTGCTTGCCCCTTGGATGTTTATTTGTTATACGGTTTGCTTAACTCTCGTTCTCGTTGATCGTTTGAGGGATCATATTCGGGATCTTGTTACTTGGGCTTCCGTAAACCTTCCTTAATATTTTATACTCCTTTAATGATCCTCTCTTATAATCCTTAAATTTAAATCCTTTTAATCATGTTACCTTATACTTAATTCTTTCGCTATCTGGTGGATTTTCGGGAAAAATCAAAGTGTCCGGATTCGAATTCTAACGACCTTTACATACCCTCATTTACTTTATGGAATACTAATACGATCTCAGAATTTCCATAACAGTACTCCAATATAGCGTGGTCTGATAATTTGCCTTAATCAGCATCATCAGCTAAAGTTACTATTCATCAGGGTTTCAAAATTTTCTAAAAATTGGGGTTATTACAGTCTCCCCTCCTTAAAAGGATTCCGTCCCGGAATCAGATAAAAAAATAGTTGGGGATGCTTTTCTAGCATTGCGTTTTCTAACTCTCAAGTCAACTTTTCCCACATTGTGATCTTACCACAAAACTCTGACTAATTTGATAACCTTGTTCCTAAGCACTTGCTCATTTTAATCCATAACCCTTACTGGTTGCTCCATATAGGTCAACTCTTGTTGCATATCTATGCGCTCGTATTTTCCTATATATCCGTCATTCGGATTATAATTCCTCATCATTGCCTCATGGAACACGTTATGAATTTTCTGCAAGTTTGGGGGTACGGCTAGCTCATATGCTAACTCCCCAATATGTCTAAATATATCCAAGGGTCCGGAAAATTGTGGACTTAGCTTTCCTTTCTTTCTGAACCTCATAAATCCTTTCCAAGGCTTTCCAAGGGGATATCTTTACTAGAACTAGGTCCTCCAATTTCATACTCTTGGTCCTTTCGAGTCAAATTGACATACTTCTTCTATCCATCCAGGGGTTTCTACCAGTCGTCCTCTGATTAGATCCACTATATCTTTGGTCCTTTGGACCACTTCGGGTCCGAGCATCTTGCGCTCTCCAACTTCATTCTTGTACAAAGGAGACCAACATTGTCTTCCCTAAAGGGTCTTATAAGGCGTCATCCTTATACTGACATAAGATTTATTGTCGTAAGAAAACTCAATCCACGTTAAGTGATCATTTCAAATTCTTTCAAGTCTCACACAGACTCACATCATAGCTTCTAGCGCTATAGCTTTTGTTTCTCAATACCCACTCTTTTGCAGTATGTAGGCTCTACTATCTTCCATTCATAATACCACTCTGGCTATACTGTTACTCGCTAGCGTTCTTTAACCTTCTAATAATTTCTTCGACCTTAGTACCACGAACACGTTTCGATTTCCGAGACAAACGCACTTACAGTACTCCTTTTCTAGCTACTTCTTTCTTTGGAAGCTTGATCAATCATATAGAAGTAAAAGAATTTATTGAGAGATCACTATGATCATGAACACTTGTTCTATTGCATAGTTAGTACAGAAGGTGGCCAGCCTTTAGTACTTGACAAGAAATTAATCAACATTTGGTATCCTACTAGGCTTCTATCACACATATAGATATTCAGTTGGCTATACCTCCCCTTTTGGAGGGGTTGTTCTTCTCAGTTTACACGAAAATGAAAAGAAGAGAAAAGAGAGAATTTAAGAGAATTATATAAAAATATTTCCACAAAACATCTGGCTTGGAGTCTACCTTTGAACTATAGAGGTTTATCACAGTATTATAGCATCGCAATTCATGTTCCTGAATCTTTTACTATTCCGTCCATCGTTCTATAAACATATGCTCTTGCTCGAGCTTATAAATAACCAGCGTTGAAACTCCCTCGACAACGAAAATTAAATCTGGGATTTCATTCTAGACATCATCGTTAATTGAATCCATTGCTATACCGCAACCTTCTTCGTATAGTAATACTACTCTTTATTGATAAGAAGGAATAAATATTCAATAGGTAGATAATCGACTTAATTAGTCTATCAATGGTAACTTATACATCACCACCACCCGATTAGTGGTACCCAATCTCAACATCCATTCCAGTACAACTCTCACAGTTGTAATCGGCTTATTACTCGCAGAATCATTGCTGCATTACTATGGTCCCCCGCTGACCTACTGTAGTCATTCATTTTACATGAAATCTTAATATCTAACCAAACAAAGTCCATACCTGTCGTATCAAATTCTTCTAAGGAGGTAACATAATCACCTTCATGATTCATGAAGAACACTCCAGATCCTGACGTACATACATGACATGAAGCAGATAAAATTGCAGAATAGTTTCAATAAAAGCAACGATAGCAGGTTAATACCATTATTAACCATATGTCTTTATTAGGAGACATGAAGCTCAAAGGTTCATTTAGTCCTTTCATAACATGGTCCTGGCTTATCTCAAGATAGGACCTTTTAAGATAGATAGCCCACTTACGGCGATTACATGAATTAAATCTTTACCAAACTACTATTACGGTTGAGTATCACACAATCATCAGAAGGAATGTCAATCTTCCACACCATGATACAATCTTCACGGCTTTAACCATTATCACTATATTCCTCTGGCACGAGCGTCTATAATTGCTCTCTTACACTTAGAGTGTCGGCCACCTCATTAACCTTTCCTGATAGTAATAGTTCCCTATAAAATAATGTCTTTTGAACGATCTCCAACTAAATTTTCTACCTCATTTCCAATCACTGCTTGTGTGAAAATGCTCTTCCTTAAGCTTTGGTGAGAAAAAGGAAAAAAATATCACCATTTTTCCAAAAGTTATTTCCTCGGTCTTTAGAGGTTAACATTGTCACGACTGACTCTCGAATATAATTAGGACGTCTCTTATCTTGGGTCTTTCTTGTTTTCACCATTCTCGACCTTCATTGGGTATCCATACTTTCTTATGGTTCGTCGCGTGCCCACCTGGCATTATTATAATTACGTCATATTTCCTTTATCAAAATTTCTATTCTTCAGAACTTTGAATATTACCTTTCTCCTTGTAAAACCTCTAAGGTTATCCTTGAATCCTTCATCATGTACACCCTAGGTACAGGGCATATCAAGATACCATTTACTAATACTAGAACCATTGTCTATATAGTTCTGAAAACTTTCTTCACTGATCTTTAAAGGTTGTCGTTGCCTTATTCCTTCATTCCATACTACCCAAACTCATAATGTCCCTATTAAGGGTAAAATGCCAACCTTCATGCATTCCCCCCATGGTTCATCTCAAGTTATCGAGGTTCTATCCTTAATTCCACCTTTAAAAGGTACTTGCATCATTTCATAGATAAATCAAGTCATATATCCCTGATAAGGGTATCTTATTCAATCATTCT
Source organism: Apium graveolens (assembly GCF_009905375.1). Classification (NCBI taxonomy): domain Eukaryota; kingdom Viridiplantae; phylum Streptophyta; class Magnoliopsida; order Apiales; family Apiaceae; genus Apium; species Apium graveolens. Next base: position 165,553,930 of record NC_133653.1, on the reverse strand, counting down.
CACCTCGATAGTCTATGCCTAATTTCACAATAACATCCTTATTCAAAATGAGGTCAATCCATATGACCTCCAAAAGATAACAACGGTTATCCGCTTTTCTTTCCTGATTTAGTAATGATAACAGGGTTGTTCTGGAAGATATTGGGTGTGTTTAACGTGAACTTCTTAGTTCTAACTATTCATTTACCTCTGTTATTTATCTCAACAGTCGTCTCAATGTTGGGATATCTTTTATACCTAGAGTCTCCCTTTTGGGCATCAAGCCATAGGTGTTACATACACTTCACATTTTTGAAGGTCACTTCCTTCATCCTATTTTCCTAATTTCTTATTATTTTGTCTCCTCAGTCCATCCGTGTTTCCTTATTAATACATTAGTCTATCTCCAAGTTTCATCGAATACTCTCAACTTAAAGGGGATTAATAATACGTATCGCTTACGCCTTCAAACCTTGACTTTATCTCATGATCAGTCACCATCGCACTGATGATGACAAACTTCTCAATATTTATTTCTAGGGGTTCTTAGGGTTTTACATACCTAACTCCTTTATCACTTCTCAACTCTATTTCCTTTATATCCCTTTATACTCCTTCCCCTTTAAGTCTTTTATTTTCATTTTCTATTACAACCATTTCATGAACCAACACAACATGAGCATTGATTTTAAACATCCCGTCATTCTGGATTCATGTCCTTCAGATGAACCTTGACGACTTTCACAACCTAGATTCATGATTCATCATACTTGTCCACCTCTAGCCTGGTTTTAAAACTTCTACACTATCTCTCTATCTCCCTTAGCCTTCCACCAGCGGGTGGCCTCTCTCTTAGGAAGGTAAGTGGCAAAAACAGTCTTTTGTGCTTCGTCAATCATTTAGAATCTTAAATGATTCCTCTATTTCCTTTAGCCAGGCTTTTGCCTCGACTGGGTCAACTTGTTCCTTGGAACTCTGAGAGCTTAGCGACTTAAAGGTCCTGAAAGAATTTCCCACCATATTGTTTCCTCAGGGTGGTGGTTGGGGATAAAAGTATAAGTTTTGTTTAGGTAGGTCCATGAATTTCCCCGGAGGAGTACCATCCGGGTTCTCCCTATCTTGCTCAACTTCTGTTTTCTCAGTATGAAATGTTTCATCCTTCTCCCATAATTGGGGTTATTTTATATGTTAAAATCCTTGTTTTCCACTTCATTATGTTATGGGTTCCTTCTTTCATGATGGCAACCTCCCTGACTATCACATTCAGGGTTTGCCCTAAATCTTATTCCTCGAACTATGGCTTTCATCTAAGATCCTGTCCTTAAGCTCTTAAACATTTGAAACCCAAATTCTGTAGGAATACCTCATTATTCCCTTCTCATCTTTCTCGGTATTAATCTCTCTCCAGTCATTGGCTCTCTGCCTTCATTCATCACCTTTTCTTGGCACAATATGATCTTTTCCCATAATTCGGGCTGCATTACAATCTCAAACAGCCTTTTGGTACCGGCTCCGGTTACCTTCACTTCTATTTCCATTTTCTCGAAATATTTTATCTACTCTTCCGAAGACATTACCATCTCGAGTCTCTCCTTTCAACTAAGGGCGTTATCCACCATATTGGCTTTCCCTGGATGATAAATAATCTCATAATCGTAATCCTTGATTAGCTCTAACCACCTCCTCTGGAGCATGTTGAAGTCTTTCGGCGTGGAAATATACTTGAGCTCTTATGGTTTGTGTAAATCTCGCACTTCTCTCCATACAAGTAGTGCCTCCAATCTTTAGGGCAAAACTATTGTCATGAGCCCAAGATCATGGGTGAGATATTGAATTTTATATTCCCTTAATTGTCTTGACGCGTACATGATTACCTTACCGTGTTGCATAAGCACGCTACCTAATCCCTTGTACGAAGCATCACTATAATCACGAAATCTCTTTTTTCCCTCCGGCAACGCCAACGCAGGGGCCATCACCAATATTTTCTTCAGTTCTTGGAAGCTGTCCTCGCATTTCTCTGTCCATTCGAACTTCTCAGTCTTACGAGTAAGCCGCGTTAAAGGGGATGCTATCTTTGCAAACTTGAACGAACCTACGGTAATAACTGGCCCATCCTACCACTGGTAGTCGCCCTAACCACGGTCATCAATTCCTCAGCGGTCCTTTCTTCATTCTTGTCAGGATCCTCCACGGGATCCTTCTCAGCAACAATCCCTTTTGGGATAACATCCTTAATTATTACATCCTTAATATGAACATCGTCTGGTCCCTTGTTAGGGTGCTCCATTGGATCCACAATCTGATCCCCAATATATAATATAACATCATCGTATTATTGCTCTTGAACTTCAAGATTCGGAGTCCCACTACCATATACGATAATGAACTACGCTTCTATCACCATATTTATAAGGGTTCCCATAAGGGTTTTAACTGTCAGTACTACGTTAGGTAGTCTGACTATGAACTTGGAAAGAGTTCTTATTATCTTAGTGAACTTATTATCTTAACGTCGCATCATCTCTGAGGTTTATAACGCTTAGCTCTGATACCATTTCTGTAACACCCCCAAATCCGGGGTCGGGGACCGGGTTGTCAGGAGTTCCATTTCCCTTAATAACACTTAATCTTAATAAACAACCAACTACTGCGTTCTGTGACCCCACAATATATATACACACACCACAAGTTATAATTTCAGAGATGAATACCAAAAATAACACAAGTTATTTTATTTCACAATTATAAGTCATTACACCTCAAAAGGGTTTTTGAATAAATTTACAGATTCTTTGCCATTATTACAATTCATAAATATACATAAGTCTGGTACATCAAAAGTTGAAATCCTAGCCTATTGGTAGTTCCTACCTCAGCTACAACGACATCAACACCTATAGGAAACTGCGAAACATTTCCTATCCGCTCGCGAATTGAGAGCTTGGTCTTGTTCATCTTGTCTAGCTGGTGTTGTGTGATGAAAGAATAAAGCAAGGGTGAGCAACAAGCCCACCGAAATAACATGTATAATAATTAGCAATATATGAGCATTCTTATAATACTCATGAAAGTCTTGGTCAAGAAGAAATGAACCAAGTTTGATATCTTAATGCGACGAATTCACAAAATATTCAATATATATATACATATATACTTTTCAAAATATTTGAAATCCTCTGACATGTATAATATACACACAGTTCCAGTTTATAATTGTATAAAAATATCTTTGCAAGGTGATCTCATATATCTAACCTTGTCTCAACATTTTTCTGAAAATCTTTGTCATGCATAAGATAATCATTAACTAGATATAAGTTGAAAAGATAAAGTTACAAGATACTCCAATATACTTATATCTTTTACGAATACTACTCGAACTACCACCGTTCAAGCTATAATCAGTTTCAAAAGTTCATCACATAGATGAGATTACAAGATAAGACTTGAATAGATTCAATCTTTGAAATATCATTCAAAAGAAATAAAGTTACGAGATACTTCATTAAGTCCCGATATATATATACACCTATATATATATCTCATACTTTCCTTAAAAACCTCTATTATGAATAGTATAAACAGAGTTATAATACCCAATGAATTCGGAAAGAAGAAAAACTTTGGCATAAACCCGATATCTTTTGGATCAGGAAAAGATACCCATTAAGTAGATGGATGAATCCCCCACCAGACATCACCCTGGCCGCATAAGGGCCTTGTGCTGGACCACCACCCGACCTCATACGCGTTGATAGACTACCACCCAGCCACTTACAGTTTGATAGACCGTACCCCGGCATGTCGCTTATGCCGACTCATTTAGAAGGACTTACTTCCCGAATGTTGGGCAAGTAATCAAAAGCTCTTTATCAAATCAGCAACCTCGTTGCGAATAAAAAAACACCCCAGAGCCAGATCCCTTAAGTTTTGAGCGAGTATTTAAATCCCCTTCGAAAGGAAGATCTTTAATTTAAAAATTAGTTCTGGGATCCGCTCTAACTTTTAAAATCATTTTGAAGACTCGAAAACAATTTAAAGAATGTTTAGAGTAATGATGATTTAATAAAATAAATCAGTCCCGATATGTTAGAAAATATCTGAATATTATTATTTAAATAATATTCCCATAAAGGATAATCTTTATAAAGATAATTGAAGTAGAAGTTTTAAAACTCATACTTGAAACAAATAATAAATAACAAAATATATACTTATACGAAAGTACAATCTTTATTTGAATGATCGAAAATAAGTTTGCTTATTATTCAAACCATCGAATATACCTTATTCGATTAATAGTTATAGAAAACTATATAATATATACTCGGGAACCTTGCCTCCCGGTTTTAGGAAAATGTCTAACTCTGGGTCCCCTATACTAAGGGTATACGCAAATAATACCTATCTCTGGCATAGGTATTATGCAGTTTATAATAATTGAATTGACAATGAAATATCAAGATTCCGAAACAGGCATGCATATATATGTATATCATATCAACATGCTCCAATATATCGCAAGACTTTGCTAATAATAACAATGCACTTATCTCAAGATAATGCATCAAAATATTACATCACAACAATAGTATAACCGGTAGAAAACTTGCCTGAGTGTTCCGGGGTAAACTTAAGCTTAGAGTGGGTCCGGTAACCTACGAACAATAACATAATCCGGAATTAAACCACGGTAGCTTAAGAAACTAGACTTTATCCACTTAGACCCTAACGTTCGCTTTTGCGCTTAACGATTTACATAAGTTGCTCGAGTATCCTCGGCTCCACCATTTTTCTAAAATTAACCATTAAAAATTTTAATGCAACTCTTTCACGAGTACTTTAACAACTGCGTAATCCACCTTACATAATGTTTTTGTAATCCAATTGGTCTTTTAAGAGCCTTAAACAAGGTTTCAAAGTTAGGCGAGGGGTAAAGGTTCGTTCTTGAAACACCGTAATTTAAAACGGTCGTTTCTCCTAAACCGTAAATTGGATCTAAGCGAACGACATATCAAAACGAAGCTTGAAACATAACCTATCTAAACATGGAAGTGGTTACTTCTTAGAAGTGGGTGTTCGGGTCCAACAGTTAATCACAAAACAGTTTAAAGAAAATCAGGCATTACGACGGCTATAACCTAACGATTTCCAAAGTTTAAACTACACCAAATCATCACCAATTCAACAACAATCCAACATCCATCAACATCAAACTAAACCCATTCATCTAAGCACCATTATCATCCAAACAAACCAAACTTAAAACTAAGGGTTCAAGAGTTTATACCTTCCTTGAAGAGTGGGTAGTCACTAACAAGCCTCTAGGAACCTTGATCTATGCTTAATCAACCTTAAGCTTTCATGAAAATCAAGAAAATAAAAGTAAGTTACTATTCACTACTATTCATCATCATCTTTGATGAGTGGATTAGCTAAGAAAACCATGGAATCTTGATCTTAAACTCAGGGTATAACTAAGTTATGAAATATAGGATCCAAAGAAACAAACCTTGTAATTTTCCATGGCCTAGAGCTTGAGTTTTGAAAATCTATTTCTTCATTTCTTGAAAAGGACGAATGGACGAATAAAGAAATGGGGGAGAGCTTTTGCTTGCTTTTCTTACCTTGATATTTGTGCAAAGAATGCATGGTTGTGGTTAATTATTGGCTGAATATCTTGTTTTCAGTTGCTTATGTCATTGCTTGCATCACTACTTTGCCACATGTCCCATTCTTCTGGTGTGATGATGTCACCTTGCTTCTAACCACATATTTTAGCTTATCTTAGAAGCTTCCTTCTCATACTACTTGCATGTGCTTGCCCCTTGGACTTTTATTTGTTTTACGGTTCGCTTAACTCTCGTTCTCGTTGATCGTTTCAGGGATCATATCCAGGTTCTTGTTACTTGGGCTTCCCTAAACCTTACTCAATATTTTATACTCCTTTAATGATCCTCTCTTATAATCCTTGAATTTAAATCCTTGTAATCATGTTACTTATACTTAATTCTTTCGGTATCTGGCGGATTTTCTTGAAAAATCAAAGTGTCCGGATTCGAATCCTGACGACCTTTACATACACTCATTTACTTTATGGAATACTAATACGATCTCAGAATTTCCATCACAGTACTCCTATATAGTATGGTCTGATAATTTTCCTTAATTAGAATCATCAGCAAAAGTTACTATTCATCAGGGTTTCAAAATTTTCTAAAAATTGGGGTCATTACAGAGAGCGAAGGCAAGAAGATCGAGAAGACTGTTTTAGCACGCAACAAAGAAGAAGAAGAAGCATACGTTTATTTTGTGATTCTTTTAATTCATTATAACAGTGAATGCTAGTTTTCTTTATGTTTTGAACCTTAATACTCTTGTGACGTACTTCATTATTTATTAACTATTTTTATTAGTTTATATCATTGTGTTTTTAGCATGATTTCATATGAACCCATGGTGACGATGAGTTCTATTATGGGCTAATCGTGATCATGAGATCATAGCGGATTTACTATGGATTTCTTTAGTTAATTGTTTAATACCTTGGTATGTGGTGATTGTATGATATCTAGCATAGGTTATGCTTATTCGTCTTATGTGCATCGCGAACATGTAAGATAGCTTGTTAATCTCTTGTGAAGCGACAGTGAATCTTGAGATTTAGAACTTGCCATACTAGCATAGGTTCATGTATTGTATGCATGATTAGTGGGTAACTCTAACTATGACGCCCTCCAAACCTGGGGTCTAGATTTGGGGGTCACTAGCCAACAAACCATAATATAATAATCACAACAAAATAATATAATAAATATGACCCCTTGCATGCAACTGGATCGATCACATGTTATAGTATGGAACATGAACTAATACAACCAAAAGTTCTCACAAACCATAAGTTTAATTAGTTTTACAACTTATTCAAATTTTATTACAAACCTCTAGACTAGCTAACCGTCCCAAACTGTCTACCTGGAAAACACACCAACTATCTACAAGCACACAACTTCTGGTCAGACCTGGAACTCAAGCTTGCCCTGGCCTAGCTGAAAGAATTAGGATATGAAACACGTATGAGCGAAAAAAATGCCCAGCAAGCAGTATATAGCTTATGATTTAGAACAATATATCTGATGAACAAAACCAAACCATAATACCTGAACAGTATCAAAAACTGATATATATATATATATATTTGATAATAAACCACATTTGCATATATATATATATATTGTTTTGGGATTGGAATCCTCGAACGACGGTGTGTTGCCGCCGGTGATCAGCCGCGGAGCAACACCGTTATGCTGAAGCATATCCAACTAAATAAATGGTACCCAAGGCACATATCGGCCTAACAAGGTGTTATATCCTGTATAACACATAGCTCACGCTGGATCGCCGCCATGGCCTCTTACGCAACCATCCGACCCATAAAAAAACAATTTTTCGTCAAAGGAGCCGAATCAAATGACATCCTTAACCACATAATCCCCATTTCTCATGGTCCAGAGTTATCTCAACAACCAATGGCGAAGTAACCAGAACGATTAGTTATTCTCTAATCTCAATTCAAAGCTTCACTGTATATAGTAATTTGTAGCAAAATGTAAAAACATTTAACTATTCTGAACTTAGAATAGTAGAGAAATTGAAAGAATAAAATTCAGAGTCAATATCACTAGAATGATAAATGAAGATATAAATACTTGCATAATATGATTCGAAATAAACGTCACTTGAATGATAAGTGAAGTTAGGGTACTTGCCTGGTATGCTCGATAAACTCTTACTATAACTCTGCTTATAGTTGCTGGCTACTATCTCCGTCTAACACTTGACCGCACTTCTTGCTACTCGATTCTATTAACAAAAGGACTATCTTAACTGACAGAACCAAACTCAATCGACGTAACTAAGTCTTAACATCTACCCGATCGTTTATAACTAATTATGGCATTTTAAAACTGTAAACAGATAGCATGCATATCACGTAACAAATAATCATGGCATTCGTATAACACGTAATCACATATTATACGAATGCAACTGGATCGATCACATGTTATAGTATGGAACATGAACTAATACAACCAAAAGTTCTCACAAACCATAAGTTTAATTAGTTTTACAACTTATTCAAATTTTATTACAAACCTCTAGACTAGCTAACCGTCCCCAACTGTCTACCTGAAAAACACACCAACTATCTACAAGCACACAACTTCTGGTCAGACCTGGAACTCAAGCTTGCCCTGGCCTAGCTGAAAGAATTAGGATATGAAACACGTATGAGCGAAAAAAATGCCCAGCAAGCAGTATATAGCTTATGATTTAGAACAATATATCTGATGAACAAAACCAAACTACAATACCTGAACAGTATCAAAAACTGATATATATATATTTGATAATAAACCACATTTGCATATATATATATATATATTGTTTTGGGATTGGAATACTCGAACGATGGTGTGTTGCCGCCGGTGATCAGCCGCGGAGCAACACCGTTATGCTGAAGCATATCCAACTAAATAAATGGTACCCAAGGCACATATCGGCCTAACAAGGTGTTATATCCTGTATAACACATAGCTCACGCTGGATCGCCGCCATGGCCTCTTACGCAACCATCCGACCCATAAAAAAACAATTTTTCGTCAAAGGAGCCGAATCAAATGACATCCTTAACCACATAATCCCCATTTCTCATGGTTCAGAGTTATCTCAACAACCAATGACGAAGTAACCAGAACGATTAGTTATTCTCTAATCTCAATTCAAAGCTTCACTGTATATAGTAATTTGTAGCAAAATGTAAAAACATTTAACTATTCTGAACTTAGAATAGTAGAGAAATTGAAAGAATAAAATTCAGAGTCAATATCACTATAATGATAAATGAAGATATAAATACTTGCATAATATGATTCGAAATAAACGTCACTTGAATGATAAGTGAAGTTAGGGTACTTGCCTGGTATGCTCGATAAACTCTTACTATAACTCTGCTTATAGTTGCTGGCTACTATCTCCGTCTAACACTTGACCGCACTTCTTGCTACTCGATTCTATTAACAAAAGGACTATCTTAACTGACAGAACCAAACTCAATCGACGTAACTAAGTCTTAACATCTACCCGATCGTTTATAACTAATTATGGCATTTTAAAACTGTAAACAGATAGCATGCATATCACGTAACAAATAATCATGGCATTCGTATAACACGTAATCACATATTTCATGTAACACATAAGTCAGATCATTAAAAAATATGTCTCAGTGCGTTCAGAATTAAAATTAGGTCAATAATAGTGTTTACCGATCATATACTGACTCAAAAGGACTATCAATCAAATGACATTGCATTACACAAGAAATTAGGACTCACAAGTATTTTTAGTGAAAGCGTAATATTTTTCTAAGTCTATATGCGTTCGTTTCGTATTTAACGGACGAACGGTTTAATTATTATGAATAAAATAAGAAATAAATGGAAATAAATCAATTAATAATAATATTAATTGATTTTTAAATACCAAAATATAATTTTTAAAAGTTTAAAAATAATTTTTAGGAATTATTTGAATTAATTATACATAATTTATATTTATTTAACTATTTATAAATGAAATTAATTTATTAAATGATTTAATCAATTAATTATTTAATCAATTAATTAAATTCATAAATAATTAACTAAAATGAATTATAAATAATTAAATAAAATTATATTTTTAAAAATAATAAAAGAAAATAATTTTAGGAATTTAAAATATTTAAGAAAATAATTTTTTTAGAAATAAAAATAATAAATAAATAATTTTTGAAAAGAAAGTAAATGATTTTTAGAATTTAAAAAATGAACTTTAAAATAAAAGTAAAAAAGAAATTAGTACAAACAAGTTTTATAGGAACAGAAACAGGATATTAGGATTGAAACCGGGTCGGGTAAAAAGTTAAACGTGTCAACTAAGAACAAACCGGGTCGGGTAAGAACCCTACCGGAAACTGGGGAAGAAACCCAGAATCCGGCAGCCCTTCCCGGCGCCGGCGAGTTCCCTGTTTCCCCCAGAATCAAGCCAACACATCGGGTTTTTCCCCTATTTCAGTCTAAATCCCAACCACCCTCCATAATCAACAATACAAACAGTAACCTCCACCCAGAACGGTTTCTCCGGCCGGAATCGGCATTAAAACCGGTGAAACCTTGAGGTTTCTGGCGAACCAAATCGGAAAACCCGATTATAACCAAATCAACACCAAACTCAAACATTAATACTTCAATTTATAGCTGGTAATTAGTATAATCAACCTATATTCTTATAAACATCAAATCAACATCAAACAATAACAATTAAATCGAAAAAAACCAAGATAAACTCGGAGAAAACTCCGAACCCGAATATCCATTTCCCGCAATCATTTTCTAAGCTTCTATATAAATACAGTCAGAATCAACTCAGTAATCTATCTAAATCATCAAATCAAGCAGAGAATCATCACAGAAGAAACACCTAATTCTAGTTCATATCAACGAAAAATGATTTCGTAAAATACTCAACCTCAAATCGTGATGTCTATATTAAAAGATTTGCCTCGCCAAGGGCAACAAAGTCATATAAAGATCATCAAGAACGGAGATCTCTAGCACCTTTAATCGATCAAATTAGCAGAAGAACAAACCCTAGTCCCCAATTCTATTTTCTAAATTTTTTTATATATATTTTTAGAAAATTCTGAAAATAAAATGAATAAAATAAATATAACCTGGTATTTATATTTTTACAAAAATTATACCCCCAAAATAAATTAAGGGTGTTTTTATCCCTAAATTACAATAATTAAGCCCCAAAATAATAATTACGGGGAATAATTTTAAAACGATAAAATAAAAAATTAATGTCAAAATTCCCCAAAAATTACGAATAATTCAAAAATGTGAAGATATTGGGTTGTTGAAATACGAGTAATTTTATAAAAATAAAAATATGAATTTTGTGGACTTTAACGTCCCGATGGGGTCCCGGTCCGTTGATTTTTAAAAAACAGAAACAATTCCTAATTTACCAGAAAAACCTGAAAACACCTAGAATACATTCAAACGCGCATAAAATGAAATAAAACGAGTACCTTAATAAAGACGCTAATAAACACGCGTCCTGATTGCAGATAGATTTATATAATTGCAGTTTTAACACATATTATTCAATCGAAAAAAATTTCTGGTCCGCACGGAAACACACATAACAGCTATAACATCTAATATCATGACAATAATCACTTTAAATTTATAAAACACAAAATATTTATTTAACATATAATATTCACATAATTTTCCCGGATATTACAACCTTCCCCCTTAACAGGATTTTGTCCTCAAAATTAGCTTAGGAAATCAAGTGAGGATACTTGGATCACATTTCGCTTTCTAACTCCCAGGTCGACTCTTCAACCTTGGGATTCCTCCATAAGACTTGTACTAACGTGCAGACTTATTCCTAAGCACTCTTTCTTTCCTATCTAATATCTGCACTGGTTGCTCTACAAAAGATAAATCTGGCTGAATCTCAATTGGCTCATATTCTATCACATGATTCAATCAGGCAAATAACGCTTTAACATCGACACATGGAACATATTTTGAATATGTTGCATGTGAGGTGGTAACGCCAACTCGTAAGCCACTTTTCCCACACACTTCAAAATCTCAAAAGGGCCAACATAACGCGGACTCAGCTTTCCTTTCTTCCCAAATCTCGATAAACCCTTCCAAGGTGAAACCTTCAATAGCACTGCTTCACCAACTTCAAATTCCATATCCTTTCTGGTAGGATCAGCATATTTGCGTTGACGGTCTTGAGCTGCCACTAATCTTTTTCGAATGAGTTCTATTTTCTGCTTTGTCTGCTGGATTAATTCTGGACCCAAAATCTTCCTCTCACCAACCTCATCCCAACATATTGGAGATCCGCATCTTCTCCCATACAAAGCTTCGTAAGGCGGCATTCCAATACTGGCATGATAGCTGTTGTTGTAGGAGAATTCAACCAATGTCAAATGTTCATCCCAACTTCCTTCAAAATCTAGCGTACATACCCTTAGCATATCTTGTATAGTCTGAATTGTCCTTTCACTCTGACCATCTGTCTGCGGATGATACGCAGTACTCATATTCATCTTCATTCAGAGACAATCTTAAAAACTTCTCCAAAATCTTGAATTAAATCGAGGATCTCTTTCTGAAACTATGGATACTGGAACTCCATGTCGTGTCACAATTTCCTTCAGATATAGCTGAACCAATTTATCCATTGAAAACCTCTCGTTGATAGGAAGAAAATGTGTTGACTTTGTCAATCTGTCAATAATAACCCAAATAGCATCATGATTTGCCCTGGTTCTCGGTAATCCAACTACAAAATCCATCGCAATATGTTCCCACTTCCATTCCGGAATGTCCAATGGTTGTATCAGTCTACTGGGCCTTTGATGTTCCGCTTTGACTCGCTGGCATGTGTAACACTTACTCACCCATTCAGCAATTTCCTTCTTCATGTTTGGCCACCAAAAGTTTTCTCTTAAATCTCTGTACATTTTTGTACTCCCGAGATGAATTGAGTATCTGGAGTTGTGAGCGCCTCGAAGAATTTCATCTTTTAGCTCGACTACGCTGGGTATCCATATTCTAGAAGAAAATCCTAATATCCCTTTATCATCCTTTTGACTCCCTATCTCTTCTCCTGTCAAACTGTCTCATTCATGACTCATTACTTCTTCCTGACATCTTCTTATTTTCTCCAATAGTTTTGGTTGAAAAGACATTGCACACAACACATCTGTAGACATACTTGCAATACTGACCTCTATCTCAAGCTTCTCAAATTCCTTGATCAATTCCTCAAATGAAGTTATCATGTTCAACCTTTCATTTCTGCTCAGAGCGTCGACCACCATATTTGCTTTGCTTGGATGATAGTTGATGGTACAGTCATAGTCCTTGATCAGTTCTAGCCATCTTCTCTGCCTCATGTTCAATTCCTTCTGGGTGAAAATATGCATCAAACTCTTGTGGTCCGTGTAGATCTCATATTTTTCCCCATACAGATAATGCCTCCATATCTTCAATGTAAATACTATCGCTGCCAATTCAAGATCATGAGTCAGATACTTCTCTTCATGTGGTTTTAACTGTCTTGAAGCGTAGGCTATCACTTTGTCATACTGCATCAAAACACATCCCGATCCTTTGTACGACGCGTCACTATAGATCACAAAATTTCTTTGATCATCTGGAAAGACTAGCACTGGTGAAGATACTAATCTATTCTTTAACTCTTGGAAACTCTCCTCATATTTCTCATCCCATTCGAACTTATGGTTCTTCCTACTGAGCTTTGTCAACGGTGTAGCTATCTTCGTAAAATCTTGCACGAACCTTCTATAGTAACCTGTCAATCCCATGAAACTTCGTATTTCTGTTGGTGTCTTTGGTCTTTCCCAGTTGATTATGGCTTCAATCTTTGCTGGATCCACTTAAACTCCTTTATTTCTAATTAAGTGCCCAAGAAATCGTACTTCTTTTAACCAAAATTCACACTTGGAAAACTTTGCGTACAATTTCTCCTATCGCAGTGTTTCCAGAACTATCCTCAAATGCTCTGCATGCTCTTCTTCGGTCTTAGAATAGATCAGAATGTCATCTATAAACACAATCACGAATTTATCCAAATACTTTTTAAATACTCGATTCATCGGATCCATGAAAGCTGCTAGTGCATTGATTAATCCAAATGACATCACTAGAAACTCATAATGCCCATATCTGGTTTTGAATGCGGTCTTCAAAATGTCTTCTGGCTTGATCTTCAGTTGATGATATCCGGATCTTAAATCAATCTTGGAAAACCATACAGCGCCACTCAATTGGTCAAATAAATCATCGATGCTTGGCAACGGATACTTGTTCTTAATGGTCAGCTTATTTAATTCTCGATAATCAATACACAGTCGCATACTCCCGTCTTTCTTCTTGACAAACAGTACTGGTGCGCCCCACGTAGATACACTGGGTCTTATAACTCCTTTCTCCAAAAGATCTTGTAGCTGAGTTGCTAACTTTTTCATCTCCACTAGTGCCATCCGGTACGGAGCTTTAGAAACTGGTTCTGTTCCGGGTGCTAGATCAATTACAAACTCAATTTCTCTGTCGGGAGGTAATCCTGGTAGATCATCTGGAAAGACATCTGGAAACTCATTGACAACTGGAATTGCTTCTAGTGTTGGAACTTCTTTGCTGGTGTCTATCACATGGGCCAAATACGCCTCGCAATTCTGATGCAATAACTTTTTCGCTTGAGCTATCGTCAAGAACTTCTTTTCTTGCTTATTCCCTCGAAATAGTACCTTCTTCTTACTATCCAATGTCTGAAGTCTCACTTTCCTATTCTTACAATCAATTTGAGCATTATTCTCTGACAACCAATCCATTCTTAAGATAACATCAAATTCTCCCAACTTAAAAGGTATTAAGTTAGCATATAAATGATGTCCTCCTATCTCAATGTCACACCTCAGGCACACTCGGTTGACGGAAACTTCATTCTTATTAGCTAACTCTATCACTAATGCTTGCTCTAACAATTTAACTTCGCAATAAAGCTTATCGACAAAACTTTGAGAAATAAATGACCTTGTAGCTCCAGAATCAAATAGAACTTTAGCATCTACGGAGTTGACTGGAAGCGTACCTGCCACCACGTCTGAACTCTGAATAGCATCCTTAATAGTCATGTTGAATGTCCTGGCCTTTGGCTAATCCTTTGCGGGTGGTCCTTCAATCCTTTCCACATTAGCTGCTAGTTCAGTTGTCTGGCAGTCCCTGGAAATATGCCCCATCTTTCCATATTCAAAGCACACTATTCCAGATTTCTGAGTTATAGTCTAACTTCGACACTCATTAGCATAGTGTCCCTTCTGATTGCACTTGTAACATAACACATTAGCCTTACAAATCCCAAAATGCCTTCTACCACAAAACTTGCAGTCTAACGCTAGTGGACGATTGGGCCTCTACTGATTTGAATTCTGAAAATGGTTCCCATTCCCTGGTTGTAGTTTCTTGAATCCCACACTCTTATTATCCTGAAACTTTGGCCTTTTATTAAAACGGCCCTGAAAGTTACCTTGTTATTGGCCTCTTCCTGAGGTTTCTATTTTTCTTTTCTTCCCATCCTTTCCTTTCTGAGACATGTCACTTTTACTTTCAATCACCATCGCTTTCTGAACTACTGCCATATATGAAGTTAATTCAAACATGGCCACCCTATTCTGAATCCAAAATCTCAATCCCTGTTCAAACCTTCTTGCTTTCTTTTCATCTGTATCAATCTGGTCTGGCACAAACCTTGCTAACTCAGTAAACTTAGCTTCATACTCAGCGACAGTAAGATATCCCTGAGTCAGGTTCAAGAACTTGATCGCCATTTGATTCTTCATATACCTCGGGAAATACTTCTCCAAAATAGCTCAGTAAACCTCTCCCAAGTTATAAACTCACCTCCTTCCAATGCTCGCGTGGATTCCCACCAATAGTTCGCCTCGACCTTCAGAAAGTAGCTTGCAAACTTGGTTTTCTGTTCAGCTCCTGCTCCGACTAAGTCAAAAGCCTTTTCCATCTCCTTGAGCCATGCATTGGCTTCCACAGGATCAACACTTCCCTTGAACTCAGGTGGCTTCATAGCTTGAAACTGCTTAAAAGTCACTGCAGGTGGTGCTGCTGCTGTTGCTGTTGCTGCTGCTGTTGCTGCTGCATAAGATGTAACATCTTTTGCTGCATCAGTCCCAACATCTGGACAATAGATGGATCCGTCTGACTCTCGGTATGATCCTCTCCTGAATTATTCCTTCTCTTTGGTGCCATTATTCTGGTAAGAAACAAGCAACATATATCATAATCTGTCAAGCAATGTGTCAAATATGTAGCAATTCTTTAACATATTAAAAATTCTCAAGCATTATCTCTTCTCAAAATATCATAAACTTGCTACCATATTAACACAAGCGACATGATTATCACATAATCCTGCTTATTATCTCGAGAATAATAAAACAAAAAAAATTCACGAAAAATTATCCAAACCTTTTAAACCCTTGCTCAAAATCTCAAATAAACCAACAAACAGTGGATATGATTGCAACACACCTTCCAACCTCTTTTCAACACTTCCTACCATCCTCAAAACCAACAAAATAGCAAGGCAATAACACAAAGGCCTAAAGCTAAATGCGAAACATGAAACCTAAGCAACTTAACTATAACCCAACCCAATAACCTAAATTTAATCCTATAAAAGCTAAATACACGCGCCTATCTTATGTGATCTTCCTATGACTCATCTATGACAATCCTAAGCCTATTTCAGTGACCATAACTTGTAGCTCTGATACCAACCTGTGACGCCCTCCAAACCCGGGGTCCAGATTTGGGGGTCACTAGCCAATAAACCATAATATAATAATCACATCGGAATAATATAATAAATATGACCCCTTGCATGCAACTGGATCGATCACAGGTTATAGTATGGAACCGGAACTAATACAACCAAAAGGTATCACAAACCATAAGTCTAATTAGTTTTACAACTTATTCAAATTTTATTACAAACCTCTAGACTAGCTAAGTGTCCCAAACTGTCTACCTGGAAAACACACCAACTATCTACAAGCACACAACTTTTGGTCAAACCTGAAACTCAAGCATTCCCTAGCCTAGCTGAAAGAATCAGGATATAAAACAAGTATGAGAGAAAAAAATGCTCAACAAGCAATATATAGCTTATGATTTAGAACAATATATCTCATGAACAAAACCAAATCACAATACCTGAACAGTATCAAAAACTGATATATATTTGATAATAAACCACATTTACATATATATATATTTTGTTTTGGGATTGGAATCCTCGAACGACGGTATGTTGCCGTCGGTGATCAGCCGCGGAGCAACACCGGTATGACGAAGCATATCCAACTTAACAAAAGGTACCCAAGGCACATATCGGCCTAGCAAGGTGTTATATCCTGTATAACACATTGCTCACGCTGGATCGCCGCCACGGCCTCTTACGCAACTATCCAACCCATAAAAAAAGAATTTTCCGTCAAAGGAGTCGAATCAAATGACATCCTTAACCACATAACTCCCCATTTCTTATGGTCCAGAGTTATCTCAACAACCAATGGCGAAATAACCAAAATGAGTAGTTATTCGCTAATCTCAATTCAAAGCTTCACTGTAAAGAGTAATTTGTAGCAAAATGTAAAAACATTTAACTATTCTGAACTTAGAATAGTAGAGAAATTAAAAGAATAAAATTCAGAGTCAATATCACTTTGATGATAAGTGAAGATATAAATACTTGCATAATATGATTCGAAATAAATATCACTTGAACGATAAGTGAAGTTAGGGTACTTGCCTGGTATGCTCGATAAACTCTTACTATAACTCTGCTTATAGCTGCTGGCTACTATCTCCGTCTAACACTTGACCGCACTCCTTGCTACTCGATTCTATAAACAAGAGGACTATCTTAAATGACAGAACCAAACTCAATCGACGTAACTATACGTCTTGACATCTACCTGATCATTTATAACTAATCATGGCATTTTAAAACTGTAAATAGATAGCATGCATATCACGTAACACGTAATCATGGAATTCGTATAACACGTAATCATATATTTCATGTAACACATAAGTCAGATCATTAAAAGATATGTCTCAGTGCGTTCAGAATTAAAATTAGGTCAATAATATTGTTTACCGATCATATACCGACTTAAAAGGACTATCAAATCAAATGACATTGCATTACACAAGAAATTAGGACTCGCGAGTATTTTTGAAAGCGTAATATTTTTCTGAGTCTATACGCGTTCGTTTCGTATTAAACGGACGAACGGTTTATTTATTATGAATAAAATAAGAAATAAATGGAAATAAATCAATTAATAATAATATTAATTGATTTTTAAATACCACAATATAATTTTTAAAATTTTAAAAATAATTTTTAGGAATTATTTGAATTAATTATAAATAATTTACATTTATTTAACTATTTATAAATGATATTAATTGATTAAATAATTTAATCAATTAATTGAATTCATAAATAATTAACTAAAATAAATTATAAATAATTAAATCAAATTAGATTTTTGAAAATGATAAAAGAAAATAATTTTGGGAATTTAAAATATTTAAGAAAATAATTTTTTTAGAAATAAAAATAATAAATAAATAATTTTTGAAAAGAAAGTAAATAATTTTTAGAATTTAGAAAATGAACTTTATAATAAAAGTAAAAAGAAATTAGTACAAACAAGTTTTATAGGAACAGAAACAGGATATTAGGTTGGGTAAAAAGTTAAACGGGTCAACTAAGAATAAACCGGGTCGGGTAAGAACCCTACCGAAAACTGGGGAAGAAACCCAGAATCCGGCAGCCCTTCCCGGCGCCGGCGAGTTCCCTTTTTCCCCCAAAATCAAGCCAACACATCGGGGTTTTGCCCCCGTTTCAGTCTAAATCCCAACCACCCTCCATAATCAACAACACAAACAGTAACCTCCTCCCAGAACGGTTTCTCCGGCCGGAATCGCCATTAAAACCGGTGAACCCTTGAGGTTTCCGGCGAACCAAATCGGAAAATCCGATTATAACCAAATCAACACCAAACTCAATCATTAATACTTCAATTTATAGCTGGTAATTAGTATAATAAATCTATATTCTTATAAACATGAAATCAACATCAAACAAAAACAATTAAATCGAAAAAAAGCAAGATAAACTCGGAGAAAACTCTGAACCCAACTATCCATTTCCCGCAATCATTTGCTATGCTTCTATATATAAATACAGTCAGAATCAACTCAGTAATCTATCTAAATCATCAAATCAAGCAGAGAATCATCACAGAAGAAACACCTAATTCTAGTTCATGTCAACGAAAAACGATTTCGTAAAATACTCAACCTTAAATCACGATTCTATATCAAAAGATTGGCCTCGCCAAGGGCAATAAATTCATATAAAGATCGTCAAGAACGGAGATCTCTAGCACCTTTAATCGATCAAATTAGCAGAAGAACAAACCCTAGCCCCCAATTCTATTTTCTGAATTTTTTATATATATTTTTAGAAAATTATGAAAATAAAATGAATAAAATAAATATAACCTGGTATTTATATTTTTACAAAAATTATACCCCAAAATAAATTAAGGGTGTTTTTATCCCTAAATTACAATAATTAAGCCCAACAATAATAATTACGGGGAATAATTTTAAAACGATAAAATACAAAAATTAATGTCAAAATTCCCCGAAAATTATGAATAATTCAAAAATGCGAAGATATTGGGTTGTTGAAATACGATTAATTTTATAAAAATAAAAATACGAATTTTGTGGACTTTAACGTCCCGGTGGGGTCCCGGTCCGTTGATTTTTGAAAAACAGAAACAATTCCTAAATTACCAGAAAATCCCGAAAACACCTAGAATACATTCAAAAGCGCATAAAATGAAATAAAACGAGTACCTTAATAAAGACGCTAATAAACACGCGTCCCGATTGCAGATAGATTCATATAATTGCAGTTTTAACACATATTATTCAATCGAAATTCTGGTCCGCACGGAAACACACATAACAACTATAACATCTAATATCATGACAATAATCACTTTAAATTTATAAAACACATAATATTTATTTATTTAACATATAATATTCACATAAAGCTGAGGTACTCTAGCGAGCGTTTATGCAAACATGTTCTCGCACCCGCAAGAGAAATCTGGATAAAGCTGAGGAGACAGATACAGCTCTTGACTTTCCGGAGAAGATAGTTTTTAAAGATTCGGATAAAGAGAGTGAAAAGAAAGAACCTGAAACAATGGGTGATCGTATAGTTTAAGCTGATCCAGCTCTTATGGTCTTTTCTCGGCCTAAAATTGATGACATTTAGCCAAGCATCATTCATCCGGCTATTCAGGCCAATACTTTTGAAATCAATCCGGGAACTATTCAGATGATGCAGAATTATGTTTCTTTCGGAGGTGCTGCGACTGAAGATCCCAACATGCATATTAGGAATTTTGTCGAGATCTGTAGTACTTTCAAATATAATGGTGTTACTGATGAGGCTATCAAGCTGAGGCTTTTCCAATTCTCTCTGAGAGACAAAGCTAAGGACTGGTTACATTCTTTACCAGCTGGGTCCATCACTACTTGGGAAGATCTTGCGCAAAAGTTTCTGGTGAAGTTCTATCCAATGGCCAAGACTGCAGCTATGAGGAGTGCTCTTACTCAGTTTGCGCAACAACAAGGAGAATCCATGTTTGAAGCTTGGGAGCGCTACAAGGAGATCTTGAGAAAGTGTCCACATCATGGTATGCCTGACTGGATGGTGATCACTAGTTTCTACAATGGTTTGGGGGCCCAATCTCGGCCCATGCTCGATGCAGCTTCTGGAGGCGCCTTGTGGGCCAAAAGCTATATTGAGGCTTATAATCTCATTGAAACTATGGCTGTAAATGAGTATCAAAACCCAACTCAAAGGATGATGCTTGGGAAGGTAGAAGGTATTCTGGAAGTTGATGCAGCTACAGCTATTACAGCGCAGCTACATGTGCTGTCTATGAAGCTCGATTCTTTAGCCAATTATGGAGTAAATCAAATAGCTAGTGTCTGTGAGCTTTGTGCAGACTCTCATGCTACAGATCAGTTTTCTCTTGTTAATGAATCTGTTCAGTATGTGAACAATTATCAGTGACCGCAACAGCCTGTGCCAGCTAATTATCATCCTAATAACAGAAATCATCCCAATTTCAGCTAGAGCAATAATCAGAATACTGTTCAGCAACCATATCAGCAAGCTGCAAGTAAATAGTTTAATCCACCTGGGTTCCAGCAACCTCAGCAATTTGCTCAAAGGCAATCATATCCTCAACATGGAGGTGCTGCTCCACCTTCTAGTGCTGATTTTGAGGAGTTAAAGCTATTGTGCAAAAGTCAGGTTATTTCTATCAAGACCTTGGAAAATCAAATTGGACAAATAGCCAATGCCTTGCTCAATCGTCAACTTGGCACACTTCCCAGCGATACTGAAGTGCCAGGTAAGAAGAAAGCTAAAGAGCAAGTCAAAGCTGTCACCTTAAGGTCTGGAAAAGTTGCTGAAGCTGAAAAAGCAAAAGAGGCAAAAGTTGAAGTTAAGGATGAAGAAGAAAAGTAAAAGGAGAAAGAGGGGGAACCAAGGAAGACTACTGTTGAACACACTCTGCATGAGGGTAATACAGGGGAGAAACAACTCTATCCTCCTCCACCTTTTCCTAAGCGATTACAAAAACAAAAGCTGGACAAACAATTTGGTAAGTTTCTGGAGGTGTTCAAGAAACTTCACATTAACATACCTTTCGCTGAGGCATTGGAGAAAATGCCTAGTTATGCGAAATTCATGAAAGGTATTCTTTCAAAAAAGGTGAAACTGGATGATCTTGATACCGTTACTCTGACGGAAGAGTGCAGTGCCGTTCTGCAACAAAAGTTACCTCCAAAGCTTAAGGATCCAGGTAGCTTTACCATTCCTTCCACCATTGGCAAGTTGTCATTTGATAAGTGCCTTTGCGATTTGGGAGCAAGCATCAATCTGATGCCATTGTCTATCTTCAAAAAGCTGAATTTGCCTGATCTGAAGCCCGCCTACATGTCTCTACAATTGGCTGATCGTTCGATTACATACCCACGAGGCATCATTGAGGACGTGCATGTAAAAGTGGACAAGCTCATCTTTCCTGCAGATTTTGTCATTCTGGATTTCGACGAAGATAAGAAGATTCCCATAATCTTGGGAAGACCTTTCTTGGCTACATGCCGCACCTTGATAGATGTGCAAAAAGGTTTACTCACTATGAGGGTGCAAGATCAAGATGTGACATTCAATGTGTTCAATGCGATGAAATTCCCTACGGAAGATGATGAATGCTTCAAGGTGGATTTGGTCGATTCTGCAGTTACTTCAGAACTTGATCATGTGCTAAGGTCTGATGCCTTAGAAAAAGCCTTATTGGGGTATTTCGGAAGTGAAGATGATGAAGGCAATGAGCAGTTATAATATTTGAATGCTTCTCCTTGGAAATGAAAGCTAGACACCTGCCATTTGAATATCTGGGAAATACTGATCTCAAGAATGCTGAGGGAAAGCTGAAACCATCTATTGAGGAAGCACCTACTTTGGAGCTTAAACCATTGCCCGAACACTTGAGGTATGCTTTTTTAGGTGATGCGTCTACTTTGCCTGTTATTATTGTATCTGACCTTTCAGGTAGTGATGAGGAAAAGCTCTTGAGAATTTTGAAAGAATTCAAATCAGCCATTGGGTGGACTATAGCAGATATAAAAGGGATCAGCCCTTCGTACTGCATGCATAAAATTCTGCTAGAGGAAGGCAGCAAGCCGACTATTGAGCAACAGCGAAGGCTTAATCCTATCATGAAAGAAGTGGCTGGATGCAGGAATTATTTATCCTATTTCTGACAGTTCTTGGATGAGCCCCGTGTATTGTGTACCTAAGAAATGAGGTATTACTGTGATAGCAAATGAGAAGAACGAGCTCATCCCTACTCAAACAGTCACAGGATGGAGGGTATGCATGGACTACAGAAAGTTGAATAAAGCCACGAGGAAGGATCACTTCCCTCTTTCATTCATTGAACAGATGCTTGATAGGTTGGCTGGTCATGAGTATTATTGTCTTCTGGACAGCTATTCGGGCTACAATCAGATTTGCATTGCACCAGAAGATCAAGAGAAGACTACTTTCACTTGTCCATTTGGCACATTTGCTTTTCGCATAGTTTCTTTTGGTTTATGTGGTGCACCTGCCACTTTTCAGAGATGCATGATGGCGATTTTCTCTGATATGATTGGAAATAATGTCGAAGTGTTCAAGGATGACTTCTCCGTCTTTTGATATTTGTATGTTGAATGCTTGAATAATCTCCGTTTGGTGCTCATAAGGTGTGTGGAAACCAATATGGTGCTCAATTGGGAAAAATGTCACTTCATGGTACAACAAGGCATCATTCTTGGGCATAAGGTCTCCAATAAAGGTCTTGAGATGGATAAAGCCAAGGTGGGAGTCATTGAAAATCTTCCGCCACCTATTTCTGTGAAGGGAATCCGTAGCTTTCTTGGTCATGCGGGTTTTTATCGGCGATTCATCAAGGACTTCTATAAAATATCTAATCTGTTGTGCAACTTGCTCGAGAAAGATGTGCCTTTCAAATTTGATGATGAATGCTTGGCAGCATTCGAGACTCTCAAGAAGAGTTTAATCACCGCACCAGTTATTACGGCACCTGATTGGAGAGAACCTTTTGAGATGATGTGTGATGCAAGTGATTATGCAGTAGGAGCAGTTCTTGGGCAGCGAAAGAATAATATTTTTCATGTGTTTTATTATGCTAGTAAGACGCTAAATGGAGCCCAAATGAACTACACCACTACTGAGAAGGAGCTCTTGGCTATAGTTTTTGTTTCAAAAAATTTCGATCTTATCTACTTGGGACAAAGGTGACAGTGTTCACTGATCACGCTGCCATCCGCTATCTGGTCTCAAAGAAGGATTCGAAGACTAGACTTATTCGTTGGGTTCTCGTGCTACAGGAATTTGAGTTAGAGATCAAGGATCGAAAAGGTACTGAAAATCAAGTAGCTAACCATCTCTCTAGATTGGAAAATCCCGATTCTACTTCACATGATAAGACATTGATTAACGAATCTTTTCCGGATGAGCAGTTGTTCGCAATTCAAGAGGAAGAGCCATGGTTCGCAGACATTGTGAACTATCTTGTTAGCAATATAATGCCTTCTAATATGAATGCGGCTCAAAAAAAGAAGTTTCTGCATGAGGTGAAGTGGTACATGTGGGATGAACCATATTTGTTTAGACAAGGAGCTGACCAGATCATCAGGAGATGTATCCCATTCTGTGAGACGGAGGGGATATTACGAGAATGTCATTCCACGGTTTATGGTGGACATTATGGTGGTGAAAAGACAACACCTCGTATTCTTAAGGCTGGATTTTTCTGGCCTACGTTGTTTAAGGATGCACATCAGTTCGTTTTAAGGTGTGATTGTGACGACTGAGAATTTTGCGACGTAATTAAGTGAATAAAGTGTGATTTATGTGCCATGATTATAAATTATGTGATTAAGTGATGATTAATTGTCTTTATTATATATTAGTATCTGGGAGTGTAAATAGAAGCGTTCCAATTTAAAGAGTCAGCTTAGGAGTTAAGCTGTGTTGTCAGGCCGTCAGGTAGAATGGAACCCGTCCTAAAAAGGGATTAAAGTATTTATAATGTGAAATATGTGTTATTATGTTAAATGAAATTTTTGAGTAAAGTATTGCGTTCTAGTGACGTGTCGGTTGGTAAAGGTAATTGTGAAGCGTAATTAAAACGCTAAGCGTCGGGCCGTCAGGCAGAACGTGACCCGGTACGCATAAAGAGAAATAATAATAAATAGGGAAAAATTTTATGATCGGACACGAGTTTTGATGTGTGAGTATATGTGCTTGCTTGTCTGTATGCGTGATTACGTGATCTGTTAATATTTTTACGGAATTAAGGGAATTATTTTATTTAAATAAGGTTTATTTAACCTTTGCACATTTTTATAAAATTATCCGAGTAAGGTAAAGGCATGGAATTTGTTTTGTTATCTTCGAAATAGTCCTAGAGACTTTATAAAAATGATAGATGGATTTATTTTATGACCGTTGCGTTTTAAAATGATTTTTATGTGTTAAAATGCTATTTTTAGCGTGAACTTGTAAAAAATCATATAAAATCAACCGTATGCTCAAAAGTTTATTATGAGTAATGGTTGGAAAGCTAATTTCGAGATCTACGTCTTAAAATTATCACTCGCAATAATTTTCAACTTTCTGAGAGAGATATATTTAATATTCAATTATTATTTTATTGGAGTAAAAAGAGAAAGGAAATCAAATCTGCCCCCTATTATATATAACTCATTTCTTTCCCCCTTTCTTTTCTTCTCTTCTCGTGGCACTTCTCTCTCTCTCTCTCTATCACTCTTCTCTCTCTCTTGGCTCTCTCTCCATCTCCCTTCTCTCTCTTGCATGCAACAACAAAAACTCATCCAAATTCAAAGATTTTATCATCCTTAGTCTTCATTTTTGATATACTACTCAAACACCACTTGCATGTAAGTGTTTATGTAAGTTTCATAGTTCCATCTCCATGGTTGTGTTCAAGGAAATGTGATTTCTTGATATATGATCATAAAAGAAGTTTAAAGTGATTTTATGGTTTAAAACTCAAGAGGAGACCCGTTATGGGCACTCTTAAGTTCGACCACCACCGGCCATGATCCAAGGAGAGCCGGTGGGAATTTAGAAAATGATGTGCTAGTTGAAATAATGTGATTTTTGAGCTTTATACACTTTAAAACTTGTATGTAGCATTTGCATGTCTTGGTTTCTTGGAAAGTTCAAAAAGGGTTTTGTATTGCTTTTGAAATTTAAGTGTGTTGATTGATTAAATGATTTTTATGATTGTTTTAAAAGTATTTGGACTTGTGTAGTTGATTGGATGCTTGAGAAATCAAAATTTGAGGGTTGCATGTCGAGGTTTTTGTTCAACTTTTGTACTAATAAAATGGGAATTGGATTTTGTGACTTGATCTTGGTGTAAACTAAGTTTAATTAGTAAGAAATGAGAATTGCATGTTGGTTTAAAAGAGGAATTAGTGATGCATGTCATTGTTTGGTTCTTGAGTTGTGATTTATGGTTATAGCCGAATGAAAAATGGGTCTAAAATAGATTGGTTTGATGCTAAGTGAATGCATGCATGATCTAATTGGAAAATTTGATTAGGGTTTGAGTCACTAAGTGATGTTTTGATGTGTAATTCAAAAATTATGAATAAAATGAGTGTTTGATTTAATTAAGAGATGAACTTGAATTGCATGTAAGCATATATGTATGATTTGGTTCGAATTTTGTTAATAAAGAAAAGGGTGTTAGTTTAAATGTTGGATTATGCTAGAACTAAAGTTGCATAGTGTAATTTTTCAGAAATTTGATGGTATATATATGTTTATGGTTTGAATTTTGATGATTAAAAGAAAGGAAAATGATTCTTTAAAGGTTTTTGAATGAGTTATGTGTTTATGTGAACTAACTGAGTATTTGATTGAATTTGTGGTTGGTATTTGCAATAAGGCCGAATAGGCCATATGAAATTAGAATCAAAACTTGTTTTATGGTAATGATGGATTGTATATAGGTAAATATCTTTGGATTTGTTTGTTTGATTGTGGTATGTGGTTCGAATTAAAGAAATAAAAGAAAATGGAACTAAGTTGATTGATTTTAAAAGCTATAAGTGATAGTTATGGTCGTAAAGATTTAGTTGTGAATGAATCGTGTACTCGTATGAGATATACTAGTTTGATTTGAAGAATAGTCGAGATTAAAGCGAGTATAAGTTGATTATTGAGTATATAAAGATATAAAGGCTATGAGAAAAGAATGTGTTATGTGTTATGTGCATTTGTGTATAAACTATACTCGTATAGTTCGAGTCAAGAGTACAATCGAGTTACCGTATTGAGTGAACGTTCCAGGAACGTGAGTTGAGAAACTAATTAGGTTTTGGTTTTGGATTGTAGATTCGGAGCGTGAGGGAATTCAGGCTAGGAAAGGGAAAGGTATACTAGGTGGCAGTAGTTCAACCTTCGTGAAATAGGAAAGCGAATTCAGGCAAGTAACTCTATTTACTTGTGTAAATGGTTATAGAGATGCTTCGTTCCTTGTTTATCTTATACTCTATTGATCCTTGAAACAGTTTTGATTTCCCTAACTTGAGTACCATGTTATCATTGATCAGGATCCTTAGAATTGAACTTTTCTTATCCTTGATTCATTTCCTTAACCTTAATTTTTTGAAATTGAACTTAAGAATGAGTTTCGACTTGAAAGAGTCTGAATGATTTCATATTCTTGGTAATGATAAAATGAATTTAGTAAACCTACCTTTTTCCAACTCAAGGTTTTTCAAACGAATTCCTGATGGATTAGATTGGGACGTAAGAGGCTAGTGGGACTAGTCCAGTCATAGTAAGAGGCTAGCGGGGCTAGTCCAGTTTAAGGCTGAAATTATGTCATTGGTACCTTAAAGACCGGATAGAGGTCGGTACAAGCTGATCACCTGTATTATTATTATGAAATGAAAGATAAAATGGTCCAATCAAGGGTTCTATAATTATTTAAAAAGGAAATGAAATTTTCCTACTCAGTAATTGATTCTTTGAAAATGAAAAAGGTTAATATTGCTTTGGAAAGACTTGATTGTGATATTGTGACGTTTATAGCTTGTGAACCCTGATTTTGATTCTATTGATCATATAATTGATTCCTTATAATGAAAAGATTGTCGCCTTCCATTTGAAAGATCATTTGTGATCCTGTTAATGATTTATGATGAATGTCGGCTTCCACCCTACCTTGAGCCTTGTTCCTTGAAAGCCTAAAGTTTTCTTCATAACCCCTTTTATAGCCTAAAAAGATAGAAATCTGCCACCTAGAATTGATAAAGTAGAATGCCCTGAGATCAGTAAAGTATATTATGGATTTTATATTGTAGAACTGCTTTTCAGTTACTTGCTGAGTTTTATACTCATATGTTTTGTTTAATCTAACCATGGAAGTTAAGCAAAAAGATGGTCAAGCTTAGGCGTACTGCTCGTAAGAGCGTACCTGGTGGTCCCTATCGTGTTGAGGGCTTCCAGTTTCCAGAGCAGGTAGTAAAGTTTTTGAGTGAGCAAGCACTTAGCCAAAGAGTTGTAAAGATACAATGGGTTATCTGTCAGTTCTAAGCTGGGATCGTCTATGTATATTTGGTTTTATTTTGGGTTGTAAGTTATATTCTATGATTGGTAGTTGTAATCTTGTCTCATACTTTATCCTGTTTGATCCTGCTAGTAGCTAATCGGGGTTTATGCTTATTTAATTAGTAGATTAAAGGTGTTTGGGTCCTCATTTCCTAACCCCGAGATTGAGGGCATCACAATGATCGTTGCCAAAGAGTTAGGAATCTCACGAGAAAGGTTGAGATGCCTTTAAATATGATGCTTGAAGTTAAGTTCTTCGATGTTTGGGGAATCGATTTCATGGGACCATTTATCTCGTCCTGCAATAATCAGTACATCTTGCTGTCAGTCAATTATGTCTCGAAATGGGTAGAAGTCAAAGCTCTACCGACTAATGATGCAAAGGTAGTGTTGAGTTTTCTTCATAAGCAGATATTCACAAGGTTTGGAACGCCACGAGATATCATAAGTGATGAAGGGTCGCATTTCTGCAATCGTAAATTCACTTCTATGATGCAACGCTACAATGTGAATCATCGCATTACTACTTCCTATCATCCAAAAACTAATGGTCAAGCTGAAGTGTCTAATAGAGAGATCAAGCGCATTCTAGAGAAAGTCATTTGTCCGTCAAGGACAGATTGGTCTTTGAAGCTCGATGAAGTTGTTTGGGCTTATAGAACAACATACAAGACTCCACTTAGGATGTCCCCGTTTCAACTTATCTATGGTAAGGGATGTCATTTACCTGCGGAGCTTGAGCATAAGGCTTATTGGGCATTGAAGAAGTTAAACCTTGATCTAGATGCAGCTGGGAAGAAGCGAATGCTTTAGTTAATTGAACTTGATGAATTTCGACTTCAAACGTACGAAAATAACAAAATGTACAAGGAAAAGGTAAAAAGGTGGCGTGACAGGAAAATATCGCCCAAGTCATTCGTTCATGGGCAACAAGTTCTTCTATTCAACTCTCGTCTCCGACTTTTTCCTCGAAAGTTGAAATCAAGGTGGTCTAGACCATTTATCGTCAAACCTGTGTTTCCACATGGAGCGGTTGAGATTTTTGAGAACGATCCGGGCCAAGCATACAAAGTAAATGGTCAGAGATTGAAGCACTATTATGGAGATACAGTAAACCGTGAAGTGGTTAGTGTCGTTTTATTGTCAACTTGATTGTATTAATCTACGTCAAGCTAATGACGTAAAAAAAGCGCTTCTTGGGAGGCAACCCAAGATATGAGACCATAGGACACCTTAGAATTTAGTACTTTATCCAAAAACCCAAAAAAATCAGAAAAAAGTTGGTAGAATTTTTTTTCCAGAGACCTTGCAGGTGCCTGCCTGCCAGGATCAGGCGGACGCGCGCTAGCAGGCGCCCGCCTGCTGGTGCCAGGTGACCGCCTGCGCCCCTGAATTTTGAAAAATTCGTTTTCAGCCTATAAAAAAATACACAAAAACACAAAACAAAAACCACAACAGCATATCACCACTAACCCACGATTTTACCCCCATACTTAGCCATAATCCCCACTCCTAATCAAATTCTAACCCTAATTTGCCCTATAAATACATACAACCTCTACATACACATCCCACACACTTTCAACTCTACGAACTTTTTCCTACACACCAAACATAACTCTCTAACCCTTATTTTTAGTTCTAATGGCCCCAAAGAGATCACGAACTGTAGGGAGCGGCAACACCATTCCGATTGCTGATTCTTCGAGGAACATTGCTGCGAGGCCTCGATTGTTGGATGGGCCTGCTGAAGAAGAGTACACCAAGCTTCTGAATAAGCCTATTATGAGGGAGAGGGGGTTCTTGCCATCAGGGATGGATGGTGATTCGCTACCGATGATTGCTGAGAAGGGATGGATTACATTCTGTGAGTCACCTGAGGCGGTTCCGATGAGTATCGTTCGGAGTTCTATGTGAACGCCAAGGCCGACAAGAATGGGTTTTCTGTTGTTCGTGGGCTTACTATTGATTATCAGCCCGAGGTGATTCGCCGGGTAATTGGACAGCGAAAAAGGAAACCACATGAGGAGAATTGGAATGAAAAGTCCCCTGAGGACTTTGATATGGACTTGATTATTGCTACTTTCTGTTGGTCGGGCACAGTATGGAAGTTCAAAAAGGGAACCAATGAGTATCATAATTTCCCTGCTGTCGCGATGAACAGGTATGCTCGTGCTTGGAATGCATTTATGTGTGCTAATATTCTTCCTTCTGTGCATGCACATGAGTTTACAGTGGAGAGGGCGAGGTTATTACGGGTAATTCTGAATGAGGAATATTATGTGGACCTTGGTGAGTACATCTACCAAGGGATTTTGAAGTTTTTGAGGGAGAAATCGCAGTACTCTATCCCGTATTCCCCTATTATCACAAAGATTTGCAAGGCATGTGGAGTCCAGTGGCCTTCTTATGAGCAGCTACAGATGCCGACCGCTCCTATTGATTCATCGACATTGAATGCGATGTAGGATTGGACGACTGGAGAGCCCGAGTCACATGGTTTGGGATATCACCTCCCAGGAGGAGTTTCAGCAGCTGGTGCTACCATGGCTAGGCCCAGTCAGGCTCGGAGAGAGGCAGGTCCTTCGAGAGCCCAGGGAGGAGATGGTTCGGGATTGGCTGATGTTCAGTACATGAGGCTTTCCAGGAGGATGGATGCGATGTATGAGTCGCAGAGTCGGTTTGCGCAGGAACTCAACCAAGCACTTGGGACTACATTTAGAGGCCTTGGAGCTGACATCCAGTGGCCCGTTTATGGTGAGGATTCTGCTTATCCACCTCCTGATACTCCACCCTCCGAGGGTGATGATGAGGATGATTCATCTGAGTAGGTATACCCTGTGTTCCTTTCTATTACCTTCAATGGGGACAGTGAAGATTTTAAGTTTGGGGGTGGTAGTTAAGGAACATATTTGTGTGTGTGTAATGTAGTTACATTTTCATGTTAGTTTAGTTCATATAGTTGCATATTTTTGCCATATAGTTTTTTTATATAGAGTTTTTTTTTATTTTATTCTATAGCTTTAATTATAATGTCATATAGCTCATGCATATACCATGATCCCTTTATGTTGTTTTACTGATTAAATGTGATATTGATGCGAGTGTAGTGATAGCGTTAGAGTGATGTTGAATCTTGTTAGGTTGGCATGCATGCTAGAAACACTTGTAATTTCACTAAGTCTTAAAGTATGCTTAAGGACTAGATTGTTGTCATGGTTTGATGGTTTTTGAGATTAATCTATTGCTTATGCTTAGAATGCATGATAGGCTCTTAATGATAAAAGACATGAAATTATAAAAATTGGAAAAAAATTGGAATTGATTGCTAGTTGTTGCTAGGCGTCAAATGGCTAGTAGCCAGCTCGTAATGTATCCAAGTAGTCTAGGGTTGAGCAAGATGGAGCGAAACGCACTTGCTCAGAAATTGAAAAAAAATAGAAAAGAAGGAAAAAAAGAAAAAGAAAAGAAAAAAATATGGTTTAATGCACAATTGATCACAAGTGAGCTCTTGGGTATTCGAGTTATTAAGTTCTTAGGGGACTTTGTGCCTAGTGACCTAAGGCTTTTATAGTCTGGGATCTGCTAACCTAACGCTCGCTAAATGGGTACCATGGCATAAGTCTTTTGTGGATCTCACTCATTGCACGATCAAATAAGCATTTATTTATGTGTTGAATAAAAGCATGATTCCGTAATAAACTCCAATATTCTTGAAGTGTTATAAGTCATTTTGTGTCTAGAATATATTCTTCGTATAAGCTTGTGATTGCCTTGAGGATAATTAAGTTATGGTGATTGATCTAGTTTCGAAGCATATCTCTTAAACATTCGCACACACCATGTTTCTAGTTGCATGTTAGCTTGTGAGATTTAATTGATCTTTAGTCGCCTAATTGCATTTGTTGATATGTCATGTGTTGGTTGGTTTAGTCAACGCGATGGGGATCGCTGCATTCATCACTACACCATATATGGCCTATCGCAACGCCCCTCCAAAAAAAGTTAGCTAATATGTTACCCTAGATATGACACTCATGAGCTAATTTAACATTTTATTTTTTGTGTTACCTTAGCCAAAACCGTGATGTTACATTAAGTTGAAAGTATTGCAGCTTGCACGTCAAAGTGTTACCTTAGAGTATCAAAACATAAATATGATATTTTTTAAGATTAATTTTTATTTTAAATTCAGAATTTAAGAATCTAAGGTGATATACAAATAGAATTAATGTAATATTTAAATTGAAATTTAATGAATGAGGTACATGATGATATACGAATTTTTTAAATAACAAAACTTAAAAAATAAATATAGAAATTTTAAAAGCAATAAATAATAAATAATATATGAATTTGAAAAGTAACGAAAAATAAATATAGTACAAATGCCACAAGCTTTAATATGAGCATCAATATAAAAGTCTTAAAAATAAAAATATTAATATCATAAATATGTAAATTTATTTAAGTAAAAAAGTACATTTAATTAATTAATTTTTTTAACTTTATTTATTACAATAATAAAATTTAAATATATTTTAGCTATTGGGCTCGGGGGAAATTTTGGGTTAGAGCGAACCAATTTTTGTGCTAATGCCGCCCAAAATTTCAAAAAGTTTAATTTTTTTGTACAAGACACCCTTTCCCATCCCGACTTTCTCTCACCCTCACTCATTTTCATCTATGGCTTTTCTCTGTCTACCTAATGTCTACCTATAGTTTAAATTTCTATCACTCATTAGCTATCACTTTCACTCTCTCTACAACTTGCAATCTTTAGTATGTGGTTAGTATTTTGAATTTCTAAATAGGGCTCAATTGATTACCTGTCAAATTAGGGTTCAATCGAATTGAGGGGTTGAGATTTTAGTTCTTCAAATTGGGTTTTGATTCTTCTTTTTGTTTATATATATATATATATATATATATATATATTCTGTTAAACCTCATATAATCTATTTTTTTTAATTTCAGGTGTTCTTCAAATTAGGGCTTTGCATATCAAGTCTTTGATTTAAGGTATTTTTTATTTTAAGCCTTTCTTTTTATGTTTATTTTCGTCATTTTGACGTTTATGTAATTGATGTTCTTGATTTAAGGTAGTTTTTCTATTTTCATTTTCATTTTTCATTTTTCATTTTTCATTTTCATTTTATTTTTTTACTATGTTCCTTACTCTGTTTTTGTTAACAATCAGCTAATAGATTGCAGGGAACACTAGGCAGTCAAGTACAAATTGAGAAAAAAAATACTCCAAAGTAGATGAGGTATGTACATTAACTAATTAAATTGTTCATTTACATCTCAGATTTGCAACTTTGATGCATATGAAATCTACTTTCGTTGGTGCTATACAAGTTTGACATACGACACATTTTTAAATTGAATCATAAATGGAGATTTAAGTTGTAATTTTTTGTATGATGAAGTGATGAGGTATAATCCTAAGAATCCTTATTGTTCTGATAGGGATAGGTTTGGTTTGTCTATTGGTCACTCATGGGTGTATGTTGCAGTATGCTCTTCTTCATCTTGCTGGTTATGACAGTATTTTGGTTAATCTCCTCTATCTCTCTCTCCCTCTCTCTCTCCCCCCTATCTCTCTCTCGCCGTCTCTCTCTTTCTCTCTCCCTCCTCTCTTTATAAAAATGAATGTATCTATGCTTGGTTAACACAATAGATTGGAAAGTACATATAATCAACTACAGTTTATGATTTCATTAGATGGTTGTAAGTGGCTGATTAACTATGTAAATTAGCTCTAAAAATTAAACGGTTATAAACAATAGATAAGTAGCGTCCCTGGTCAATCATTCTTTCTTACTAGCGGGAACTCCTGTATGCATCATGAATAAGCACTTAATTGATTTTATATTTCTATGGAGCCTGAAAGTAGCGCTTTCAGATGAACAATATAGCAGAGCAATTAAATTCAGTAACTATTTAATACTTGTGTATGTGACTAACATTTAGGCTGAACCTGCAAGAAGAATGAGATCCTTGTCTTGCAGATACTACATCTATTTTTTTGTGACGCGACACTAAAGAATGAATGCAATACTGAAACATGAATCACGATAACCAGACATAATAGACAAGTAACTATATCAAGCTTAAACATCCTCTATATACCTACATCTAAGTGACATGATATTTTAATTTGGTTCTAAATTTTTTGTTTAGGCGTTTAAATTACAAATTAAAAGTAATGTAGAAACACCAGGTGATTTTGAACTTTTGTATTTATTTGCATTTCTTAATGCAGATTAAAACAGATGTAGAAACACAAGGTGATTTCATCAGGTTCTTGAACAAAGAAGTTGAGAATGCTGCATTTACAAATATTCAAGATGTTATGGTTTTCGTGAAATGGCTTGACGATGAGCTTTCTTACCTAGTAAGATATTTAGGTCAAGCCAATATTCTTTTACAAATTCCAGTGGAGAGAATTGAGATAATTCTGTTTGTAGGTTGATAAAAGATGGCCTGAACAGAAAGCTGATACACTCAGAGAAACAGCATTTGGTTTTTCTGAATCTCAAGAAGCTGGAATCTGAGGCGTCTTCTTTTAGAGATGATCCTCGACAACTTTTTGCCCCAACCCTAAAGAAAATACAAGCCTTATTTGAAAAGTATGGTTAACTGTTCTAGACTGTTACTTGATATTTGACTTGGTGTGCAATTATTGCATATATTGGTACAAAAATAGCTAATTAAAGTGTGGTGGTGGCAGATTAGAATATGCAGTCTACAACCTCTCAAGAATGAGAGATTTAGCAGCAATTAGGTACACAGGATTTGGAATACCAATAGATTGGATGCTTGATACTGGTTATGTAACAGAGGTACATAAATCTGCTCTTTAGCATTATAAATTTAAATAGAATTTTATATGATAATCGATACTTCTATGCAGAGTATCGTCCCCGTTTCATATATTCTGGTGGTCTGTCCATATTCTGTTGTTCTTTTTTGTATATTTGAGTTTGATACATGATCAACTACTGAGCACCTTAAAATGTTCCAACACTTTTGGTCTTATAAATGTTAAATTCAAATTTAAAACGAGACTAAAATCATAATCTTAAGGAGAGGAAAATTAAACTTAAGGAGACTAAAACGTGACTTATGGGTAACTGTATTATCATAATATTCAAATTTATGACTATCACTTTAGCAATTTTACTTGTAATGAATGGATTCCATATATTGTGTTTTGTAGGGGATTTCCTGTAGCATGACGTGTTTGTTTAGTTGTTTTTCTTTTTCCACCGAGTAGAATGAGATGAAGACTTTTACAACTTTGATTGTTGATATGGTTAAGAAAGAAAAATTATTTTCTTCCCAAGGCGGCCCAATAATACTTGCTCAGGTTTGTCAAATCATAATTAGTATAAGGAAGACAACCAGCAGAAGGATTACAATGGGATCCAAGCGCAAATGGAGTGGTTTACTTCCGTCAATTACCTCCCGACAATCATGATATTGTTTATATATTTAAAGATATGTTTCAAAGCTTAATTTTTTATTTTTCCTACCTGGATGCCAAAAATTGTGAATTTAGTTAAGATTCAAAATTCTATGTAAAATGAGTTAATTATCTAACTATTGAGACTACGCTCAATGAATTTTGTAGGTGCCAAACTGAGAAATTTTCGGTTGTGCCTTCTGGTCCGATTGTGAATAACCAGATGCAAATTTGGTGAAGCATGGAAGGATGACTCGCGGAAATTTTGATTAATCAGAAGAGAGTACTTGACTCAAGGCCAACAATTATCAGTGTGTTTTGTTTAATTAAGGACAGATCAATTATGGATTTATGATGTATTATTGTTTGCTGCTAATTATAAGAAATAAGTTATCTTTTAGTTTGTGCATTACAAATAGAATCATTTTATATGGTATCTAAGCGAATGTATTGGAATATGTTTAAATAGATTCGTTTGTGGTAATGAAAGGGTATACCTTTAAATATTAATTTTTCATTTTATTTCTTGTAAAATGTTACAGTGGGCCCCACAACGGGCCCAATGTCGTTCCCACTTTTTTAAAAACATTTTAGAACTCTAAGGTAACATAAAAAACGAGTTACAACTAATCTCTCTTTCTGTTGCATTAGCAAGCTATAGGCAACATATAAACAAGTTAAAATACGATATTGCCTTAGGCACCAAAGATGTTACCTTAGACCCCTAAGGCAACATGGAAAAACCTATCTTTAAGAAAATGTTACCTTAGCTTAAAAGTGGGGCAAGAGGAACATATTTACCCCCTAATGCAATGTTTTTATGGTGTTATAGTACGCATTTTATGGTGTAGTGCATATAGTTTGCATTCATGCATGTTTTATTCTAAGTTTGATCCTGTGACGTTTGAAGACAAGCATCGATTTAAGTTTGGGGGTGTGATAAGTGGCATTTTATACCACTTAGAGCATCTCATAACGGCTTGAATTGGTGTCTTGAACTCGAGTATTTTGTGTATTTGACGTATTTTCGAGTGTTTTTGCATTTCTGGGTATAACTTGCTTAGATAGGGTGTTCTCATCGAATAAAGCCTAAGGAAGTGTTTGGAATCAGTCCCGGGTCGATGTGCGAAGAATTCAGCAAAAACAGAAGCAAAAATAGGAATTTTCTAGAAGTGATGCAGGCGCCCGCCTGATGGGAGCAGGCGACCGCCTGGTAGTAGGCGCCCGCCTAGAGGAAGGAGGCAGCCGCCCGGGTGCGGATTTTCTGAATTTGGATTTTATAATTCTATTATAATTGGACTTCTGTTAGCGCTGGTTCTTTTGGGTTATTATATAAACCTTTTGGGAAGACGTTTTCTTAAAATAGAAGATAATCAAGAGCGAAGGCAAGAAGATCGAGAAGACCGTTTTAATACGCAACAACGAAAAAGAGGAAGCATACGTTTATCTTGTGATTCTTTTAATTCGTTGTAATAGTGGATGCTAGTTTTCTTGATGCTTTGAACCTTAATACTCTTGTGACGTACTTCATTATTTATTAAGTATTTTTATTAGTTTATATCATTGTGTTTTTATCATGCTTTCATATGAACCCATGGGGACGATGAGTTCTATTATGGGCTAATCATGATCATTGGATCATAGCGAATTTACTATGGATTTCTTTAGTTAATTGTTTAATAACTTGGTATGTGATGATTGTATGATATCTAGCATAGGTTGTGCTTATTCGTCTTATGTGTGTCGCGAACATGTAAGATAGCCTGTTAATCTCTTGTGAAGCGACAGTGAATCTTGACATTTAGAACTTGCCATGCTAGCATAGGTTCGTGTATTGTATGCATGATTAGTGGGTAACTCTAACCGTTTTACTTGCCCTGTGTAATCATAATGAACAACTTGCGCTTAAATCATTATGTTGTCAAATTCTGTAGACATATAGGGTCTCAACATAATTGATGCCTATTCAACTTCTATCTTAATTATGGATGCTTGGTAGAATGGTATTCGTACAACGGAAGTTAGCGTTTATCAGTTTCGTGTTGTTCGATTAATATTATCACCATTACATGCTAAGGGTAATAACAATAACTATTGAATGAAGTAGTAATGCAGTTATGATCTCATGTGTGTTTAATATTGTTAATTCAAATGTTTAATTCTCGTAGTTATTATTAGTTAATCAACCTTAATTGTTATTGTCTTAACATTGAAGAATAATCATATATTGGTGAGTAAGTGTTAATTAGATATAATTAATCAGAGTCTTTGTGGGAACGAACTAGAAATCATTCTATATTACTTGTGAACGCGTATACTTGTGTGATTTATTTAGCACATGCTTTGTGCCTAACACTATCCAGCACCATGTATATTTACATCTGCTTGTGTTTTTGACTTTAGTATCTTTATACCTATGATCAATGAGATGTGATCATCAGTAAACAAACACACTAGTCTTAATGCATTATTATTGTCCCTTAACAATAATACTCGACTAGGGATATTTAGGAATATCGATACTATTCACGTAATCTCATTTTTAAGTCACGTACTTAGAGATATAGAATTCAAATCATATTCCAGGGATATTTATTAATCTAATATTTATATCACAGTAAATTAAGACTTAATAAATTTATCACAGTAAATTAAGACATAATAAATTATTAAAAGAATAATCTATAGAACATAAACATTAATAATCCAAATATCATAAATAAAACATAATAGTGTTGTCTCTAGGGCACAAACACTAACAACGTGTACCCCATATGGTTTTTGATTCATATATAGGATGATTTTTGATTCATAAACTCTTAACACCATGAATTTATTATGAGTTTATGAATCAAAAATCATCTTGGGTATACGTTTCTTGAAATTATCTAATAGTAGTAATAATCAAACGAGTAGTATATAATAAAATTTATAATTTTTTAATTAAAAAATTTTTTTTTAATAGATTTATAAAATCCTTTTCTAAGGATATAAATACGAACATAAGAAGTCTACTTCGATAATAGCCTATCTATTATATTTAAAAATATATTTATGTGTTTCAAATTTAAATGTACAAAATTTTCAATTTCGAATTGAAATGGTAGAATCTATACTCAAAGTACTTAATTCATGGTTATGAAGTGTTAAAAAATTTGTAATACAGAATTGTATATTATTCTTTTCTAACTGGACTTTATATCACAAATAAAGTATTTTAAACTTAATAGTATATTTATTAATATATTTTTTATTTTTTAGTGTAATAGCTTTACCATAATATAAGGGAAAATAAATAATATTTATGTTTAAAAAATAAAAAAATGATATCAATTTTTTTAATAATATTAATAAGTTGTGTCAAATTTATAGTTAATTTTAAAAAAAATTAATAATTTTTTACTATTGTAGATATCTAATGGCAAAAAAATTCAAACAACTTCTCTGTGCGTTTAATCCCTGAGAAGGAAAAGCTAACAGTAACAAACTTCCTTGACTGGTAGAGGAACTTGAGGATTGTCCTCAAACAAGAGTGCGAGCTCTATGTAATAGATATTCCTCACCCTGCACCTCTCCCTGAAGGAGCATCCCGTGCTCAACATACTGTTTATCAGAAACATATCAATGATGACACAGATTTTCAATGTCTTATGTTAGCGACCATCAGTGCTGGACTTTAGAATTAACATGAGAATATGGATTCTTATGATAAGATTGAGCACCTTAAACGCATATTTGAAGGACAGGCTCGTCAGGAGAGGTTTGATACTTTTAAGTCGCTGAACGCGTGTAAGCAGGGAGAACGTGATCTGGTTGGACCACATGTTCTAAGGATGATAGGGTATATTGAGTACCTTCCCAAATTGGGTGCCTCAATTGCTATGGAGCACCAGATTGATCTAATTTTTCAATCTTTAAACAACATATATTCTTAATTTGTGATGAATTACAATATGAATGAGATAGATAAGAACCTCACCGAATTGTTTGCTATTTTTAAAACTGCTGAGACTAACATTCAGAAGCCTTCCCCTGCTTCCATATTGATGTTGAATAAGGGGAAGGCCAAAGAAAAGGGTAAATAGAAAGTCAAGAGCAAGATGGGATCTAAATCTAATGCTAAACTGAAACCTGATCTGACCAAGGCTTTGAAGCCTAAAGGCGGTGTTCCAAAGGTTGGTGATTATTACTATTGCAAGAAACCAAGTCATTGAAAGAGAAACTGTCATGCTTATTTGGAGGTTCTTAAGAAGAAGAAGGTTGTTGTTGTTGCTTCTGATTCAGGTATTTATGTTATAGAAGTCAATTTGTCTACTTCGACATCTTGGGTATTAAATACTGGATGTGGTTCTCACATTTGTATAAATGAGCAGGAACTGCAAGGAAGTAGGACATTGGCAAAGGGAGAAGTCGACCTACGAGTTGGCAATTGAGTAAAGGTTGCTGCTTTAGCTGTAGGGACTTATCATTCATCATTGCCCACTGGTCTTGTTTTAGAACTAGATTACTGTTTTTTACGTGCCTGCGATTTGCAGAAACATTATTTCGGTTTCTTGTTTGGACAAGAAAGGTTTTTCATTTTTAATTCAGAACAATAGTTTTTCTTTTTCATTGAATAATGTTACCTATGGGGTTGCACGTTTGTTTAATGTTTTATATGTTCTTGATTTAGATACTCCTGTCTATAACATAAATAATGATAATAAACGTATTAAGATGAAATACTCAAATCAAACATACCTTTGGAATTATCGTTTACATCATGTAAATGAAAAACGCATTTCCAAATTATATCAAGATGGTTACTTGGATAAGTTTGATTTTGAATCATACGAAGAATGCAAATCATATCTCATTGGCAAAATGGCTAAAGCTCCTTTTCTGGACAAGGTGAAAGGGACACCGAATGATTAGGACTTATACATAGTGATATATGTGGTCCAATGCGTATGATGGCAAGAGGTGGCTTTTTGTTATGGATCAAAAACTAAAGTATAATAATTGATGTATTTATTACTAGGGAACGTGAGCTTCGAGGCTCGATTTTACTGCTCTTGTGTTTCGTGACTCGATCTGCCTTAACAAGATGCCTACGTACCTTGCTGATTACCAATGATCAAGTCAAAAAACATAGTTCTGATTTGTGGGGTGAGGCACTTATATAAATGTTGGGAGTCCTTAAATTGGACTTGGGTTAGGAGACTTGGTTGTCTAGTTTCAGAATTAAAATGGACTTTGGAGTCCTAAGTGGTAGAAAACTGATTCCTTATCCTTTTAGGTCCCTTGGAGGCTAATCTACTGAGATTTTCGTCCTTATCGAGACTCTTCTTAACAGCTGATTTTTCCCTTATTAATTAATTACAAAATCAATTAATATTCAGGTTTTTGGGCCTTCTTTGTTCCATCAGGCCTGATCTGGTCCATCATGTCTGATCAATGTGTTAACATTTTTGGTCTAAATGTCATACATCTTCTTATTGGGCCTTGTAGCCCAAATCATGTGTAATTAATGCAATATTTAATTACGTAATCAGGATTTATTTATTCCCTATCATTTGCCCCCAAACTTTGGGAAACCGTAAAAGATTTCGCAAAAGTTAAGTTCACTCGTTCCCTTACAGGGTATCGTTTGGTGTATAGTGTGGAGCGACCTACACATTTACAACGATTTGCCTTGTACGTGGCTTCAGGGTTGTTTTAAAAACTTCCCTATTATTTTCTTACCTTTTCCCCTTTTTTTAGGAACTTTCTGGTATTTTTTAGGAATCTTCCCTTAATTTCCGGGATTTTTCTTAATTTCTAGAACTTTATGAATTTTCTGCAATTTTTTAGAAACGTTTTCCAATTTTCAGCCCTTTTTCGACCAGGATCCTAGTCGAAAATTCGACCTGGATCCTAGTCGAATTTTGGGCCAGCTTTTTAATCCTGGTCGAAGAATTTCGACTAGGTTCCACGACCTGGGTTTCGACCAGGATCCTAGTCGAACCTTCGACCTGGATTTTGGTCAAAATTTCGATCCTTGTTTGATTCATGTTCGTGATGTTTCGACTAGAAATCACGACCAGGGTTTCGACCTGGATCCTAGTCGAACCCACGACCTGGATCTTGGTCGAAGTTTTGGTCCCTTTTTAACTCCTGTTCGTAATGTTTCGACTAGGAATCACGACCAGGGTTTCGATCTAGATCCTAGTCGAACCCACGAACTGGATCTTGGTCGAAGTTTTGGTCCCTTTTTGACTCTTGTTCGTACTGTTTTGACTATAAATCACGACCAGGATTTCGATCTGGATCCTAGTCGAACCCACGACCTGGATCCTGGTCGAAGTTTTGGTCCCTTTTTGACTCCTTCTCGAAAAATTTCGAGCTTGATCCATGGCCAGGATTTCGACCAGAATCCTGGTCTTTTTGATAGGTCCTTTTCTGGCTTTTGTTCGAAAAAATTTAAACTGGATCCACGACTTCAACTTCGACCTCTCTCTTGGTCTTTTTAACGCGCATTTTTTCGGGCGCCTGTTCGAAAGAATTTGAACAGGATTCACGACTTCAAATTCGACCTCAAGAATTTGAACAGGATTCACGACTTCAAATTCGACCTCAATCCTGATATATGATATTTATTGGGCTTTTCCTAATCCAACTTGGATTGGGCCTTTTATTGGGCTTATTTTTACAAATCCTATTAGGATTTGGGCCTCGTTTGGGCCTTCACTTTTCCAAATCCTTTTTGGATTTGGGCCTCGTTTGGGCCTTCATTTCTCTAAGTCCTGTTTGGATTTGAGATGGACCTTAAGAATTATTGAAGATACTCTGGAAGGTTCCAGAACTTAATAACTCCAAAGATATTCTGGAACATTCCAGAATTTGGGCTTTTCCTTTGGGCCTTCAGCTTAATGGGTTTTTTTGCCCTTTCATCTTCCCTTTTCCGCCTATATAAAGGAGTGACTAGGGTCACTCATTTATCACTTTCTCATTTCTGAATTCTCTTTCTCTTTTCTTCTCTTAAAGATCTCAG
Organism: Apium graveolens; assembly: GCF_009905375.1. Classification (NCBI taxonomy): domain Eukaryota; kingdom Viridiplantae; phylum Streptophyta; class Magnoliopsida; order Apiales; family Apiaceae; genus Apium; species Apium graveolens. The sequence goes on along the minus strand of NC_133653.1, from coordinate 165,511,448 downwards.
AGAAATAACTGTAGGTCGGAGTTTTTGAGCCCAGAAGCCTTCTTTTAGCAAGCCAGCCCCTTTTTGCAGCATTACTTCAGGTAAATACCTTTCCCTCTTCTTTTCTTTTGCTCGTTTTTGCATAGTTTGTGCTTAAAATTGTCTTCTTTTACGCCCTTTTTCAGATGGCTGATAAGAGAATGACCCGTTTGGCCAAGATGAACGTGGCCAAAAAGTCTAATGAGTTCCCCATTCGATCAAGGTATACTTCCTTGATTGATATGATCAACACTCGAGGGGATGAGTACCCGTCTGACGCGCATATGGACGCGCATGATCACATCAGTATCTTTCGGGATCCAAAGGAGCTGGATAAGTTGAGTACTTATTTCAAGATCAAGGAACCCTTCAAGCTGGTTCTTGCGGGTCCGGCCGACAGGGCCTGTCAATGGAAGAAAGACGCTCTATGCATCTACAGGGACACTCTAAGGGTAGGTATCAGACTCCCCTTTCATCCTTTTATCTCTGTTCTGCTAGCTGATGTGGGCATCAGCCCTTGCCAACTCCCTCCAAACTCTTGGAGGCTAATTCTTTGTTACCTATCGCAATGTGCCAAGCACAACGTCCCTACCTCGGTTGTTGTGTTCAGAAAAATCTTTCAATTCAAGAACAGCCCTGACAAGAATCCATGGTGGGTTTCTTTGAATCAACGCCCCACTGTTCCCTATATAGTGAATGGGAAGTCCATCCCCGACAATAACTTGGGGTTGAAGAAGGAGTTTCTGTACGTCCTTTGGGAGGGCGGCGATTGGGGCACCCTCTTTCGCTTGTCATTTGGGAAAGCTGTGGATGGGAGCCCGAATGGCATATTTTTATCTGAGGAGGAGACCAGGGCCTTCAACCTCCTTACCCAGGATAATGGGACAACCCACTCTTGGGATCTAATCAGGGAGACTATTCTTGTGGAACATGGCTTTTCTCCCATTCCTAGAAAAGGTATGTTTTCTTCCTTTTTCTAGTTGTCTTCGTTTTTCCTACTTTTTTACTTTACTATTTTCTCAATTCACTTTACTTATTCATTGCAGTTGCTGAGAAGATCAAAGAGGCTACCAAACCTAAAGACCCGAAAACGACCAGGATGAAGATAGCCGGGAAGGTCTTTAAGGACCCACGCCTTGGGGATCGCTTCCCAGAGTTCCTTCTCCAAGCAAGGGAAGGAGATGAGGAAGGCCCCAGCCAACCCTTGCGTATAAAACAAAAACCGGGGGCCTTCTTCCAGCCTGCCTGGGGGATTCAGGGGAAGGACTCGATCGTTGGCAATACAAAACTAGCCAAGGAGTGGTCGATTCAGTCTATTACCCTCGTAGACTATCATGACCTTGTCCTTCAACAGGACTTGGAAGCTAAAGAGCTTTTCGGAGCTCAGGCCTTGGCGACAGTATGTCTTTTTCTCTTGGTATCCATAGTTTTCTGTCATAATTTTTCTCATTTCTCACTTTTCCTTTATCTCTTGTAGACGAACGTCCACTTTCAAGGGGCAATTCACCAAGCCAAGGCTTGGAAAGTTGGTCTAGAGGACATAAACAAGAAGCTTGAGGAGGCTAACCAGCGGATAGAGGATTTTAAAGCCCAACTTGCCTCCTCAACTTCCGATCTTGAAACGGCCCGGGCTGAGATTGTTATTCTCAAGGCCCAGAAAGAAAAGGCCTTTGACGGCTGGATGGATACTCAAGAATTTAAAGAATTAATGGTAGAGCACGATGCCCTCGTCCATCTAGTCAGTTATAGGGAAGGCTGGGATGCTGCTGTGGAGGCTATCCAGGATGAGTTTCCTGAGGTTCTTAAACAATCTTCCTTCCCTTGCCCTGTGCAAGTCCCAGCACTTGGAGGTGTTACAGATAAGCTCGCTGATCTTATTAAGGAGGGCACTTCAACGTCCCCGATCAGAGCGTCATCAGGAAGCCAGGGTCAAGGCCAAAAAAGGAGGGAGCCCGAATTTAGCTTTGAAGAGGAGGAATCTTCTTCTGAGGAAGAGGCTGAGCCCCTCATTAAGAAGGCAAGGGTGGAGGAGCCTCTGAAACCAGAGTCCCCTAAGGCATCTAATCCATCCGAGGGTAGTTTTGAGGAGTCCTCGGTGGAGACTTCTGAAGAGACTTCTGAGGGGCCAACTCAGGAGACGTCCGAGAAGACTACAGATAGCAGTTTCGAAGAATCCGAACCTTCTAAGGCCTAAATCTTTATGTACTTTTCTTTTCTTCAGACGTTTTTGAATTTGTGTAACTGACTTTGATTATTTTCACTTGTATTGTCCAAACATTATCGTAGTTTTTCTGAGTTTTCAATCTCAGGTTTATAACTTGGTTTTATCCTTCACAATGTATCAATCTAATAGGCTAGATCAAGATGAACGCTTTTTATTATAACTTGGTATTCTCGATACCTTTCATGAGATGGGTTCAACCCTGATAAAATCTAAACATATCTTCTATTATTAAATATATAAAAATCCTAAACAAGCAAAGCTTTAAGGTGCTTTTAAACCTTCTTGTCATTCCGACAAGTGAGAATTGTGCTTTAACTGTTTTACACATAATAAACCATCAGGTTTTGTGCATGCCAAGTTCTCGGGACTTCAAAACCATCCAAAGTCTCAAGCTTGTAGGTTCCTCTACCCTGAACACTTTTGACCTTGTATGGCCCTTCCCAATTCGGGACAAGTTTCCCTTTCTGCCCTACACCAGAAGCTTCCACCTTCCTCAGGACTAAGTCACCTTGCTTAAAAAACGTTTCCTTAACCCTTAGGTTATAATAGAATGAAGCTTTTTTCTGATATTCCACTATCTTCGCATGTGCCTCATCTCGTACTTCGTCGATTAGATCCAGGGCTAACCTTTTCCCTTCCTCATTTTCCTCAGCATTGAAAGCTTGTATCTTGGGGGAGGAATATGATATCTCTAAAGGAACAACTGCTTCTGCCCCATATGCTAACATGAAGGGAGTTGCTCCAGTCATGACTCTACAGGTAGTCCTATAGGCCCATAGTATTGGGAGTATTTCATCCACCCAATTATTCCTCGACTTCTCGATCCTCTTCTTTAGTTCATCCAGGATTATCCGATTCGCCACTTCCGATTGCCCATTGGCTTGCAAGTGAGCCATAGAGGTGAATCGTAATTCAATTACATTTTCCTCACAATACTTCTTGAATTCCTCATTGTTGAACTGTGTTCCATTGTCAGTGACCAGGATGCGGGGAATTCCATACCGGTACATGATATTTTCCCACAGGAATTGTGCAACCTGCTTAGTTGTGATTTTGGCCAAGGGTTTGGCTTCAATCCACTTAGTAAAATAATCAATGGATACGATGAGGAACTTCCTTTGTGTCGTGGCCATGGGGAAAGGCCCAAGTATATCCATTCCCCACATAGCAAAGGGGATAGGTGAGTTGATGGAGGTCAGCATCTCGGGGGGTTGTCTAACGACAGGTGCATGCTTCTGACAGCGGTCACACTTCTTCACATACTCTTTGGCATCAGCCATCATTTCTGGCCAATAGAAGCCTTAACGAGTTATCTTATGAGCTATTGCTCTGCCCCCCAAGTGTTGTTCACAGATATCTTTATGTACTTCTTCAAGAGCCAAGCGTGCCTCATCGGGCCTGAGACATCTTAAGTAAGGAACCACATAAGATCTTTTATATAAAATCCCATCTATCAGGGAGTATCTTAATGCTCGAACAACCAACTTTCGTGCTTCAGTAGCATCATTAGGCAACCAACCGGTTTGAATATGAGTCTTAATGGGGTCTATCCATGACGTCCCCTGACCTATAGGAGCTACAATATTAACATCTATGCTCCGTGTCTTCAGAACGCGAAAGTATACACTTCCTGAACTTTCCTCTATCTCGGATGAAGCAAACTTTGATAAGGCATCTGCCTTGGCATTTTCTTCCCTTGGAATATGTTCAACATGGCATTCAGTGAATTGGGTCATTACAGCCCTTACTAGATGGACATATTTAGCCATCGTATCATTCCTTGCCTCAAACTCTCCCTTAACCTGGGATATAACCAACTTCGAGTCTCCACAGACCTTCAAGTTCTTGACTCTCAATGTCCCTGCTAGGCCGATGCCAGCTATCAGAGCTTCATATTCTACCTCATTGTTTGTGCTCCAAAGTCTAACTTCATGGCATACTCAATCAAGAACCCATCAGGGCTTTGTAAAACCAAACCTACTCCACTTGAATTTTTTTTGATGCTCCATAAAAATAGAGCACCCAATATTCTTTCTCCTTATCATCATGTTCTTTGTCCCCCTTATCAACTTCCTTGTCTTGAGGTTGGTATCTTCCTGCCCCCCGACTTCGGTTGGGTATGGTACATTCCACCATGAAGTCAGCTAATGCCTGGACTTTTATTATCGTTCGTGGTTTATACTTGATGTCGAATTCTCCCAACTCTATTGCCCACTTGATCAACCTCCCACTAGCCTTGGGACTGTGAATGATATTTCTCAGGGGTTGATTTGTTAGCATCTCAATTTTATGAGCCTAGAAGTAAGGACACAGCTTTCTCGAAGCCATTACCAAGGCTAAAGCAAACTTCTCAATAGTTGAATAATTCAACTCAGCTCCATGCAAAATTTTACTGACATAGTATACGGGTTTCTGGATTTTCAGTTCCTCCTTAACCAATACAATGCTCAAGGCACTCTCTGAAACAACCAAATATAAGTATAAAACTTCATTCAAAGCCAGCTTCGCCAACAACGGGGCCTGAGCCATATATTTCTTTAATTCCTCGAATGCCTTCTGGCTTTCCTCACTCCATATAAAATCTTTAGCCTTCTTTCAGGACTTGAAGAACGACAAGCACTTGTCCCCCGACTTGGAGATGAATCGTCCCAGCGCAACAACCCTTCCTGTGAGCTTCTGAACATCTTTGATAGTTTTTGGTGGTTCCATGTCCAGGATTGCCTTTATTTTATCAGGATTGGCCTTGATTCCTCTCTTGGAGACCATTAATCCCAAAAACTTTCCAGACCCTACTCCGAAAGTACACTTCATAGGATTTAACATCATCTTATGGTATCTCAGGACCTCAAAAGCTTCCCAAAATGAGTTATATGGTCAGTCTTTACTAGACTCTTGACTAACATGTCATCAACATAGACTTCCATAGTCTTGCCAATAAGATCCTTAAAAATTTTATTTACCAACCTTTGATAGGTGGCTTCTGCATTCTTGAGACCAAATGCCATAACAAGATAACAATAAACACCAAAGTCAGTGATGAATAATACCTTTGGAATGTCATCATTGTGCATCTTGATCTGATTGTATCCACTAAATCCATCCATGAAGCTCAGCATATCATGCCCAACAGTGGCATCTATCAAAGTATATATCCTTGGTAATGGGAAACAGTCCTTAGGACATGCATCATTCAGATCAGTGAAGTCCACACACATCCTCCATTTTCCATTGGCCTTCTTCACCATTACAGGATTTTCTAACCATTTCGGAAATTGTATCTCCTCAATGAAATCAGCCTCTAAGAGCTTCTTTACTTCCTATTTTATAGTTTCTTGCCTCTCTGGAGAAAAACTTATTTTCTTTTGCTTCACCGTCTTTTGACTCGGATCCACATTCAGCTTGTGAGTAATTAGTTTCGGGTATTTGCCTAGCATATCTCCTGCCGACCATGCAAACACATCACTATTTTTCTTGCAAAAATTTCACTAACTTCCCTCTAAGGGCCTCCTCTACTATGGCTCCAATGAAAGTAACTTTCTCAGGATCCTCAGGAACTAAAGGAATTGAAACCAAGTCTTCAGCTGGCTTCCCTTTTTTCTCATCATTCTCTCGAATATACAGATCTTTAATAGGCAGAACCTGCCCCCTAACTCCATCTGCCCTCAGTGAGGCCACATAGAAACTTCTAGCCATTTTTTGATCTCCTCTTTCTTCTCCAATCCCATTCCGAGTGGGAAACTTCATAACTGAATGGTAGGAAGAAGAGATTGCCTTGAAGGCATGTAACCCTGTTCTTCCCATGATAGCGTTATAAGTTAAACTAGCTTTTACCACCATAAAGTCTAACATCTGTGTTGCTTGCCTTGGTTCTTGTCCTATGATTGTTGGCAACTTGATTATCCCTTCCACCGGGCACTCCACTCCCACAAATCCATATATTGGCATGTCGGTTGGGGTTAATTGGGAGTCATTATATCCCATCCTTAAAAAGGTGTCATGGAGCAAGATATCCACTGAAGCACCATTATCCACAAGGACCCTCTTCACCGGGTTGTTCCCTATTATCGGGGTTATGACCAGCGGGTCATCATGGGGAAATTTCACACCCTCCGGATCAGAATCATTGAAAGCCAATGTTACTTCTGTCCTGGCCCTCTTCGGGGCTTCCCCAACAATATGCATAACTTCTCAGGTATACGCTTTTCTGGAGTTCTTGGATAATCCAGCAGCAGTTGGTCCTCCAAAAATTGTGTTTATCACAGGCCCTCGGGGCCGCGATCCTCCAAAGATTGCATTTATCACCGGTCTCCTAGGTTGGGGATTTCTCCCCTGATCATCTTGATCACTTCTTTGATCATCAAAGTTCTTTCTCACATTATTGCTCCTATCTCCTCCATCTCTAGTGTACTTGTTCAATCTTCCTTTTCTAATGAGGAATTCAATTTCATCTTTCAGTTGTCTACACTCATTGGTGTCATGACCAACATCCTTGTGAAATCTACAATACTTGCTCTTATCTAGCTTGGTAGGATCAGCATTCAAGGGCTTAGGCCAATGAATATCTCGATCTTACTTGATTTCCATCAAAATTTGGCTCCTTGGAGCATTCAGCTTATCATACTCAGTGAATTTTTGTCCAGATCCTCCCCTCTTCGGAGTTGAGTCGTTGCTTTGCTCAGTTCTAGGATACTTGTCCTTAGCGACATACTCCAGATCAGTTTTCCGCTTCTTGCCTCCAGCGGGCTCGTTGCTCACTATGGTCTTCCTCATGCTCTCTTCCACCTTGATGTACTTCTCGGCCCTATCTTGGAGATGCATCATGCTCTCAGGGGGGCGCTTGGCCAAAGATATCTTGAAGAACTCATCCCTAGTTCCCTGTTGTAGTGCTATCATGGCTACCTTGTCATTAAGGTCCGAGACTTTTAAAGCTTTCTTTGTGAAATGATTCAGGTAGTCTCTCAAGGATTCCTTCACTCCCTGCACAATGCTTATGAGGGATGCTGACCTTTTCTCATGCACTCTCCCACTGATGAACTGCTTAATAAAAGCCTGACTTAATTCTCCGAATGACCCAATAGAGTTCGGGGGAAACAGCTTTACCATCTTTGAGCCATACCCGACAGGGTTTGAGGAAAGGCCCGACACTTAATAGTGTCATTCACGGGCAGCAGCAACAGTGCATTAGAGAATGTCCTGACATGATTGGCGGGATCTCCAGTTCCATCATAAGCTTTGATAGTGGGCATCTTGAACTTCCTTGAGATATGGGCATTCATTATCTCTACAGTGAATGGTGGGGTAGGATCATCAGAATCTCCAAGGGGCAGAAGATTGCTTGGATCAGCCCTTGGTACAACAGCCCTTCTCTGTATTGGACCATCCAGGTCTATGATAGGGGGATGATTCCTCCCCTCGGAGGTAGTGGGGGTCTGGTGTTCTGGTGCGCCTCGAAGTCGCGCTTCAGCCTTTGAATCTCAGCCTCGTGAGCCCTGATCCTTTCCTGCACTTCTTGGGAATTCATCCCTTGGGTGCTTCTAGGACGTTGGCGACCATCAGCCATTGGCTCTTTGCTAGCATGCCTCATTCATGGGGCCACTTCATCATCCGAAGATTCGGAGTCTCTCTCAGTGTAAGGACCAGAAAATTCCTGATCCTCAGGGATAGGAGCCAAACCTTGTATATAGGGGGCGATCGCCCTCGTGCTTCACTCCGTCCAGCATGTCCACTTCCTCCAACCTCGGGGTAAAGGGGCATCCCATATGGGGGGTTAGTAGTCACAACAGTTGAATACTCATACCCAATGGGTCGAGAATTCACAGGTGCATGTAGTTGTTGAAGTTGGGGATTCATACCTTGAGTAGCCGAGGGAATCGTCCCTTGTGGCTGAGGTTCAGTTGCCCCTATCTGGGCTTCTCCTTGGGTGGCTGCATAAGTTGAATGAGGAGGTACCTCCACGGTTGACGAAATCACTTGGGTTGTCCCCGCTGGTGTTCCTCATTCAAGGGCTCTAATTGTTCTCCGTGTTCTCGCCATGGTTGTTGTTGTGCTGTCCCACAGATGGTGCCAAATGTTATGGATCAAAAACTAATGTATAATAATTGCTGTATTTATTACTAGGGAACGTGAGCTTCGAGGCTCGATTTGACTGCTCTTACGTTTTTTGACTTGATCCTTGGCAATCAGCAAGGTACGTAGGCATCTTGTTAAGGCAGATCGAGTGACGAAACACAAGAGCAGTCAAATCAAGCCTCGAAGCTCAAGTTCCCTAGTAATAAATACAGCAATTATTATACTTTAATTTTTGATCCATAAAACTTTTATTATTTTATTAAATTTACTGACGATTTTAATAGATATGGATATGTGTATCTTTTGAATAACAAATCTGATGAAAAGGTCAAAGAATACAAGGCCAAAGTGGAAAAGCAAACAGGGGAAAGTATGAAAGTTCTACGATCAGATCGTGGAGGAGAATACTTAAGCCTCGAGTTTAAATGTTTCTTAAAGGAATGTGGTATTGTATCATAGCTTACTCCTCCTGGAATGCCTCAATGGAATGGAGTTTCTGAGATGAGAAATCGTACCTTGTTGGACATGTTATGATCGATGATGAGTCAGTTATGCTCTAGAAATGGCAGCATATGGTTCAAAAGACTCCATATGAGATATGGACTGAGAAACATCACAGCATCTCATTTATGAAAGTATGGGGATGTGAAGCGTTTGTGAAACGCTTGGTGTCTGATAAGCTAGGACCAAAATCGGATAAATATCTTATGGGATATCCTGGAGAAACTAAAGGGTATAGTTTCTATAATCCTACCGAGAACAAAGTGTTTGTTGCTTGAACCGCTGTATTTCTTGAAAGAGAGTTACTTTCCATGAAAATTAGTCGGAGAACTATAGATCTCAATGAAGATCGAGTTGTACAAAATAACATTGAACCAGAGTTAGAAAGTGGGCAGGAAGTACATCAAGATGTTCCTGCTCCGGAAACACAGGTTGTTCGTAGATCTAGTAGGGCCCATCATGAGCCAGAGAGATATTATGGATTTCTCTTGACCCAAGAGGATGATGTAATGCTCATAGACAATGATGAGCCTTTTATTTACCAAGAAGCTATGAACAGTCTAGACTCCGAGAGATGGTTAGAGGCCATGAAATCCGAAATGGAATCCATGTATCAAAATAAAGTATGGACTTTACTTGATCCACCTGAAGGGGTAAAACCTATAGGGTGCAAGTGGGTTTTCAAGAAGAAAACTTATATGAATGGTAAAGTACAGACCTATAAAGCACAACTAGTGGCAAAAGGTTTCAAATAACTTCATAGTATAGACTATGATGAGACTTTTTCACCAGTTGCTATGGTCAAGTCTATCAAGATTTTGCTAAAAATAGCTTCTTACTACGACTATGAGATTTGGAAAATGGATGTCAAAACCGCTTTCTTAAATGGGAGCCTTCAAGATGATGTATACATGATACAACCTGAGGGTTTTGTCTATCCCAAGTTTACTAAGATGGTCTGTAAGTTGCTTTGATCTATTTATGGATTGAAGTAAGCCTCAAGAAGATGGAATCGTCATTTTGATGAAATAGTCAAAGAATTTGGCTTTATTCAAAATAAAGATGAACCATGTGTTTACAAGAAGGTTAGTGGGAGCCATGTGGAAAATCTAGTACTATATGTAGATGAAATATTACTACTAGGGAATGACATACCTTCTCTACAGGTTGTTAAGACTTGGTTGGGAAATAGTTTCTCGATGAAGGACTTAGGCGATGCTACCTATATATTAGGGATCAAGATCTATAGAGATAGATCAAGGAAATTATTCGGCCTAAGTCAGAGTACATACATTGATAAAGTATTGCATCGTTTTGGGATGCAAGAGGCAAAAAGAGGATATGCCCCACTGTCTCATGGGATATTGATCTCAAAAGACAACTTCCCTAAATTATTAGATGATAAAGGCCGTATGAGAAAAGTTCCATATGCTTCGGCAATTGGATCTATAATATATGTGATGATATGTATGTTGGATTTTTAAACGCAGCGGGGGCATGGTAAAACACTTTTACACATACAAAATCCAAATAAAAGCATATAAATCATGAATAAAAATTCGAGGGATCGAATCTAACCTTTAAAATAATTCGGAGACAACGATTAGAGATCCTTAGCAGTTGCTCCTCAAGTGTGAAGCACTCCACCGGTATCCACCAAGAAAACGACTTTTAGGAGGAGGAGGAGGTGGAGAGAATTTGGTTTTCTGAAACTTTTGGGTTTCTGGGGTTAGAATAAAATAGGATCTATAATAGTGTATTTATAAGCAAAATTTTCAGCTGAAATTTTCCCATAAATAATATTATTATTATCCCATTTATTATTCTCATTAATAATTAAAACACCTTTTAATTATTAATCCTTTTTCTAAACACTTTAGAAATTATTCTCTCTCTTGATTTAATTTCCAAAAATTAAATCCTTAATTAATTATATTAAGAACTTTTCTTAATTAATTTATAATCAATTAAATCTCATTTAATCAATTATTAAATTTTCCAATTAATTATTTATTTCACAAATAAATAATTATTAGCCATTATTAATTAATTCCTCCACCAATAAATCATTCTCTTTTTATGGTGTGACCCTGTAGGTTCAATATTAAGCCGGTAGTAGAAATAAATAATAATAAAACTATTTTATCATTATTTATATAAATTCTCCAATTTATTAAATATGATTAATTAATTAATCACATTTATTCTACATCGTGAGTGATGCTTCTCAACATATCACGACTATCCGGATAATATGAATTCACTGCTTAGAATACCAAGAACCTGTCAGTGAATAGTTACCGTACAATAAACTCCTTCTACCCTACAATGTCCTGATTAAATACAAGGTATGGATCTCGTGTCAAGCCTATCTAATTCAATCACTTGCTTACCATATATTATGCGTAGTTCTATGCAAATTAGAAACTCCTTTCTAATTTCATTTACTCTGGCCAGAGATTCCTGAACTAGCATAAGTGGATCAGCCTTGAACATTCGCTTCCTTCACTGGAAGGGGTAGATCCTTTATTGATCATACACTATCTTCGTGTACAAATTCCTATACCCAGAAGAGCCCTAATAATTGTCCCTGGAGACTAAGAACTAAACCAAAGCATAGTTCAGTGTACACAAGATGACTATGATGACCTCAAGTCTAAGGATACTTGTACAACTATCACTAAGCGAACAACTGCTGACACGTGAGTGAACTCCATCAGTTGTTCAGCTGGGCGAGTCATGTTCAGTGAACGTATTCCATAATAAGCACCTACATACTAGCTATAGTGTCACCACACAAATGTCTATGAGAATAGACATCCTTCATAATGAAGCAAGCATAGTATGTACCGATCTTTGCGGATTATTAATTACCAGTTAGTAATCCTATGACCAGGAACTATTTAAGTTTAGAGTTATCATCTTTTTAGGTCTCACTATTATGATCTCATCATAATCCATAAAAAGCTTTACTCTAAACTATGGTATATCTTATTTAAACACTTAAATAGATAAAGCCCATAATAAAAACAAAACAAGTCTTTATTAATATCAATGAAATCAAAACAGATTACATAAAAGTTATTCCTAAATCCTAATACATGATTGGACTTAGGACATATTCTTTTCAATCTCCCACTTGTACTAAAGCCAATCACTCTGGTATCTAATACCCATCTCATCTTTATGACGATCAAAGTGACTTTCAAAAAGTAGCTTTGTGAGTGGGTCTGCTATGTTGTTGTGTGTGTCAACTCTAATTCAATACAATATAAGAAATGTTACCGCGCTTCCACTAACCCTTTTATAGACGCATGGTTCATCTACGTTTTCGATAAAATCAAACTCTTTGATTATCTCATCAAAACGAATGTTCCATCTTTCGAGAAGCTTGCTTTAAACCACATTAATCGCAAGCAAAATCCGAACTGATTTTAACAGGGCTTCATGTAAAAATTTTCATCAAAGTCAATTCATTGCCTTTGTTTGAATCCTTTTCCCAAAAGCCTGGCCTTTTAGGTCTCCACCTGGCCATCTGCTATAATCTATCTTTTGTATACCGTATACATAGATTCCATTCTGGATTTCATGGCACTATGCCATTTCTCTGAGTCAACACTACTCATAGCCTCATTATAGGTCACAGGGTCGTCATCATCAAATGATTGACAACTCATTGTCATTCTCAATGACAAGGCCATATTACCTCTCAGGTTGGCGAGACACTCTCCCTGACCTATGAATGGGCTGTTCCACAAAAGGTTGTTCAGTCAAAATAGGTGTTTCCACTTGATCCGTAGTAGTTTGTGTTTCTTGAACTTCATCAAGTTCAATTTTTCTCCCACTGTTTCCTTCAAGGATAAACTCCTTTTCCAAGAAGGTAGCATGTCTGGAGACAAACACCCGATGATCGGTGCAAAAGTAATACCCTAAAGTCTCTTTAGGATATCCCACAAAACTACATTTTACGGATCGATATTCCAGCTTATCTGGGTCAACTTACTTGACATAAGCTGGACATCCCCAAATCTTAACGTGTTTAAGACTCGGTTTCCTTTCTTTCCATATCTCATACGGAGTTTGAGGAATAGATTTTTGAAAGCACCTTATTCAGTAAATATGCTGAGGTTTCCAATGCATAACCCCATAGGAATACTGGAAGATTTGCATAGCTCATCATGGACCGAACTATGTCTAACAAAGTTCGATTTCTCCTTTCAGATACTAATCTGGAGGAGTCCACTGGGAGACTATACTATTTACTTTGAGATAATCTAGAAACACTCCATTAAACTATTCACCATCTCGATCTAATCGAAGAGTTATAATACTATGTTTGGTTGTTTCTCCACTTCATACTTATATTCTTTGAACTTTTCAAAGGCCTCAGACTTGTGTTTCATCAAACACATATCCGAATCCAGATCTAACATCTATGAAAGTAATGAAGTATGAAAATCCACCCATGGCTTGCTTAGACATTGGTCCACATACATCTGTGTGTACCATTCCTAGCAAATTTGCAGCCCTCTCTCCATGTCCACTAAATGGAGACTGCAGTGCCACTATAAAGTGAGATTTTTATCATCCCTTTTCTTTTATTAGTTTGTTCAATCTGAAGTAAATTATGTCACATATATTCAGACCATTATTTAAAGTACCACGTCCATAAAGAATATTATCTCTAAGAATAAAACATTCATTATTCTTAATAATAAATGAAAAATCCACCCAAGTCTAACATGGGAATAATATTCCTCACAATCGAGGGAACAAAATAACAATTATTTCAAACAATATTCTTGCCCGTAGGCATATGTAAATGAAATGATTCTACATATTCAGCAGCAACTCTTGCTCCATTTCCATCAGTAGAATCACCTCATCTTCCTCAAGAGTCCTACTTCTCCTTGGTACCTGCAACAAATTGCAGATATGAGAACCACAGGCGGTATCTAATACCCAAGTAGAAATGACATATTCACTTCTATTATGAACATACCTGAATCAGAAGCGGTAGTCTCACTACCCTTCTTCTTCAATTCTGCAAGGTAAACCTTGCAGTTCCTCTTCCAGTGCCCCACCTTGTTACAGTAAAAGCAAACAACTTTGCTCTTGGGGTCTTCAGCTTTTGGTAGAACCGGCGTTTTCTCACCTACTTTCTTCTTCTTGGAAGAGTTCCTCTTCCTTTTCTTAGGATTAGAACCTTCACCAATTAGAAGGACAAAACTCTTCTTAGGGGAAAAATTTGATTCCGCAGTCTTCAACATGTTGTGGAGTTCAGGCAGGCTGACATCCAACTTATTCATGTGAAAGTTCACAACAAACTGCGAGAACGAACTCGGAAGCGATTGCAAGACCAGGTCTTGGCTCAGCTCCCCATCCATGGCAAAACCAAGTTGTCCAAGACGTTCAATCAAATTGATCATCTTAAGTACATGGTCATTCACAGATGTTCCCTCAGACATCCTACAACCAAACAACTCCTTTGATATCTCATATCGAGCTGTCCTCCCTGCCACATCATACAACTCTTGTAGATGCATGAGGATAGTGTGAGTATCCATATGCTCATGTTGCTTCTGTAGCTCAATGTTCATGGAAGCTAGCATGATGAATTGAGCAACATTCGCATCATCTATCCACTTACGATACACAACGTGTTCATCATTATGTGCATCACTAGCAGGTTCAGTAGGCTTAGGTGAGTCAATCACGTATTCCAGCTTCTCAATCCTGAGAACAATTCTCAAGTTTTGAAGCCAGTCAGCATAATTAGGACCAGTCAATTTGTGAGCATCCAGTATGCTCCTGAGTGATAGTGCAGAAGACATTACGTATAAAGTAAATCTGTAAATGATAAACACATAACAACACTTAGCAAATATTTAATTTCATTTCAAAACACTATATGAATCGGGTCTTTATTCATAAGTGGCTCCCACTAGTTTTCCTAATTTATTCAACCCCCTACGTGAAAAATTAAGCATTAATAATGCTAGTGGGATTAGGGATCCTACATTCCATTACACGACCCCGGCTGTAGCACGAACCACCATGTAATGTTCAATAGGCAGACAACTCTTGTCAATTACATCTCATGTTATTCCCTAATCAAACTTTAGCCTCTTGAATAATTGAGTCTCGGCTGTAGCACGATAAACTTAATATTCTAAGTCAAGTCAAACCCAACATTCCGTACAGTTGAATCAGTCCCCAAAGGCCCACGGCTGTAGCACGTACCGACCTTTAGATTCTTATTCAATGTACACATCTCTATGTAATAGACAAGTATTTCTTATTTCCAAATCAAAGCCCTCGGCTGTAGCACGAACCGACAATGATTCAAAAATAAGAACTACTTTTCTATCATGTTGGAAGGCTATGACCGACACAAGCCCGTTGTATCATTGGCCAATTACTACTTGATATTATTTAATTTTAGAGGGATTATATTACGTTACAATCATAATCATATTATAAAGAGATTCTTCCTTTTAAATTAAATATTTCAAATCAATAATCAATAATCAGATGATTCCCAGATCGGGTGGAGCATTGTCAAGAGGCGTCACTTAATAACCCTTTCTTACAGATAGAAATCTGTTGTTGACAGAATCATCCTTTCTCTCATATCGAAATTCATATTCAATTACGTGTTTCACAAACACAAGAATCTCATGATTGTATTCATAATATTATTCTTAAGGTTATGAAACAATTTCACCATACTAGGTTGTCTAACAAACGCCTTATGTTCATTTAAGTTCACCTAAATCTATCATCGCATGATAAAATAAGCATATATCACATATATCAACATGAATCAACATCAAGGTAGGCATGTTATATCATCTAGCACATTAGTCTAAGCATTATACATCTCTATGTATCATATGAAGCATTTAAAAGCAATTAAAAATAGTCAAAACAGCTTTAAAACACTTCATGGAAATATAAACAGTTAAAAACTTTTATATAAACTAAAATTGATCACTCCATTAGATCTTTCTCGAAAAAACGAATCCAACGGTATATTGCACGCCTAAAACGGAGTTACAAAACTCCCAGAAAATCAATTTTAAAATCAATAGAGGGCTGTAACGCATTACAGGAACGCGTTACAAGCCCTGTAACGCATTCCGGTGATGCGTTACAGCCTTTTAAGCCATTTAAAAGGTGTAACGCATTCCGTGAATGCGTTATAGGGTGTAACGCATTCCCAGAATGCGCAACACCATTTTCCCAGCGTTTGCTCTGCACGCGCTGCGTCTTTTCTGTGCGCCTGACAAACCCTGTTACTTCTCTGTTCCCCGTGCGGCACAGACAACTCAGCAGCACCAAAAAACATCACAGACAGATGCAGACATATATACTTACAAATGATATAAATATATATAAGATTTATTTAATTACGAATTTTAATTACAAGAACTTCAAAAATTCATAATAAATAATCTATACATCATAAAATTATGAAAAAAATACCCAGACGATCTACAACACTTGTAGAACCCAGATCAACAATCAAAATTATTCTGAGAAACGATTTCTCATCAGACAAAATTAATCCATAATATAACTTGTAAAAATCATAATTAATTCATACAAGCACATAAAATTCTGAAATTTTTATCACAGATCTATATGCATACAACCTATGCTCTGATACCATTGTTGGATTTTTAAACGCAGTGGGGGCATGGTAAAACACTTTTACACATACAAAATCTAAATAAAAGCATATAAATCATGAATAAAAATTCGAGGGATCGAATCTAACCTTTAAAATAATTCGGAGACAACGATCAGAGATCCTTAGCAGTTGCTCCTCAAGTGTGAAGCACTCCACCGGTATCCACCAAGAAAATGACTTTTAGGAGGAGGAGGAGGTGGAGAGAATTTGGTTTTCTGAAACTTTTGGGTTTCTGGGGTTAGAATAAAATAGGGTCTATAATAGTGTATTTATAGGCAAAATTTTCAGCTGAAATTTTCCCATAAATAATATTATTATTATCCCATTTATTATTCTCATTAATAATTAAAACACCTTTTAATTATTAATCCTTTTTCTAAACACTTTAGAAATTATTCTCTCTTGATTTAATTTCCAAAAATTAAATCCTTAATTAATTATATTAAGAACTTTTCTTAATTAATTTATAATCAATTAAATCTCATTTAATCAATTATTAAATTTGCCAATTAATTATTTATTTCACAAATAAATAATTATTAGCCATTATTAATTAATTCCTCCACCAATAAATCATTCTCTTTTTATGGTGTGACACTGTAGGTTCAATATTAAGCCGGTAGTAGAAATAAATAATAATAAAACTATTTTATCATTATTTATATAAATTCTCCAATTTATTAAATATGATTAATTAATTAATCATATTTATTCTACATCGTGAGTGATGCTTCTCAACATATCGCGACTATCCGGATAATATGAATTCACTGCTTAAAATACCAAGAACCTGTCAGTGAATAGTTACCGTACAATAAACTCCTTCTACCCTACAATGTCCCGATTAAATACAAGGCATGGATCTCGTGTCAAGCCTATCTAATTCAATCACTTGCTTACCATCTATTATGCGTAGTTCTATGCAAATTAGAAACTCCTTTCTAATTTCATTTACTCTGGCCAGAGATTCCTGAACTAGCTTAAGTGGATCAGCCTTGAACATTCGCTTCCTTCACTGAAAGGGGTAGATCCTTTATTGATCATACACTATCTTCGTGTACAATTTCCTATACCCAGAAGAGCCCTAATAATTGTCCCTGGAGACTAAGAACTAAACCAAAGCATAGTTCAGTGTACACAAGATGACTATGATGACCTCAAGTCTAAGGATACTTGTACAACTATCACTAAGCGAACAACTGCTGACACGTGAGTGAACTCCATCAGTTGTTCAGCTGGGCGAGTCATGTTCAGTGAACTTATTCCATAATAAGCACCTACATACTAGCTATAGTGTCACCACACAAATGTCTATGAGAACAGACATCCTTCATAATGAAGCAAGCATAGTATGTACCGATCTTTGCGGATTATTAAGTACCAGTTAGTAATCCTATGACCAGGAACTATTTAAGTTTAGAGTTATCATCTTTTTAGGTCTCACTATTATGATCTCATCATAATCCATAAAAAGCTTTACTCTAAACTATGGTATATCTTATTTAAACACTTAAATAGATAAAGCCCGTAATAAAAACAAAACAAGTCTTTATTAATATCAATGAAATCAAAACAGATTACATAAAAGTTATTCCTAAATCCTAATACATGATTGGACTTAGGACATATTCCTTTCAATGTACTCGTCCTGATGTTTCGTATGCCTTGAGCATGACGAGCAGATACAAGTCTAATCCAGGTGAGGGTCACTGGATAGCTGTCAAGAATATTCTTAAGTACTTAAAGAGGACTAAAGATTCATTCTTGGTGTATTGAGGAAATGAGAAGTTGGTTGTAAAGGGTTACACTGATGCT
The DNA here is from genome assembly GCF_009905375.1 of Apium graveolens. Classification (NCBI taxonomy): domain Eukaryota; kingdom Viridiplantae; phylum Streptophyta; class Magnoliopsida; order Apiales; family Apiaceae; genus Apium; species Apium graveolens. Next base: position 165,493,125 of record NC_133653.1, on the reverse strand, counting down.
AGCTTTTAGATAGACAGGGACGATTCTGTATCTCAGTCAGGTTTTGTTTTTTCCTTAATGGAGGTGCTGTAAGCTGGAAGAGTTTAAAACAAGAGACAGTAGCTGATTCTATAATGAAAGCTGAGTATATTGCTGCCAGTGAAGCAGCCAAGGAGGCTGTTTGGATATGGAAATTCATAACGGGACATGGTGTGGTTCCATCGATCACAGATCCAGTTGATATTTATTGTGATAATAATGGAGCCATTATGTAGGCTAAAGAACCAAGGTCCCATTCCCGGGCAAAGCATATACTTAAGAGATATCACCTTCTTCGAGAGATTAATGAAATAGGAGATATACATATATTTAAAGTGCATATTGATGATAATGTTTCAGACCCACTGACTAAGGCTTTTTCATAACAAAAGCATGAAGGTCATACTGGTTCCATGGGTATTAGATACATAGGTGATTGACTCTAATGCAAGTTGGAGATTGTTAGTGTGTGTGCCCTAGAGACAACACTATTATGTTTATGTTATGAGATATTTGGATTATTAATTATGATTCTATGGATTACTCTTTAATAATTTATTATATCTTTATTTTCTGCGATATAAATTATAGATTAATAAATATCCTTGGAATATGATATGAATTCTACATCTCTAAGTATGTGACTTAGAAATGAGATTATCAGAATAGTATCAATATTCCTAAAGGTCCATAATCGAGTATTATTATTAAGGGACAATAATAATGCATTAAGACTGTTGTGTTTGTTGACTGATGATCACGTCTCAATGATCATAGGTATAGTGATACTAAAGTAAAAAACACAGGCATATATAAATGTACATGGTGCTGGAAAGACCCGATGTGAGATTCTACATGTCTGTTGTGTCATAAGTAATTCTCACAGCGATAATAATGTAATGGTCCTTAGACCTGAAGTCATTATATTTCTATACGAAAATTAATTTACATTACTTCCATTAAAATTTATCATTGACCGGGTAAAGATAAAAGTGGATATTGGGTATATTATGAATCGTATGAGAAATATGAATGATCTAGATGGGATTTAACCCTCCTATTTTAGGAGTGATATTATTGGCCTCTTGTGTGAGCTAGACTATGAAATGAGTGGCCATGCTCAAATGTTGATTTGATATGATAGTCTACTCATTGATTAAGGAAACTTGGATTAAACTATGATGAGGATGACACATTACATGCCTCTAGTTTAATCTATAATATTTGGTTAAAGGGATTATATTATATTGCACATTATTCACGAAAGGTTTAATTGAATCACCAATTATTATTATTACTTGGGGAGCAATGATGTATTACTACATGCCACTCATTATTTATAATTTTATTATTTGAAAAGTAAAATTATTACCAATGTAATTATAACCTAAAGGGTCATACAAAAAGAACGTTTTATACGGAGTGTTATTTAAATTATGAATTTAAATATTTTATTAATATTAATTTGAATTTAATTAATTAAATGAGACTTGAATAATTGTATATATATTAGAATTCAAATTTAATAATGATATAAACCTAAAATCAAAATGGGTCATTTTTCAGAAACCCATTAAGTTTAGGGTTAGGCCTTAATACTCTCTGTCACAGCCCAAGAATAAAATTAACAGATTATGACTGATAAATATCAAGTTATTACAAACGGCCTTTTACAACAAAATCCAAGATCGCAAAGGTTCAGTGTTTGAACAGTCCAACACTACAACTATTACAACTTTTACATAACTATCAGTCCTCACACGGATGCCAATTATACTTCCGGAGCTCTCACATAAGCCTCAGCATCTCCACCGATAGACTTATGAGTAGTCTGCTTGAATATAACCATACTTGCTAGCTGAAATAACATGAATAAATAGTAAGGAGTGAGCCAAACGCTCAGCAAGATATATCATCAGACAGAAATTAACATCATAGCAAGTCATAATTTGAAATTGGGGTGGATGGTATCATTATATAAGTCAATACATTTTTAACCAAATCATTGCTCAAAATCATTTTATGACGCTACGGATTATAGCCGGTGATCAGCCGCGAAGTAATCCCGAACCTCGTCGGGTTCCACTACACCATATATGGGCTATTGCAAGCCCGGAAAAGTGTAGTATAAGACCCCGAATGTGTTAATATAGAGTTTTTTTGTAACAATTTCCCTAAAATTCGGTGTTGCATTTGTTGCCATTCCAATTGACCCCTTTAGCAACATTTTAAGTACTTATTGCAATATTTGGAAGTATTATAATAGCCCGTTTAGTGCAACATTTTAGTCTATTTTAGTAACACTTTTATGGTGTTGCAATAAACTAATGCAACATATTTTTGTAACAAATTTTAGTTAAATGTGTTACAAAGTCAATTTATTGCAACATTTTCATGTAACACTTTCTCCCCTTTTATCATATTTTAGGTTTTTAGCAACACTTTTATACAATATATTTGTTTTAATTGTAAGGCTTTTAAACATTTTAGCAACATTTATTTGCAACACATTATATTAATCCAGATTTTTTATTATTATTTTTGATATTTTGATATACCATCACAAAATTATACTAAAAATCATTCACATTCAAAATTTTATTTGATATCAGATTCAACAAAACAAATGCTAATACATTGTAAACAAAATCGGCTTATACTACTACATCATTGTTAGCTACATCTAGTCCTAGCAAGAAGCTCCCGTGAAATGACTTCTCCCATTAAGAAACATATATGGTCAACTTTCCAACCATTGTTCTCCTTGTCTCCAATGCAACGGTCACTCCCTTCTACAATATTACACAAAATGGAAAAAATGAACATGAGAATCATACATTGTGTAAATATACATGAAATTTATCGCAAAAGAGAGTAGAGTCTATAAACTTTTTTTTATCATCATAAAGTTTTTGTGAAACTTGTAGGCCTTGTACTAACTTTCCAAGGCAATGAAAGCATCTAAATGCCTAGCCATCTATGTTTTTATTGATGCGCATGCGTGCAACTACCTTCACATCCCCTACTGTTACACAAGTTAACTGAAAAATGTACCAAGACCATGAGTTTGTATTTCGTTATACTAACATGTGGATCATTGTTCCATTTAGACTTCCAACAACTGTCCAGTATTACTTTCTTTAGAAAAAAGGCCTAGATTTCTCCTAGCCCCAGGCAGGGCTGCTCCTAGTTGTTTATACTAATTCAAAGAATTTTTTGCACCATGAGAAAGCAATTGTACATCAAAAAATTGCTTAATATGTTGCAACATGAATTTACCGAAAGTTTAGGAATATAGACCAGTGTATACATTTTATATGTTACAAAGAGTTCTGAACTACACCTATCACGATATAAGAAATTTGGGGGTCCTTTAAAATTTTAGCACCTTGAAATTAGACTAAATGGCAAGGCTAGTAAAAGCAAAAAATAATGGATGAAGAATAATAGATAAGGTACTGAATGTTGTATCTTCCAGTTTTAGTATTCAGATTCCAGGGGCTTTTATAATATAGAGACACATGATAATATACATAAAGTCTGCATCCTTGAATTGAATGCACTCGGTATTTATATAATTTCTATTTGAAAAAAATCTTTTATAAATTTAACCAGGTACATATGCTGAATGACAACAGCCTACTATCATTAACATTAACTATGATAAATAATTAACTAAAAAAGGGGAAACAAGTATCTAAGACAATAATATAACTAAATTGCATACAAAGTTTATCTTGATTTACAGTTCACTATTCCATTTCATTTAAAACCCAGTAGCTAGCACTTGTACTGAACTTAAGTTTAATTTGGTGACTCGAAAAAAATTCATTTATGATTTTATAATTATGATGTCTTCTTCATTTTTAACAAACTTCTTCTTGTTTAATGGTCTCTTCAGAATCTGTAATCAAATTGACACAAGCAAGAATTATAATACATGCTAAATGGATCAAGCTGTCGAAAGCTTCTCATAACATAAATGAGTAAATACTAATGTTGATCCTGAAACCAGAAAAAATTCCTAATAATTAGAAAATAGATAAATACGGAAAAGAGTTCAACACTAACATTAAGAAAGCTTTATAAACTAAATTGACACAGACAAGTCAGTAAACACATAAATGTTTACCAAATATTCATCATCAATTTTTTCCTTGAAGTTCTTTGCGGCTTCAGCATCCAACATAAGGATCTCCATGTCCTTATTCACCCTCGGCTCCTAATATAAAATTACAAAAATATTTATAAATAAAAATATAGTTCATATTGAGAAGCAATAACAAGCTTGTCATACAAAATTTGTAGGCGACAAGGCTCAGATGGGAGGCCAATATCAGCTGCGGTTTCTAATACACCTAGTTGGAAGAGACAAATAACTATCCATAAAATAAACGACGATATAAATTTTAACGTTTTAAGAATTAATCATCCAAGTATGTTTAGGCTTTGGGTGTCTATATGTTAGTTATTAGTAAATGTGTTTAAATGAGTAAAGAAAAGTAATTTTGTTGACTAGGTTTATTTACAATGAAAGGCAACCATAGCTCTACATTTTTTGCAAAATAAAAAGTACAAAGCAAAGTTCTGCATCCAGGATATTACATTCAAGTGAACAACTTACTCTTGTTTTACGGTATCCCTTGTTTGAGTATAATAATTCCATTCCCTATTTTTAACCAAAAGAACATAGTATATAGCTGTTAGCAGGACAAGAACATTTTTGTACATAAATCTACCACATTACAACAACATAAAACATATTTAAAATTAAAATTACATACACAACAACACAAAACTATGAACACAAAATATAAAGCTAACATAAAGAATATAACACTTTTTCACTTAATTTTTAATATATAATTCTAAAAATATAAGCATTAAAAACTGTTAAAAGATGTAAAATAGACAAATTAACACACAATTCCTCTAACACAAAATTAAAAAATAATAAACTCAAATTTAACATAAATTAACACAAAAATTGTACCATTTAACACAAAAATCCTATTAATTAAACATATAATACCCGAGCTTTAATGGAAAAAATTATGAATACATGTAATCCAATATATAACCAAAACCTTTGACATGAATACATATACATACATATATAATCACATACTATCAAAAAAATATGGGATAATCTACCTCTAATTGAAGCTTCAATTGAATCTTTACTCTAACCTTCCCTTGAATCAGTTTTGAAATTTGGGGTTCTGCTCTAATCGACTTTAGAAATTGAAGAATGATGTATGAGGTGGGTGATATAGATGATTGAGATGAGTGCGAAATGGGTTAGACGGATGGAAAGAGAGATAGAAAGAGAGAGAGGTAGAGAGGTGCGAGAGAGGTTTGGGGTAGTGTGTTGGTCAAATAATTTTTTTAATAGAATATTTGATTATTTAGTGCCATATTTTATCCCGCCTACTGAAAATCTTAAACTCCCTCCTACAAATTACAGTCATTTGGAAATAAGTGTAACATGTATTGTAACACTTTTCTAAAAGTATTGCAATTGTTTTAAAATGTCAAAATATTCTTTTTACTTGCAACATTTTCACATTTTATATAACACTTTATAATATTGTTACAACAGACTATCAACTTTAGTGTCTATAGCAATACTTTATGCAACACAAATGTCTATTGGGCTTGGAATAGGTCATATATGGTATAGTGTTCTAACAAATTTTAGTTGATATCCCTAGACAACTTTTAAGCCTAATATAATAAGTGTGAAAGGGACTTGCGTCTTAGTCCAATCCACCAATCTAAATAAAACATTATTTTGTTTGTAAAGCAATTATCTTTTATAAAACTGATTCCAGGGAGAAATTACAAGGATTCTAAACGATAGAGTTTAAATTATCAACCAAGGATTGGAGTTATGGAACTCTTATTAGAAATGAATTATCTTCTCACTAGCAGAGTCATAAATGATGAATATCAATGGTTTATCAACCAAGGAAGAAATTATTGAAAAAGAATTATAGCAATAATCAACAAGATATGGATCTCAAATTTTGAAGGTAAAACATGTCATATATCTAGTTACAAAGTTTGGGTATGATAATAAATAGTAATGAAGAAGTATGAAGTTGGATTATTGATATCTCAAGGTATCAAGGTTATAGGGACATAGTATCAAATTAATTGGGGTTTTATGATCATGGAAATTGGAATAAATAGGGCTTACAAAGGTATTTTGGTATGGGACGAGCAATCGAAGTATAGCAATTAAGGGTACTAAATCAAGTTGTGGCAAGACGTAGATAAGCAAATGATCTTTATTAGTGCATAAATGAACTTGGAACAATTGCGATAATCATAGGCATGGCATAACATTTGTAACAACTCAATTTAAGAATAAGGTACTTGCATAAAATATATTTGACAAGGGAGACACAAATTCAGAATAAACTTGCAACATATCACTAGAAGGTTCAAAGACACTTGCCTTAAAGAAGGCTTTATCTAGAACTCGACTTGGCTTAGGAGTAACTGGGAGCACTACTCGACCTTGAAGTCAAGATTCCTATCTTCACTTGATCCTACACAATAATAATAACTTTCATTATAAAAGACTCTTATAAGAACAATCGACCCTAATACTAATGCACAATTCGACTCCAAGTAGCATTTAGTGTCATATTTCATATAAGACCTTATATCAACATATATCACTATATATTATCACTATTACACCTTGGATCACATAAACACAGTTAAGTATATTCAATTTATTAGCTAGAATTGGTGCATCATTGGGCATTTAAATGATCTCACTCATCTAATCTCCACCAATTGACTAGCATAGGGCAACTTTACTAGTCTCAAACCCGAAGTGCCTAAGCTTGGTAATCTCATTTATCTTGACCATACCTATGGCCTTACACTCTACTGACCTATATCTACTTGTAAACACTAAGGCCTACCTAGGCCTCGCTCATAGGGTTCACTAAACTAAACTCTAAGTCATAATGTTTTCATTTGCATTCCCTTGGTGACACCTTGTACGACTTAGGGTCTTTGACACCCTTCTACTATAGGTATTCCTCCAAAAACTAATCTAATGGATTTTTAAGACCTAAATCTAACTTATGCACTTGTAATGACATCAATTTCTAACCTAGGACTCCCTGGGTCTACCCTCAAAGTTGACACAAATCTGCTTGGTGCCTTAAAAACTGCCCATTTTTTGACTTACTTTTAACCATCAATTCTAACTCTAAACCAACATATTTCGACTTTCAAACCTTTCCTAGACTTCCTAGTATCAGTAATAATCAAGGCCTAATGAGAGTCTACATATAACATCACTTTATGACCTCAAAACTATACCCGACCTAAACTGTCCCATGTTTTGGCAGATTTAACGTTTCCGCTTGTGCACCTCACTAAATGGTAAGTTTTCTTAAATATATTGCTCCTGGACTCAAATATATATCAAGTCCCGACACTCTGTAGCTCGGTCCTACCAAGACCTTAGAAATGCCTATTCAAAACTCACCTATAACTAGTGTGTAAATTTGGAAAATCAAAGTGTCCTACTCTAAACCTTTCCACTTTAACTCCCACTTTAAAACCAAGCACTCAACCTTTAACCAAGCAACCCTCCTGCACTAATACCCTCAACTAATGCCTCAACAAGTGTGGATATCATTCATACCCTAGTGCACCTTCATGTAAATAAATTACCAAAAACAATGCAAGTTATCAGTCATCAACATTTTGACTAAACAAGAGAGATTACTCCTCATAAATTCGACTTTTAACAGTTACCCATGTACATTAACTCACCTTAGCAAATTTTAGCATAAAAACGTGATAAAAACTCCTAATGTGCACAAAAAAATTCGAAATTCAAGGATTTAAACCATACATGCATGCTTTCGAATGAACTAGTAAAATATCATAGTTTTTCATAAAAATTTCATTATAAAACTAGCATGCAAGGCTAGAAATAGCTATATCAAGAATGATCACTAACATGCAAAGATTTTTAACTAGTTCCCTTTACAAAAATACATGTACTAACATATAGGTAATGGATCTCATGGAGAAACCTTGGATTCACAAGAATCAAAGGTTTTCTCTTTGAGTTTAAACAAAAACACCACATGCAACCAGAAATAATCAACTTTTAAACATAAGAATCTTTGGGAAGTGAGTAGACTGAGCATAGGAAGTGAAATTATACTAAAATAAGGTGGGAGATTGAATGAAAAATGGAAGGGAATGGGGGAGGGGGCTTCGGCCGAGAGGGTGAGGGAGGAGGAGGGAGAAGAGAGAAAGAGAAGAGTGGAGTGTGGTGTGTTGGAGTTTTGTAATGGTTTTGATCATTTGTTCACACACACCTGACTTAATAATTGGAGATCCTGAAGAAGGTGTCAGAACTATAAAAGAAACAATAAATGAATGTCTCTATCATTCCTTTCTATCTCAGACTGAACCAAAGAAAGTGGAAGAAGCTCTTCAAGATGCTGAGTGGGTGCAAGCAATGCAGGAAGAGTTAAATGAATTTGAAAAAAATAAAGTCTGCACCCTAGTGCGAAGACCAAAGAACAGATCCATTGTTGGCACAAAATGGGTGTTCAGAAATAAAACTGACAGTGATAGCATAATTACAAGAAACAAAGCATGGCTGGTTGCTAAAGGTTACTCTCAACAGGAGGGTATTGACTATGATGAAACATATGCCCCAGTTGCTAGATTGGATGCCATAAGAATCTTTTTGGCTTATGCTGCTCACAAGAAGTTTAAAGTCTTTCAAATAAATGTAAAGAGTGCATTTCTCAATGGAGAATTGGAAGAAGAGGTATAGTTGAACAACCTCCAGGATTTGTAGATCCAAAATTTCCTAATCATGTCTTCAGACTTGATAAAGCACTTTATGGCCTAAAGCAAGCTCTAAGAGCATGGTATGAAACTCTGGCACAATTTCTTCTGGAAAGTGGATTTACCAGAGGCACAATTGATAAAACTCTGTTCTATATCAACCATAGCAAAGACTTACTTTTAGTCCAAATTTATGTTGATGATATCATTTTTGGTTCTACAAATGCCAAACTCTGTGAAAAGTTTTCAAAGCTAATGCAGTCAAGATATCAAATGAGTATGATGGGAGAACTTAGCTATTTTCTGGGACTTCAAGTCAAGCAAACTGAAGAAGGTACTTTCATAAATCAATCCAAGTACACTAAATTTACTCAAGAAATTTGAAATGCAAGACAGTCCAACTGCATCCACTCTCATGGCCACTGCCACCAAGTTAGATAAAGATACTGGTGCATTAATAGATATTACTAACTACATAGGTATGATTGGCTCTTTACTCTATTTAACTGCAAGTAGATCAGATATCATGTATGCTACCTGTCTTTGTGCAAAATTTCAAGCTGATCCAAGAGAACCTCATCTAATAGCTATGAAAAGAATTTTCAAGTACCTCAAGGGTACAACTGATCTAGGATTGTGTTATCCTAGGGAATCGGATTTTAAGCTAATAGGTTACTCAGATGCAGATTTTGCAGGATGCAAAATAGACAGGAAAAGAACTACTGGAAGCTGCCAATTTCTTGGAGGCAGATTGGTTTCTTGGTTTAGCAAGAAACAGAAATCAATTTTCACATCAACTGCAGAAGTAGAATATATTGTTGCAGGAAGCTGTTGTGCACAGATTCTTTGGATGAAGAATCAGTTACTGGACTATGGGTTAAAATTTTCTAAAATATCTATTTACTGTAATAATCAAAGTGCTAATGCTATGACAGGAAATCCAGTTCAACACTCAATGACAAACCACATCAGCATTAGGTACCATTTCATAAGGGAACATGTGATGGAAGGTACAGTGGAATTGTATTGTGTTCCAACAGATCAACAACTAACAGATATCTTCACAAAACCACTATGTGAAGCTACTTTTACAAGACTGGTAAATGAACTAGGAATGGTTTCAGGTTCTTTCTCAAAATCTATTTAGTTTTTCTTTTCATACATCAGACTTTATGATCAGTGTCTACAGATTTTCTTATCTCAATGTAATTTGTGCTTATATTGTAAAATATTAAACACTGCTTATTATCTGATGTGATTCTATAAACTCTGAAAGTGTTTTGAATGTTCTGTGGCTATTCAATCCAATGAGGATTATCTTGTTAGATGCTGACTTAGTAGTCTTTAACAAACTATGTATCCCATGTTTGAATTAGTTATTTATGTGGAAATCAATAACACAAGAAAATTCTAATTTTGATCTTAGTCAAATTTACTTTGTGTATCTTATTACTAAGTCACAAACTAGATTATTGCTTCTTATCTGTCAAATTCTGTTGTCAGTAAATCTTAAGGATGAATTACATGCTTGATAAGCCTCACTTATCTGAAGAAAATAAAAGAAAAAAAAATTGAAATCAGGTACTCCTTTGAGATCTAGAATAAATATGTGAAAGGGAAGATCCAAGTGCATTGCTAGTATTAAGTTATATGCATTAGAAAAGCAAATTAATTTTTCTTACTGACTTTTCATATTCTCTGATTACTGGAGAAATATTTTGATAACAGCATAAATTCTGATGACAGTTGTAACTCATTTATACTGAGAAGCCATTGTCAAAAGAATTTCAAAAGATGCATAAAATAAGCACAAACAGTTGAGGTGGATTCTTGCATAACTTTATTCTATAGTAGACTTCACAATTCAAGATAGATTTTAAGATTTTTTCTTAGTTATGCCTTATTTCTAAGATATACTGAAGTTTATCAGACTTTAATCTTTATCTTATCATTTGCACATACACACACTATCACTCCATATGAATGATGAAAAAAACTGTGGTGATTAAGTTGTTTCTGATAAACAGTTAAGTATTATTTGTATAAATTCTAAGGACAAGTTCTGATTTTATTCTGATGATTAAACTCTGAAGAAACCAGTCAGTATTTGTGTGAAGAAACACAAAAACAGTCATTCACCTTTTTTAGTACAGATTCATGTTCTGATGACCGTTAAATTCTGGTAATAGTGAAGTTTTGATGCAAATCCTGATGCTTATGTGGTATTATTTATTTACTCGACTTATTTTTGATATTTACTGTAACGGTCATATTTTCATAACATACTTAAGTGAGATATAAACATTGCTAATCTTTTGGTTAATGGGAAACGTGTTTGTTTTGACAACTGCATGTGCACAATTATTACTGCACGTTGACCGTGCCCACTAATAATGTTTTGACTGATTACATGCTGCCAGGTGTCAAATATCGGTTCTGCTTCAGAAATTAGCCATTGTAATTAGTGGAGAGAATATATATACGAGAGATAAAAGATTTTACAATCTTTTACCTACTTTCTTACTCTTTTCTAATCTCTCTTATTTTCTCTCACTCTCTATTATTTTCTGACGCTACTTTCTTACAGGCATTTTATCAAACACTTTCTACCCACACATTATTTCACTTAATTTCTCACAGAAATGGCACCAAAGGACGTTATCTTCAATGGAGCCAAGTTCGTCCCCAACAACTATATGGTTATTCTCAGCAAGGACGATGCTCCTTCAGAACTTCATTTCATTCAAGATTTTCTCGCTCAAAGTGAAATTGGGTATACTCTGACCCAACCATAGACTCTCTCAGGAAAGCAAATTCTGGAGTTTTTGAGGTCTGTAGTCTATGAAAATGGTGGTGAACATGGGTCTCCAAGAAAAATTTTTACAATAGGGGAAGATGAGCACCTGGTTACCTTGTCTACTTTTCGACAAGCTCTGCATTTGCCAGAAAATTATACTTTCAATAATTAAATTGGGGATCCACTTCTACAGAGCATGATGGCCAATCTTGGCTATGAGAAAAGTTTGTCCAAGATGGGACAACTGAAGAGGCCCTACATCAGAAGGGAGTGGAGTTTCTTTTTTGATTGCATCACCAGAGCCTTTGCCAACAAATGCTCCAATTTTGATGTTATTCTAATTCTGAGTCAGCATATAGGGTATGCACTTCTTAATCAAACTTATTTTGATTATGCTACTGCTATTTTGGGTTTTATTGGGGATAGGTTGAAAGAGGACCCAAATACTGTTTACTTTGCTAGGTTCTGTTAGCTTATTTACAGTTTTTGTTGTTCTGATAAGCCCCAAGCCTTTAGTGACTTGATTCAACCTTTTAAACTTCATAAAAGGGCATTCACAGACTTATTATCTACTGATAATAAGAAGGATATACTAAGACCTCTCCAAATTCCCCAATATGTAAAATAGTTCTTAGTAAATTCTGATCCTCACACATACACAACCATATATCCTGATGTTGCAGTTACACAACCTACGACTTCTTAACCTCCACCAACCCAGCCTTCCAATACTCAACCACAGCCTACTATCAGAATCTACTATCAACCAGCACAATCCTCTCAACCACTATCATCAACACCTATTATCAGAACCTCACCTCTCAAATCCAATACCAAACCAACCTCTAATACTTCTCAAAAGGTGCCAGTTCTAAAATCTGATACATCCTCTAGGCCCAAAACTAAAAGAACTATCTATGTGCCTAAATCTCCACCAAGAGGAAGAAGAAGGATGATTCTGAGAGATTAATCTGATGAGGAAGAACAAGTCCAGGTTCCTGCATCAGAACCTGCGACAATAGAAGCTAAAGAGGTAACTCTTCAGAAGGAGAATGAAGCTGAGGGTTCTGGGATTTTGAAAAGGAAAAGATCTTCAAATTCTGATACAGATCATATCACTCCACCATCTAGAAGATCAAGGAAGACTAGAGCAGGTGTGCATATTGAACAAATTCAGTTTGAGGATGTTGAAGATGCTGAGGAAGGGGATCAGGAATCTCTGATCTCATCAGAACCTACAGTCATTGAAGCTTTGACAACTCCACCTCAACCTGAAGACACTGTTCATGACACAGTGATCACACCTCATATCTCTCCATTCAAAGAAACTGCCTCAGTTGGAGATTCAGGGTTAAGTCCTGAAATTGATATTCACAGGTTGAATATACCTTCTGTTCTCTATCTGGAAGCTCCACCAGCACAACCAACTCCTGTTACTTCTCCAATCTTACAGGCTGAGATACCAACAACACCAATTCTTAATCTTGGAACTGAAGATCAGAATTTAGATGAAGTTGCTCCAGAATCTCCTTCAGTTACACACACTCTAGTATTATCAGAAGATGATGAGATTTTATCAAATTCTGGAGATAGTGCTCCAGGGAATGCTCCAGTCAATGCTCCAATTCTTGGGAAGGAGGCACTGCTTAAATTTGTTGAAGAAGATGCTCCTGTTCCATGGGAGGACACTCACAGAGGAGTTTAATGGACAAAGAAGTGGAATGAATCTGATTTCACCCAGCCCATATGTTCTGTTAGAACATATTTCAAAAGCTGATGAGTTGTTGATAAATTCTGACTTTAAAACACAACTTAAAGTCACTGCTCTCAGTACTAAAAATCTTCAAGGTCTATCTCCAAGACTCATGAAAAGGTTGATAAACTTCGGAAATCAGCTGATAAGCTAGACTTGATGCTCAAACTAGACAAGAATAGGTTTATCAGACCAATTCAAGAAAAACTGGAGGCTATTGAGCTTGTTCAAGAAAAGCAGCAGGCACAACTGGATGAGGTCCTGCAGAATCAAGCTTCTCAACAAACACAATTCAATGAAATCCAATCTTTAGTGGAACTCCTTCTTTCTCTACTCCTGACAGATGATGCCAAAAAGGGGGGAGAAGGTAGTTAAGTCCAAATTCTCAATTAGCAAGGCACTGAGGAAAAAGGATGATTTCGAAGATGACCAGGGAAACCCTAGCAAGGGCAAAGGTCAAAGTCAAGGAAAGCACATTCCTATTCAGAAAGTACCTGATAGTAAGATTTCTGATAAATCTACTATTCAGAGGAGTGATAAGAGAGGAAAGAAGACTTCATCTATAGATCAAACTTTGTTGCTCATAAGTTCTAAAATTGAAGATTAAGTTCTGACAGCAAGTTCTGATAATCAAATTCTGATGACAAAGTCTGATGTTCTCATTCAAGGTTGAAGTCAAGACTCGAAGAAATTCATACAAACCTTAAAGTTCAAGGGAAAGAAGGCAACCTTCTTTTACAAGGATCCTAAGATTCAAGCCCTAGATGAGTAACTTGCAAAGAGGTTGTTCCTTAAGGATAATCCAGGAGTGGATTTAGAGGAACTTAGAAAAGAAGAAGCAAGGTTTAATGCTGAAAAGTCAAATCTACAACCTAAAGCTTCTAATACAAAGAAGCCTCCCAGACCTAAGGAGAAAGGTATAATGATAAAAGAAATATCTACCACAAAGATTCCTAGATCAAGTACTAGATCTCAAACTATTACTGATCCCAAAGACAAGGCAAAAGGAAAAGTTGGGGAGACAGTCAAGAAACAGAAGATGAAGATTCCTCAAATTCTGATGGATCATGTGTGCAAGATGGTTCAAGTCTTTGATGATGCTGCTGCAGAAGATGAAACTATTGAAACTCTGAAAAGAAGAAAGATGATAGAAAAATCTAAGACAACCTCTGACAGATCTCAAGTTGTTCAGAGTGAAGAAGTTCAGAACTTGGCAAATCCTGAAGAAATTTCAGAACAGCAAGCTACAGAAGAATCTATAAATCCTGAACAAGTGATCAAGACATCAATCTCTGACAGAGCTCAAGTTGATTTGAGCAAGATGACAATTGTTGATTAGAAGAAGCTGATATGGAACAAAGCTACTCATGTGGAACCTAAGACCAACCTAATGTTGAATCAACTTGCAACATTTGGGTTAAAAGCCAAGAAAGCTAGAGACAAGTCTTGATTAGGTTAAATGATATAAACAGGAGTAGAAGTTACTCTCAGAGATCCTTTCATTTTGACAGACAAACCATATGAAGAAATCGAACAAAAACACCATGACAAAGTGCTGTCTGCTCAAATTGTCATGGATACTCATGATAAATCAGAAGTTAAAGAAAAGTTGATCCTATTTCTCAATGATGGCAGAACTTACAGATTAGCAGATTCTGATGTGCTAAAGAAGTCTGTCAAAGAGCTTCAACATATTCACTACCTTCTGGAAGTAAAATCTGATGTTACAAGAAGGTGGTCAGATTACATTTTGAAGGCTATAAGGGATCTTCTCAGAATTTCTGGTACAAAAGCTTCTGAATACATTCCAAAAATCACTGAGGAGGATGGAAGAGAAATTCCTATGAGGAAGAATTCTGCTAAGGTAGAAGTAATTCTAAAAGGAAGATGTTTATGCTACAATGAAGACTCTTCACATCCCAGAGTTATCAGACTTAGAGATGTACTTGAAAGAACATCAATTCCTGCACTCAGAGTAGTCATTTATCAGATTGGTGATAATGAAGATGAAGAACTGATGCAAGTCAAAGCATAGTTAGTTGAAGTTCTGAGAAATGCTGAGGACAAGCTGGTAACAGACTTTATAAGAAATCACTTTGGATTCAGATTGATCCAGTGATATTGGTAAAGTTATATGTACTATAAGTTGTATTTAGCTGTTTTAAAATAATATCTCATTGCATTTGTACTTAAATGTTTTTGAAATCATCAAATCTATCAACTTGTATATTTTTCATAATTTACAAGTTGGGGGAGATTGTTAGATATATTTGTGATGTCATGTCTAATCTGATTTGTTTAGTTTCAGAACTAATTATCAGAATATCAGAACTTAACTGGAAATCAGAACTTACTGAAGACAGGAAGTTATCAGAACTTAAGGCGTCAGAACTTATATCAGAACTTAAGTGCGGATACACTTCAGGGATGAAAAGCGGCTGATTTATAGGAGAGGATCTGGATTAAATAAGTAAAGATATGCATGAAGAATTGGACAGCTATAGGACTGCATTAGATAATCTCTGATTGATATATTTTAGGAAACAGAATCACTATCATATCAATTGGTAGTTATCTTGTAATTGTGTACTATATAAACACAACTTAGGATTTACACTATAAGTGTTATCATTTTCGAGAATATTATTTATTGTAACTCGAGCAGCTCTTAGTGATATCATACACCAATGAGAGAGTAGAGATTAACCTACTGTAACAGAGTTTGATATATTGAATAAACTTGTTTTATGTTACATACTTGTGTTCATAATTGAATTGATTGTAGATACTATATTCAACCCCCTTCTATAGTATCATTGAGGCCTAACAATCTAAATTCAGTTTTAACATTACTGATAAGTGAAATCATTTGGACTTTTTCAAGTCTGAAGTCATTCTTGAGTTCAATTCAAGAATTCATGGAAAGTGAACAAATCGAGAGTAAGCAGGGATCATAAGTTGAAGATAGTGATTAAATGTTAATCAGTGTATAAGGTAGCAATAAGGATAGTTCCAATGAATGATATATAACAAGGCATAAGGAATTATCGGGGAAATCTCAATTAACAAGATATGACTTAAGAAAAGTTCAGAAGGCTTTCTTTAAGGCCGAGAGGATCATAAGTTAACTAAATATAAGGAGGGTATACATATTTGAAATAAAGGGGTTACTAGTAAGGTTCATCACATGGATTGATAATAGGTTTATCGCAAGAAAAAATAACAGGGTTTCCACAAGAATTAACAACATGTTTTACAAGGAATCTTTACTTTATTATGGCATCAACAATAATCTTTCTGTAATCAATTCATAATAGAAGGCAAAGTTACTTGCCTCAAAAAGCTTTCATGCTTAATGGAACCTGAGCTACTGCCACCTAAGATATCCTTCCCTTTACTAGCTTGAATGCCTCTGCTATCCAAATCTACAATATAAAACAGAACCCTAATTAGATACTTGATCGATTCCTGATGTTTCTCAGAACGTCTAACTCCTACCCAAAATGTTTTAAACTTTAACTTAAAAACGCGAGTATGATCACATAGCACATAATATGATATACTCCTATACTCTTAGTATCGTAACTAGTTTAGTACTCATCATTTAACAGATAATCTCTGATTCGAATATCACGACACGAAATCAACTTTTCCCTTTTCTTTTTATCAAAAAAAAAAAATCAAACCAAACATAAAAGAACCAAATAAATTTCTTTGATAGTCAACATGTATAACGACTCGTATATTTTGTATTATTTTAAAAGTGTAATTATTGAAAAATAATTAAATAAAATATGTGTATTAGTTTTGACAGTCGTGTGTTGATCCTTAATATTTATGTGTGATTTATTGATGTATAGGATTGAATTGTGTAATTAATTATTGAGTTGTATTGTTTTATTTCGTGTTTAAAAGTGATTTTATTACAGTTTTAATTACATTAATATTTGGATTGTCTTTAAAATTGTTTTTATGATTTTATAATTTCAATAATTATTTTTAGGATTTTATAAAATTGAGAAATTAATATTTCATTAATTATTTATCTTTAAATGATTTTATGATTGCATTTATTTGTAAAATCAGTATTTAATTCCAGGATTCTTCAAAAATTATGAAACTCATATTTTATGAAGTTTATAATATTTTGAGAATTTTAAAATTATTTTGGAAATTTTTGGAATTAGTTTCACCCGCGCGTTGATTCGTCTAATCACTAAATCCGGATATTTGTTGCGCTCCAAAATTTGTTTAAAAATTATGAAATTTATGTTTTTATTAACTTCGGGATATTTACAACATTGTAAGCCTATTTTCCAGATTTTCTGAATTGGTTTTAAGTGTGACTCGATTCGCTAAAATCGAATTTCGGGATAAACCGGGCCTCAGAAACTTCCTATTTATCTCCATAAGTTACGTGTCAGCATTTCAGTTAATTGTTTCTACGTGTTGCAATTGGATTAAGGCAAAGAAAAAAAAACTCACCCCCTTCACCCCTGTACCCCCTTTTGTCTCTCTCCCTTAATCTCATCTCTCTTCTCTCCCGTTTCCTTAATCCCTCCTCCCCCTTCCTTCATTTCTTCCCTTCTGTTACTTCCTTTCTTCCTCGATTTTGCTGTAGTCGCCATCCTCTCTTCCTTTTTCTTTTCCGGCCGCCGCTATTATTTTCCGGTTGGTTCAATTCTTGTGTTTCGGCTTCGTTCTCGCCTATTATATGTATATATATAGGAATATATGTATTTATATATGTGTGTGCATCGCTGTGGTGTGTGTGCATTTTATGTGTGTGATGTGGTTGTTGGTGTCGCGCGAGGTGGCGGGTCGCGCGTGTGTGGTGCGTGATTTTTGCTCCCATGTTTATGTTGTTCTTGCCGATTGCAATTATGGAAATTATTATATTAATTTTTATAATTTCATGCAGGAATTTATTGACTGATTTCGTGATATAAATTATTCGTGCGGAAAACGATTTTCAATCATTGGTGAACTTTATTAGGAAACCCGAATAATTTTCGGGCAGCAATATATTTTGCCGCCGTCCGCGATGAATATTTTTACAAGTGGATGGTGGACGGTGATGATTTTTATCTGAGTCTTAATTTTATAAAATAAATAAAATAATTCGTATAATTGGTTTCGTACATAAATAATTATGGGATTGTGGAAATTATGGTGTGTCGTGAATTGTGGATTGTTGTGAATTTGGACGTCGACTATGATCGACGGGTAAGCTTATAAATAGAAAAGTTGCTGTCAAAATTTTTCTAAAAAATTATTTTAAATACGAGAAAAAAACTATATAATACAAAACATTTTACATTTATTTGAATACAAATTACGTGATTATATGTATAACCGTTATACGAGTCGGGTTATCGAATTGGGTTATTAGGATTCGAGGATATCAAGCATGTCGGTATAACTAATTATGGTATTCTGTCACTGTAGACCTCGGTCGAGTTTCGCAAGGACTAAAGTCAACGTGAAGGCTACCTAGGGTTTTTGTAAAGCGTTGCAAGGTAAGTACCCTTGACCATTCTTCTATGGTTCAGTACATATGAATAGACTGTTGTTTTATTCTCGTAAAGGAATAGAAACGTTTTAAGTTACGTATCCTTTGTAGTTATAAATAATTGTTTTAAACCTGTTTTGGGGAAAAGTAACTTCGAAAGGTACATATCCCAAATGGAACAATTTGTGAACTAGTTTTTATGTGTGTTGTTAAATGAATGATTTTAAAAATTGGATAGGCACGAGTGTTTTGAAAACTAGATAAAACGGCCAGATATGGGATACATAGGGGCCAGAGTGGCCTAGTGAGGTTGCGTAAGAGGATAACTCGGTTGCGCGCATTACATAACCGATTAGTCCAGCAGGTTTGAGACCTACCTAGTCTCTGAGTTCCGGAACAGGTATATAGGATGGTAGTTGGATCCGTCTGGTGTTGATAGTCTGATCATATGTCTTCACATATCCGTTACATATCTGATTTGGTTTTGTGATTCCCGTAAGGGAATTAGTGATTGATACAGTTGATTAATAAATGTGAATAACATGCTAAAATTGGACTCTAGTACTTACATAAAACACAACTACATTTGTTTTATAATGAGCATGCTAGTCAGTGATATCCAGTTACATTAGTTTTCTTTATTCACAGTTGTTCAAAATGATTTACAGATTATGGATTTCATGTTCATTTATAGTTCTGCTCTTATAACTGTTTACTTTACAGTTTTTATCTTGATATTCATATGTTGGTGCTGTTGAGCGATTATGCTCACCCTTGCAACCTGTTATATGTATATTGTAGATGCCTAGAAGACCAGTCAGACCTTGGCAGAACCGTGTCTCAGCCGCTTCAGGACCCAGATCCTTAGAGGTAGTTAGTATTGGACCATGTGCGGTCTGATGAGTTGCTGAATAAGTTAGTGTGTCAGACTTTTTGAATAAATGTCTTGTAATAATGAATAACTTGAATCATACTTGAACCTGGATCATATCTTAGTTTGGGGTCGTGATAGCTTAATATTAATAATAATCTTATAGTTTATATTGTGGCTTGTTGTGTTTAGTGATGTCAACTCCTGACCTCGGGGTTGAGACCGTCACAATTGGTATCAGAGCTACAGGTTCAAGTCCCTGATTCAGGTTAGGGATTGAGTCAAAAAGGTATAGGAAGTATGTCTGAAGGTGTGAGTCAGCAACTCATGTAGAGGAGCAAACCTTAGAGTTAGTCGAGGGTTCCGACGGCATTACCCTGGCACCTATAGATGTTTTGATAGACCTGCCTTAACCTTGTTGTGTCCTTCCTGTATATTTACCTTGTTGGCAGTCGCCTATAGTGATTTCCAGTTGTCTATCTCGGGAGAACATGTCAGACTCAGGCAGTTGCGACTCAGACAGGACCTTAGACATTATAGCTGAGGAGACTTTTTGCCTTTTCCACCAGTGCCCTAGTTTGTACCGAGGGATATCCCTGGACGTAGTGCCCGTCCCCTTTGGGTTCGGAGATCAGTATATGCTGTTCGGGACTTTGCAACAGGCTGTGGTCCCAGTTCTACTTCCTCGAGACCTCTGGTTCCTCCATCTGCTCCTACAGGTGCTTCCTCCCCGATTCCCTATCATGTTCACTGAGTGGTGAACAAGTCTTTCATTAGATAGCAGAGCCTGGAGCTGGCCGCGCATCATGACCAGATACCAGTTGGACCTTTTCAGGGCATCCCTGCTGCCCTTTCACCTGATGTTTCCAAAGCTCCATATCGAATGGATCCAGTGGAAATGAAGGAATTGGCCAAGCAGCTTGATGAATTGTTGGATAAAGGAGTTATCCGACCAAGTGTTTCTCCGTGGGGTGTTCCAATATTATTCATAAAGAAGAAGGATGGAAGTATGAGGTTATGCATTGACTATAGAGTGCTGAACAAGTTGACGATAAAAAACAAGTATCCTTTGCCGAGAATTGACAATTTTTTTATCATCTTAAGGGAACATGCTATTTTTCAAAGATTGACTTAAGATCTGGCTACCACCAACTGAAGATAAAACCTGAAGATATACCCAAGACTGCATTCAGAACAAGGTATGGCCATTATGAGTTCTAAGTGATGTCATTTAGATTGACTAATGCACCAGCGGCTTTTATGGATGTACTGAATTGGGTATATAAGGAGTACTTGGATAAGTTTATTATTGTATTTATTTATGACATCTTCATCTATTCAAAGACTCCAGAAGATCACGCAACGCATCTAAGGATTGCCCTTCGAAGGTTAAGAGAAAAACAACTGTATGCAAAGTTTTCCAAGTGTGAGTTTTGGTTAACAGAGGTACAGTTTCTTGGGCACGTGGTAAGGAATGAAGGTATCAAGGTAGATACTTTAAAGATTGAAGTCGTATCCAAATGGGAGCAACCGAAGACTCCGACAAAAGTGAGAAGTTTTCTTGGGCTAGCAGGATACTATCGAAGATTTGTAAAGGATTTCTCTAAGATTCCATCTCCGTTAACCAAGCTAACCGGGATGAACGAGAAATTCATTTGGACAGAGAAGTGTGAATAAAGCTTCCAAGAACTGAAGAAGAGGTTAGTGTCAGCCCCAGTACTAGCATTGCCAGCTGAGGCGGGAAGCTTTGTGATTTATAGAATTGAATTCAGAATATCAATATCAAATTGATACCCTTACTATGATTTCAAAGTTCAATATATAATTTCATCACGATTAGAAGAAAAGGATTCCCGAGGAATCTATGGAGATTAGATCATCCATGTTTTTAATAATTTGTTAAATATTTACAATCTCGGCTGAGAAGAGTAAGTATTAAAGAAGAATCAAATGAAGATATTCATTATGAATATTCGTCAATGAATTGAGGGAAAAAAAGTTTGTGGATAATTGAAATAAAGTATAAATAGCTCTGAGCCGAACAAGAAGATCATAATCTATGAATGAAAGTTCATTGATCAACTAAAAGAATTGAACAATTTCTGATGCGTAGAAAAACTATTCAAGATGGTCACATCAGAAGTTCAAAGTAGGGAACGAAAAGGATTGCCTGATATGACTTATCAAGGCAATACGAATGATCAATAGTTTGGAGGGAGTAGCGTGACAGTGAGTAGGTGCCTAAATATTTCACTAATTATCCTAACTCTCGTTATATCTGCCTGAGGATGATACCACCTCTTCGTCTTTGTAATTCCATGTTTCAGCTAGTGTCTCTTTCACATCATTTTAAAATCACTTACTAATCTTGCCTTTCGGACGTATATCTGTCATTCCGGTGTTTTACCTCAAAGACCTTACTCAGAAATATTCCAAAAGCATCTTTTAAGCCGATAGGGGCCTGCTACACACATGCGTTACTAACTACAAGTGGTTAGTTCTCTTTGGGAATAGATCAAAGAGATCTCTTAGGGATCTCAATGCAGTCCATAAGTTCGGTGGCATGTGTGTGTAAGTGAACATACATTACCGAATATATTAGAGGTCTACGAGTATATATACGTAGTCTCTGACATCATTTCTACCAAATAATTCCGCTCTAGACTCACTGGTCTATCCTTTTAAAAGGTTCCAAGATCGAACTATCCCTCGTTGTAATGTTACGCCATTCAATTGTAGACATGCCATCAATTCTCGATGCTCTTGATCTCTGAGCTAAACCATCATAACCTTACATGTTAAGCACACTAATAATATCATGTAGTGCAGTCGTCTTATGATAACATTCTTATATTATATTCAAATCTTCCTTAATAGAAAAATATCCTTAAGGGTATATTTGACACAATCTCTGGTGAATTCGTGATTAATACGATATTCATATCCTCCTTGGTAAAATGACACCTTCAACTAGTTTGGGTCAATAACCTACTCTGCATATTAATAATTAAACTTCATGGTTCTCACATGTGATGCCCCCTCATGGGCAACCTTTAAAGAACTACGAGTAACAAGGCTCGTGTTATCAAAATGAACATATGGTATTGGTAATATAGTCTTTACTCCAAATGCCCTGGAGACTCAGCTCCGAGTTCTACATCCACATCATTGCCAAATCATATATGATTCTAATTTTTCTTCTCATCATTCTGATAATCTCCAGCGATCGTATTAGTCATTCTTTAATACCTCAAATATACACTTATCATAATCTACACATTGGGGATACATCCGGTGGTCCAATGATGAACTCTATATGCGCTCTTACGCAATCTCGCATTTAGACAGATTCCTAACACTCTCGTCTCTAAGTATTATAACTTATTGCTATGATACCATTTTTGTAACGCCCCCAAATTCAAGGTCAGGAAGCTGGGTCGTCACACCATCCTTCACTCATGTATAACCTGTATTGATTCAATAATCCAACAGACCTCAATCTCATGCACACATACAAACAAGTTATAGCCTTAGAAATGATGTACAAAATGTAATCTTCTTTTATTACACTCAAATGTACTTTACAGGATCTCAAACAATTATTCATAACCTCTACATGAAGTTACAATAATTATGACTGATATCTTATACCTATCTGATACTCTTGCCCACCTGAGACAAAGCTGCTAGGGATTATCCTCATGACTGCAAGCGACTAAGTCCCATACCAACATACTGGTTATCTGTTGTGTTGTGACATTTAAAAGAAAGCAAGAGTAAAGAATAATGCTCAGCCATAATAATGTACAATATGAAAAGACTATATGATAAACTTAAGTAAAATGTCATATATGATAATTATGTTTTATTCAAAAATAGTTTTCCTTGGTGATACACACCTTCTTATGAAAATAATTCTTTAATGGATTATTATCCTGCGAATACCTTATTGGTAAACCCAGCACCTAGGCTTGGGTTACGGTATTACATCACAATTTCAATTGGAAGAATAGGACATTCACTGGAGCCACCGCATACGATGATCAGTCGTACTACGGAAATAGTAACATTTTCTACTAGTATAAGGACGACACCTTCGTAACCGGTTATCACCCTGGCCACAATCGGGCTACGTGTCCCATTTTGGGTATACACATACTTCACAAGTTCCTGAGTACACAGAGTACCTTCGCCTGCGGTACCTTTGGTAGTCCATCTTGCACACATAGTACTAGAGTCTACCCCTCCCTTGTCCTTTAAAAGAATTCTATCATATCTCGAGAACTCGAACCACATCGAAGTTCCCCCAAGCGTTTTCCTTGTTGATAAAAATAGCTTATTTTATTAGCGCATATATGTATATGTATACGTACTTCCGAATTTTTCAGAGGAAGTACTAAGGATGTGAGTTGATTGTTATCAACAGATAATGAAATAAAGGGGAGTTTCTTTTGAAACTATTATTCAAAATATTTAAAATAATTCGAGATAATATTCTTCGACGATCTGAAATTATTTGAATGATTTTTCCGAAAATCAAAAAGTATTATAATCGAGTTTTATGATTTTTAAATCATAAATAAATCCTTTAAAAAATAATTAATAATTAAATATCAATCGTTAAATAATTAAACCTCGAATAATTATGCTTTAAAAGAATATTGAAATAATATTCCTCAACTAATTTATGCTTAAGTAATTTAAAGTAATCTTTAATAATACATAAAATAATTGGTTTTAAAATAAAATAAACGTTGGAGAATACCTCTCCCTTTTCAAATAAAGATCTGAAATAATATTCATTGTTCGGGTAATAAAATAGAGATGAGGGAATACGATCTTTAGAAATCACTTTTAAATAAAATTTGAGGTAGTTTAATATTTCGCAAGAGGACATCGAGTCCCTTGAAATAAAATAAATACGGACTTTTGATCGTCCAAAACATCACCAGGATGATTCACGGGTTTTTACTATAATATACATACCGACCGACTCTCGGTCTATAATATACATGTCACGCTACTTTCTAGCGTTAACATTTATCAAATATAACAACTCCGGAATACTTCCGGGTTTTTATAAATTTACACCGACCAATCCTAGGCCTAAATATATCATTTCAAATCTGGTACTTTTATTATACCAAATCATCATATCTTATGATTTAATATATAATAATTTGTAAATCACCGTAAAACATTTATCATGCATATATCGTAGTATTTAAAAGCAATCACAACACAACAGTTCTAAAGAGGTAGGGTTTGAAAACTTTCCTGGAGTCCAAGACACGTTTCCCCGACTTCCTCTCGTTCCGGGTTTTCTAATCAACAAACATCATAATCTTAATTAGTATTCCTACTCTCATCACCAACTTATATTTCTAATAGGTTCAATACTTCATAAATTTCATTATTCGATCGACTCGAAATAAGTATCACTCCTTGGTCAAAACGGACGGTCAAAGTGGTCTTCTAGAATTGACTTTACCGAATATTACTATTACGTGACTCGCACTCTATCATTTTTAATAAATCGAAGACCAGCTAAGCATCATTGGCTTGGTCAGCCTTTATCTCACCAACTACCTAATACTTTTTAATACGAAACCACCTCGAGGAACTTCTTGAGTGCTTTTAATATTTATCCTAAAAGTTTCATTTTGATAAAATGAATTTAATTAGGTGAAAAGCATTTCAAAGGTTCGGCCAACTACGGAGTTTTACTATTCAGACCGCTTTCACTAAAACGTTGTTATCTCTCAAACCGTTAACTCAATTGATGCACCGTTTTTTCGTGCGCGATCTAAAAAAAATTTAGAAACACATTAGTTCAAAATTGTTTTCAGGTAACAGGGGTGAAAATCCCGAAGTGACAGTTTCCTAACAGGGGGTTGTTTTTGAAATCCGTACTCCGCGCGACCTTGGATCCGACATTTTTATAAATTTGAAAAATCAACATTTTTACTTGAAATTTTTATGAAAGCTAATAAACTCTATGATTTACTCTTTGAAAAATATTCATGATACTTAAATATTTTTAAGTTGATCATTTATATTTACAAAGTTCATAATTTGTAGCAGTTTTGTCGCGTAAATCCATTTTACTAAAACGGTCATAACTTTTGATCCGTAAATCAAAATCAAGCGATTCAAGCTCCTAAACGATCCTCATAACATTGTCTATCATAATCAAGTCTTACTTTTCCAGAAACTACAGTTTATACATTCGGGAACTTTTCCAGAAACTTAAGTTGAGTTTTGTTCGTTTTAACGAGGTTACGATTACGATCCGAGTTTCGTTTACGTCTTAAATCATTATACCACTGTTGTGAATATGTTGTGAACTTGATGATTACCTAAACAAAATATCTAAGTAGATTTTACTTAGTGAAATAATGTAGCACTCGACGGATAAGTATTATAGTCCCGACGGATAACTCAGTTTGAGTACCGACGGATGAGTAATTTATTATCCATCGAGTGAGTAGCTTATATGATGATAAGTTTGTAGCACTGTGTTGTATGCACCTTTGTATAGAATCTGTAGTAGCATATAAGTCATGTTGACTTTAACTAGATATACATAATAGGTTGATTAACTGTACATAAGCAATGTCTTGTAATTCTATATAAGTGAAATGAAGTCAAGTGCCAAAATAGCTATCAACGGATGCTTAACAAAGCTTCGACGGATGATCAAATGACTTTCAACGGATGTTCAAAATAGCAGTCGACGGATGATCAAGTAAGTCATCGACTGATTATCTGAAAGTCGACGGATGATAATATCAAGATTCAAACATCAGTTGAACATTGAAAGCTGACACACAGCCGTCGAGATTGGATACAAACACTGTGGAAGCCTATTAACTGGGTCATAGAGGACGAAAAGCAGCAAAGATCAAGACTGTTAGATTTTATATTTATTCAGTTCTTTTGACTTTATAATTTTGGTAACATATATAAACCAAGAGAGTAGCAAATATAAAATAACTAAGAAAACTAAGTTAGCTTAGAAACAAACACAGAGAAATCTTTGTAAGCACTATCTTTAGCATTTCATGTGTTCTTAGTTGTTCTATCTTGTAAAAGCAGCTGTGAGCATTTCTGCACACAGAGTTCTCTCGATATATTAATATATATCTCTGGTGGAATTGTTTAAATCCACCAGAAAGTTTTTAAAGACTCTTGTTTTTAATTACTCTTGTTTTGATTCATTAAAGTTTATATTCCGCATTGTACTAATCAAAACAGATATATCAGTAATCGAGTTGAACATTTTTATTTCAAGAAAAAGATAAAGAATTCCATTTAACCCCCCCCCCTTCTGTAATTCTTGCTATATTGTTAAGGGACTAACAATTGGTATCAGAGCAAGTTCTTAATCTACAAAGAGTTTAAAGATCAAAACAATTCAGCAAGATGAACAAGAAAGATGTTGGAGTCAAGATTCCTTTTCTGGATAAAGATAATTACCATCATTGGAAGGTAAAGATGCATCTTCATATGCTTTCTCAAGATGAGGCCTATGTGGACTGCATAGAAAGTAGCCCTCATGTTCCAATGAGAGCTGCAACAGGAAATGAACCATCAGTTCCAAAGCCAAGGCATGAATGGTCTGATCCTGATCTTGAACAAGTCAGGAAAGATAAAAAGGCCATGAACATTCTGTTCAATGGTGTTGATGCAGATATGTTTGATAACATCATCAACTGCAAGACTGCCAAGGAAGTTTGGGATACAATACAGATAATCTGTGATGGTACTGAGCAAGTAAGAGAAAATAAAATGTAGCTCCTGATTCAACAATATGAGCATTTTCACAATGAAGAAAGTGAGTTACTCACTGACATATTTAGTAGATTCCAAAAGCTACTAAATGCTCTTAAATTGCATGGAAGAGTCTATGAGACTAAAAAATCCAATCTGAAATTTCTCAGATCTCTTCCAAAGGAATGGAAACCAATGACAGTCTCATTGAGGAACTCACAAGATTATAAGGAGTTTACTTTGGAGAGACTGTATGACTTTCTGAAGACCTATGAGCTTTAAATAGAGCAGGATGAAAGAATGGAGAGAGGAAAGAAGAAAGGAGGATCCATTGCACTAGTTGCTGAACTGGAAAAGGAGAAGGAAGTGAAGATGGAAGCTGTGGAATCAACTTCAAAGGCCTGTGAAAGCAAGGGTAAAGGGCTAGCTGCAGAAAGTGAAGATTCTTTGAGTCAAGATGACATGGAGGACATTGATGAGCACCTAGCATTCCTTTCAAGAAGATTTGCCAAGCTCAAGAAGAACTTTGGAGCTGCCAAGCCAAATAGAAACATGGTGGATAAGTCAAAATTCAAGTGTTTCAAATGTGGCTTGGCAGGGCATTTTGCAAATGAGTGTAGAAAGTCAGATTCCAGTAAAAAGAGATTTGAGTCTGTGGATTATAAGCAAAAATACTTTGATCTACTCAAACAGAAGGAAAGGGCTTTTATTACACAAGAGAATGACTGGGCAGCTGATGGTTTGGATGAAGATGAGGAGATCAGCTATGTCAATCTAGCCCTTATGGCCAAGTCTGATGAAACAGAGACAAGTTCCTCAAGCAATCAGGGAAACAGAAGGAATCTTTGGTACTTGGATAGTGGCTGTTCAAGACACATGACTGGTGATTCTACCCTGCTCACAGAGTTTGAAGAGAGAGCTGGCCCAAGTATCACTTTTGGAGATAACAGCAAAGGTTATACTGTGGGATATGGCTTGATTTCAAAGGACAATGTCATCATTGAAGAGGTTGCCTTAGTGGATGGTCTCAAACACAATCTGTTGAGTATCAGCCAGCTTTGTGATAAAGGCAACTCAGTAACCTTCAACAAAGAAACCTGTGTTTTGATTAATAATCAAAACAACAAAGTGGTTCTCACTGGTGTGAGAAGAGGAAATGTGTATCTAGCTGACTTCAACTCAAATAAAGCAGAATCTGTAACTTGCCTTCTCAGTAAAGCAAGTCAAGATGAAAGTTGGCTACGGCACAAGAAGCTATCCCATTTGAACTTCAAGACCATGAATGAGCTGGTAAAGAAAGAGCTAGTTAGAGGCATTCCTCTGGTGGAGTTTACAAAGGATGGACTGTGTGATGTCTGCCAAAAAGGGAAGCAAATTAAAGCATCATTCAGGAAGAAACTTGATTCATCAATTGAAGAACCTCTGCAACTGCTTCACATGGATTTGTTTGGACCAGTCAATGTATTATCAATCTCAAAGAAAAGATTTTGCCTAGTAATTGTAGATGATTTCTCAAAGTTCTCTTGGACCTATTTCCTAAAGTCCAAAGATGAAGCTAGTAAAATCATCATCAATCACATAAGGCAAGTTAACAATCATCCTGATTTCAAAGTTAGAAGAATCAGGAGTGACAATGGAACTGAGTTCAAGAACTATGTCTTGAGAGCATTCTGTGAGGAAAATGGGATCCTGCATGAGTTTTCAGCAGCAAGAACTCCACAACAGAATGGAGTAGTGGAAAGAAAGAATAGATCTCTTATTGAAGCTGCAAGGACAATGCTTGAAGAATCAAAATTACCATCATACTTCTGGGCTAAAGCTGTCAACACTGCATGCTACACTCAGAACATCTCTCTGATTAATCAAGCAAAATGCAAGACACCTTATCAATTGTTCAAGAACAAGAAGCCAACTCTGAACTTTCTTCATGTCTTTGGCTGTAAATGCTATATTCTGAGAAATCAAACTGATCATAATGGGAAGTTTGATTCTAAAGCAGATGAAGGAATTTTTGTTGGATATGCTGTTGGTAAAGCATATGGAGTCTACAATCTAAGAACCAACATTGTTGTTGAATCTATACATGTTGTGTTTGATGATAAAAAGATTGAAGGACTAAAAGATGGAGATTACCATGAGAGCCTCAAATTCGACTATGTTGAGATGGTCAGTGAAGAAAGTGATGAAGAAAGTGATCAAGAAACAGTGTCTAAGGATAATGCAGACAAATTTACTACAAATGAAGCACAAAACTCAACATCCGTCGAGTTACATAATGCTTCATCCGTCGGAAGGCAATCTGTATTATCCGTTGGAAGACAACCTGCTTCATCCGTCGGTACTCAAAATTCACCATCTGTCGGGTTATCAAAAGGAGCAGGAAGTCAAGGCAGATCACCCATAGAAAGCACCCCAATTTCAAATCAAAGATCCACAAACTCAGGGGGAGTTTCTAGCAATCAAAACTCAATCACACATCAAGACAACATTGAGGTCTCTTCATCTAGGGCTAATCTACCTCAACCAAGAAAATGGACAAAAGATCACCCCTTTGAACTGATTATTGGTGATGTTTCTTCCAGAGTTCAAACCAGGAGAGTAACTCAAGAAGAATGTCTATACAGCAGCTTCCTGTCTAAGGAAGAACCAAAGAAGGTAGAAGAAGCCTTATTAGATCCTGATTGGATTTTAGCTATGCAGGAGGAGCTAAACCAATTTGAAAGGAATAAAGTATGGAAGCTGGTACCCAAGCCTAAAGGAAAGAATCCAATAGACACCAAATGGGTATTCAGAAATAAGATGGATGAAAATGGCATAGTAGTAAGGAATAAAGAAAGATTGGTTGCTAAAGGCTATTGTCAGCAAGAAGGGATAGATTTTGATGAAACATTTGCTCCTGTTGCAAGACTTGAAGCCATCAGAATCTTCTTAGCCTATGCAGCCCATGCCAATTTCAAGGTCTATTAAATGGATGTCAAAAGTGCCTTTCTGAATGGAGATTTGGAGGAAGAAGTGTATGTAAGTCAACCTCCTGGCTTTGAAGATCCAAATTTCCCAGAATATATCTACTATCTATTGAAAGCACTTTATGGACTGAAGCAAGCACCTAGAGCCTGGTATGACACTTTATCAAAGTTCCTTTTGGAAATCACTTCACAAGAGGTACTGTAGATAAAACTTTATTTTTCAGAAATGTGAATGGCTCTAGCATACTTGTTCAAATTTATGTAGATGATATTATTTTTGGCTCTACGGATGAGAAACTTTGTAAAAAGTTTGCCAAACTGATGCAAAGCAAGTATGAAATGAGTATGATGGGAGAACTAACTTACTTTTTTGGTTTACAAGTTAAGCAAGTTAGTGATGGAATATTCATTAGTCAAACTAAATATATTTTTGATCTTTTAAAGAAGTTTGATCTAATGGATTGCACATCTGCAAAAACTCCCATGGCCACTGCAACTAAGCTTGAACTAAACACTACTGAAAAGTCTGTGGATATTTCAAGTTATAGAGGCATGGTTGGCTCACTTCTGTACTTAACAGCCAGTAGGCCAGATATAATGTTTGCTACATGTTTGTGTGCTAGATTTCAGGCTGATCCTAGAGAGTCTCATTTGATAGCTATTAAAAGAATTTTCAGATATCTCAAAGGAACACCAAAACTTGGCATTTGGTATCCTAGAGATTCTGGTTTTGATCTAACTGGTTATTCAGATGCAGATTATGCAGGTTGCAGAATAGATAGAAAAAGCACAACAGGAACCTGTCAATTTTTAGGAGACAAGCTTGTGTCCTGGTTCAGTAAAAAGCAAAATTCAGTTTCTACTTCTACAGCTGAAGCTGAATATATTGTTGCTGGCAGTTGCTCTGCACAGATTTTATGGATGAAAAATCAATTGCTAGACTATGGTTTGCAAGTTGAAAGGATTCCTATTTTCTGTGACAACACAAGTGCAATTGCCATCACTGAAAATCCAGTGCAACATTCAAGGACAAAGCATATAGACATCAAGTACCATTTCATAAGGGAACATGTAATGAATGGTACTGTAGAGTTACATTTTGTTCCAAGTGAGAAGCAACTTGCAGATATTTTTACCAAGCCACTGGATGAATCCACCTTTTCTAGGTTGGTAAGTGAGTTAGGTATGCTTAATTACTCTTGAATTTATCTGTATTATTCTTGCAAGTTGAAAAGGAGCCAGAAATTTAGTTGATTTTTAGTCTTGGATGAAATTTTGGCTAAGTCAAAATTTATCTCTCGACGGATGACCATTATCCATCGGGTTGAGTCATCCGTCGATATACAAATTGTAAATAAAAATCAATTACTTTTCTGGAATATTTTAAAGCTCGACGGATAACATTTTATCCTCATCCATCGAAGTGTCTAAATCTTAACCGTTAATTCCCTGAACATTATCCATCGAGTATACTTACAGTTTATAAGCATTACACGACGGATAATGGGTGGAATTTTTATATTTTATTTTAAAACGGTAATTTTAGGCAGTTTCTATTGGGTAATTTATTTCTCTTTATTATTTTTATCCGTTGAGTTTGAGCAAAGTATAAAAGCTTATTTCATTCTAACAATTTTCTTTTATCATTCTCAAATTCAACTGTCTTATTTCATTCTCTCTCAAGCAAAAATCCTCTTTCTCTTCAAAGCTTTTCTTCCCTAACAATGGCACCCGTAGTAAAGATCATGTCACAAACTGGGTTCATCTATGAGAAGAACAACTTCACTGCCTTGGTCAATACGGGGATTCAGCAATCTGAAGACTATCATAAAATGATGGACTTCGTGAAGAACTGCAAGTTAAGTTTTGCTATGCTGGAATCACCCACAATTTATTGTGAAGTTGTTGAGGAGATGTGGACAACAGCAATCTACAACTCTACTGACAAAACCATCACTCTGACCATCAAAGGTAATGTTTTCCGTATCAATAGTGATGTCATAAAAGCATGTTTCAAGATTCCTGATGACAATGTTACTGCACCACACACTAACACTGATATTGTCAATATGCTAAATTCCATTCATTATGCACTTCCTACTGCTAAACTAAGTGAAATTAGAAGACTAGGTCTTAGGAAGGAATGGAGTTACTTGTGTGATGTAGTAACTAAGGTCTTTTCTGGAAAAATCAGTAATTTTGATTCTGTGAACATTTCCATGCTTAACATGCTATACATGCTAGTTATAGACAAATATTACAACTTAAGTGATCTGGTTGTATATGAGTTAGGTTATAAATTAGGTGACTTAGCCAAAAGAGGAAAGAATATTTACTATGCTAGATTTTTTATGCTTTTGGCTAACCATCTTTGTGAAGAGATTGTACTTGAGAACCCAACCAACAAATTAGCATGTTGGGTTCAAGAGAGAAGAATCATTGCAGATTTGAACAGAGCCAGCCATCACAAGGATGTGCCAATGTTCTATTTTCCTGTAATGCTGGCACCTCAGGTAAGTGAGGTAAGTTCATCTACACTCTCAACTATTCCAATCCCTTCTATTTCTTTGACTTCAGGCATAGCTATGGCAACTGTGACAATGACCAAACAGTTGCCTACCAAAGCTGCCAAAACAACTGCAAGTCTTAAATCCAAATCAAAGAAAACCCCCCTGGTATCTCTCAAAAGGTACCAGTTGAAAATTCTACCAAACGCAAAGAGGGGAGTGTGAAGGAGGGTAAGATAGGTGAGGAAAGGGGTGAACATCAAAGAAACCCCAAGGATAAGGTTGGAGAGATAAGTGAATCCCAGCCTAGCCACACTGCAGTTTCCCAATAAACTGCAGTGCTTAAAAAGGACAGAAGCTCACTTCTAGCTGCATCCTCCCAAAAGGATGTGGCTATTGAACAAAGCTCTCATCCAAGAGCACATGCCAAGAGGGTTAGGGACACAAGCCAACACCAAACTTACACTAGAAAGAAGAAATCCAAAACAACTGGGGATGCACAGGACACACACTTAGTGTAAACTGGTGCTAAAGACACAGTCCCTGCACCTTCTCAAATTCAGATTGATGTGGCTCCAATAAATGTGGAGTCACAGCCAAAATCTCTCTTGATAGAAGCCACTGAAACACAATACTCACCAACCAACTCACTGGAAGTGGACATGATAAACACTTTGATTCCTGATTCCCCTTCTTTAACTCTGTTGGGGAAGCCAAAATCTAGTGCAAGTGAGCATCATCTTTTAGATGATTTGTTGGCTCACTTGCCAATTCTTTCTTATTCTATTGTGACATCTGTGCCTCAAATAACTTCAATCAACACAGAGTCAACAATAGTTTCTCTTCCCACCTCATTCATTTCTACTCTCTCGATGGATATTGCTCATCCGTCGAGTAGTGATTGTATCCCGACGGATAAGCTTAACAGCAGTTATCCGTCGGATAGCTTTACCACTCACCTGACGGATATCATTTATCCATCGAGTGTCTCTGCACAACTTCAAACTTCAATAATTTCAAGTACAGAAGATTTGGTGGTAATACAATCACTCTTAGGACTGAGAGAGGAGAGTGTATTGAGTGAGAGGCTGGGTTGCTCCCAGGCAAAAGGAGAGGAAAAGAGTGAATCTCAGCAATCCATTCATTCAGGATTGGCAAAAGTGAGTGAGAGGAGTCCCACCTTAGTAGGTGAAGGTGAGGGTGTGAGGGTGGGGAGCCAGGGTGAGATCCTGATGCAACAAAAGAGAGAACATGAGAGAAAAGCATGTACTGGAGCAATAAGGATGGAGCCAACCATTGCTAGTGAGTCAATGATTGTGGATGATGCTGAAAAGGGAAGACAATTTCAGCAACATTACAAAGCTGTAATTGATAACATTTCCTTGGATGCTGACACTTTTACTCACCCTGTTTCAGCCTATCAACTGTTGGCTGCTCAGGGCAATGTGGAGGCAGAGCAGACTTTACACTTAGTGCACACCACAGAATCTCTTCAAAGAGATAAAACTGCTGTCAACAGGATGCCTCCTCAAGCTGGAGAGCCATCTGAAGAATTTGGAGTAAATTCTGATGATGATGACTCTAGTTCTTTGAATGGAAGCATGAACTTAGGGGGAGCTGAAGGCCAATGTTCTGCTTTAAATTTACCTGAATGGGCATGGGTAAAGGACTTTACACCAGGACAATTTGAGGTGTCTTTGGTAAGAAAAGTAACAGCTATTCAGCAAGCCCTTCAGGAAGTTTCAGATGCTGGTACCAAGGCTGTTCTTAAAGCTCATCTAGACTCCTTGCACTTAATGAAGATCCAACACTCCAGAAAGAATATCAGTGTGGATGAATTAAAAAAGGAGATAGCTGACTTAAAGACATACAACTCTGAGAAACTGGATTCACTAATGTCATATGGTACCATACATGATTTATTACAAAGGTTGAGAAGAGAATCAGATTCTGAAAAGAAGATAGCCAAGCTGGAGACCAGAGTTCAAGTTATTAAGAATTCAGTGGCCCTACTTCTTCAAAATCAACAGACTCAGACAAATCTTCTCATGCAACTGGCTAAAGCACAAGGCCTAACTCCTTCACTTGATGATAACAAAAAGGGGGAGAGAGAATCAAGTAAGGGGGAGAAAGGACCAACTAAGGGGGAGAACATTGTAGTTCAAATCAGCAAAGTAATTGCACCTTCAATTACTATCTCCAAGCCACCAGTTGCAGATGGTATAGATCTTATAAATGGAGCAGCAGCAACTTTGAAAGATGCTGATAAAGAAGAGTTGACTCTGATCAACTGGAAAAAGATTGATGAGGAAATACAGAGAAAGTTTTAATTAGTCAAGGAACCAGATCAGTCAGCAATCCATCACTCTCATGTCAAGCCAATCAATGTGAATGAGATGAGCATGAACTATCTGGAGAAAGGACAATCTTCCTGCATCAAGACTACAAAGGCTTAGGTGATTCTTAAACCAAGGGAAAACTATCCAAAGTCATCTTTGAAGAACCCTATGGATACTGTGTATGAGACACCCAAGCCTGATGAAAAGAAGCTTCTGTCAAGATCTATTCTTCTCTACAAAGATCCAGCTGATTCAGCCTCAAGAGAGAGAATTGCAAAGATATTCAGAAATGGGAAGAAAATTTGTGTGGTAGCTGGACATCCACAATTTGCTCAAGCAAAGGAAGAAGAAAAAGCCAGATTGAAGGAGGAAAAGAGGCAAGTTGCTCTAGACGCAAAGAAGTCTAAACAAAAGAAAGAACAGTTTGCTATCTTGACCAAGCTACAGGCTGTGAACTCTTCTCAACAAATTCCCTCTCAACCAACTCAAGCTACTGGATCAAAGAAGAAGATTGAAGAACAGAAGAAATCTCCAAGAAAGAAAGAATTGGCAAAAAGAAAATTGGATATTATTAACAAGGAATTGGAAGATCAATTTCCAATGGAATCCACTAAAGCTGAAACTCAAGAATCAAAGCCCTCTGTGGTATTTGAAGACATAAGGGTGGTAGACCCCTACAGGAACATACATGGAGAGCCTATTGTGCCAAAGGATGAGCCAATAGAGTGGGATAAATTACCAATTCCTGACTTCAACTTGCCATTTCTCACCAAGCCAAGAAGGACAAAATCAAGGGCAGTCAAGAAAGTGAAGCTGTCACCTCTCAAATCCAAGGCAGTAGTCAAAGCTCAACCTAAGATCAACAAGGGAGACTACTTGTACTTGTGTGACATCAAGGAATTTTCAGACCTAAACCTTTATCTGGAGGAGCTGGATGAGGTAAGGGCAATTGATGCATACAGAAACCTACCTGAAAGGTTGGTATTCAAGTACAAAGGAGGAAGGGAGATTCAGTGGCCTCTTCACAGGATACTTCAAGAAAGTCAAGCTGTGTTGATCAAAGTCTATTCATCCTTCAAGAAACACTTTGGGTTTAATGTAACTGCAAGAAGGTTAGTATTGAAGAAGATTGAAGAGCTAAGGAGTGTTAGAGCCAAAGATTCACTACCCAAAACTCTTATCCTCCCATACACAGGGAGAAGAGTGCATCTAAGGCCCTACTGGCTGATGGAATTCATGGATGACAAGGGTGTGAGAAGATTCTTCAGACTAGAAGACCAATTGAGTATCTCTAGCAATGAGACTCTTTTGGAAATGCAAGAAATGTTAGATCTCTCAGAATCTGATGAATTAGAATTCCACAGACAGCTCCAGAATCAAATTGAAGAAAACAACAGAAAGCTTGGAAGAAGATCCAGACCTTCAAGAAACTAGAAAAATCTGCTCAGGCTAGAGGAGCATCTTGAATTGACTGTGAGCCAAACCTTGTATACCTTGTTTAAATTGAAGCACTTTCAGTTTTATCTACTTATCTTTAAAGATATATGTTTAGGATGTTTTGTTATCATCAAGTGTCTCTTAATTTATTGCTACAATTCCAGTAGACATAAATTGGGGGAGATTGTCGTGAATATGTTGTGAACTTGATGATTACCTAAACAAAACATCTAAGTAGATTTTACTTAGTGAAATAATGTAGCACTCGACGGATAAGTATTATAGTCCCGACGGATAACTCAGTTTGAGTACCGACGGATGAGTAATTTATTATCCATCGAGTGAGTAGCTTATATGATGATAAGTTTGTAGCACAGTGTTGTATGCACCTTTGTATAGAATCTGTAGTAGCATATAAGTCATGTTGACTTTAGCTAGATATGCAGAATAGGTTGATTAACTGTACATAAGCAATGTCTTGTAATTCTGTATAAGTGAAATGAAGTCAAGTGCCAAAATAGCTATCAACGGATGCTTAACAAAGCTTCGACGGATGATCAAATGACTTTCAACGGATGTTCAAAATAGCAGCCGACGGATGATCAAGTAAGTCATCGACTGATGATCTGAAAGTCGACGGATGATAATATCAAGATTCAAACATCAGTTGAACAGTGAAAGCTGACACACAGCCGTCGAGATTGGATACAAACACTGTGGAAGCCTATTAACTGGGTCATAGAGGATGAAAAGCAGCAAAGATCAAGACTGTTAGATTTTATATTTATTCAGTTCTTTTGACTTTGTAATCTTGGTAACATATATAAACCAAGAGAGTAGCAAATATAAAATAACTAAGAAAACTAAGTTAGCTTAGAAACAAACACAGAGAAATCTTTGTAAGCACTATCTTTAGCATTTCCTGTGTTCTTAGTTGTTCTATCTTGTAAAAGCAGCTGTGAGCATTTCTGCACACAGAGTTCTCTCGATATATTAATATATATCTCTGGTGGAATTGTTTAAATCCACCAGAAAGTTTTTAAAGACTCTTGTTTTTAATTACTCTTGTTTTGATTCATTAAAGTTTATATTCCGCATTGTGCTAATCAAAACAGATATATCAATAATCGAGTTGAACATTTTTATATCAAGAAAAAGATAAAGAATTCCATTTAACCCCCCCTTCTGTAATTCTTGCTATATTGTTAAGGGACTAACAACCACATCAACAACCATCAAATCATCATCTCAACAATAACTCCTCTAAAGAACATCATGTTCTTGAGGCAAAAATCATCAACCTTAAAACTAATTAACTAATCATCAAGATAATATGAAATTAATCATCAAAACCATACTTATATCCAAGATCCTTACTTTTCTTGAAACTTAAAACTTAAACAAAGTTTGGATGAATATTTATACCTTACTTGAAGCTTGTTAATACTTAGTAAAGTCCTAAGATCCTTGATAAAGCCTTGGTCTAGATTTAGGAGCCTTCAATTTTCATGAAGAATCAAGAAAACAAGTTAGTGATTTTCAGAGTTACTATTCACCCTCAACTTCAAACATTGTTATAAAATTGAGAACTTCATGGATGGGCATGAAATTTAGTACGTGCCTTACCCATAATATGAGAGAGGTTTGGTAAAAATTTGGTAATTTTTGAATGAGTAGAACATGAGATATGATTTTTTCTCTCCATCTTGTTCTTGAAAATCAGCATGGTGTTTTGTGAGAGACAGAGAGAGTTTGTTGCTTTTTGAATGCTTCTCTTGGAATATTGCTTGTGTTTGATTGTTTATTCTCTAGTATATGTCCTATGATAGATTTATGTTGGCAAATATTTGGACAATTCTAGCTAGCATTCCTAGGTTACAAGCTAACCTAGTTGGCCTTTTAGGTTTTAGCTCACTATTCTTAGCCTTGGATGATCATTCCTACATCTCTAGCCTACTATTTGATAAAGTAATCATGGTTACTTTTATACATGGTTAGTTAGTGTGATACTTTTATTTAATCATTTACGCGTTTGTTCAATCGTTTGAACGTTTTCGTAATAATTTCTCATAAACGGTTCGCGGCGTAAATCTTTTCGTATTTATTCTTTATGTTTTGAAGTATCGTCCTTGGATATAAATCCGTAGGGTTTCAAATTAGTAACTATATTGTGATTCCCGTAATCCTTGATGGTTCGTAGATACGGTCATTTTTCAAAGTTCGTTTTCTTCGAAAACTAATAGCGTTTACATACACTCATTTGGTACGTATAATCACAATATCAACTCGGAATCTTAAAATAAAAACTCGTATATGGTATGGTCGCAAAAGTTTTTATTAAACCGCAAGGTTACTATTCATAAGGTCTTTTACCGATGTCAATAATTTGGGTTTGTTCTTCCCCCTTAAAAGGATTCCGTCCCGGAATTAGTCTAGAAACAGGGAGGGATATGCTTCTCACATGACAACCTCGAGTTCTCACATTGACTTCACAGTATTGAATCTCTTCATAGAATTTCCAGTCATCCGTCAAATATATTTCAGAGTACTTGTTATTGTAGATCTATGATCTCTACACGTTGTTCCACATAAGCTAAGTCTGGATGCAAGTTTATTAGCTCATTTTCAATCGTATGTTTGGCTTTGACGGTTAAATTTCCTAACCTCGATTCGTGGTACTCGTTATAAACTTGGCGATCATGCTACGATGGTGCTAATTTATAAGTCAACTTTCTTAGTTTTTTATTTCTTCAACCGGTCAAATAAATCTTGGGTTCAACATTTCTTTCCCTTTCGAATCCCATCACTCCCTCCTCAGGAGGTACTTTCAACAATACTTGGTCTATTACTTCGTACTTTCTGTATTTATAGTTCTGGTCCGCATATCTCTATTGTTCATCCTGGGCTGCCACTAGCCGGGTTCTGATAAGTTCTAGGAATTCCTTTGGTCTGTCGACTCAACTATGGTCCAGTATCCTACTCTTACCAATTTCTTCCCAACCTAAGAGAGAACGATTATTTTTTTCCATACAAAGATTTGTAGCCATTCCAATGCACGCATGATAACTTGTTATTGTTGGTAATTCAATTAAAGTCAACTGGTCGCTTCATTTCCCTTAAAAATATTATAATATGGACGATTAGCGCATCTTCTAGTGTTTAGAATCATCCTTCAATTTATTTGTTTTCCCCTCCATCGCTCCTACTAGTGCTAGAGTTTCGTTCCTTAACATTTTCCCATTTTGGCGCATCATCTTTGTTGATTATTTTATGTAAGAAGTTCTCGTCGCATTTCTACACGCTCATCTCATGTTACACGCTTAGCGTCAGATTTAACATTTCTTCTCGTAGTAACGTAAGGCACGTCGGGTCCTGTTGCCATCTTGAAGTAAGCACCATTTCTTACACAATTGATTGATACGCATTTAGAGTCGTGGAACGCTCAGCTTCCGTTATCGGTAGGACTTCTTTAGTCATTTCACGTATAATATCTATAGTACTAAGATTCCTTATGGGCTGTACTTGTTATTCTTGCTAGCGCCTTACACTTATTCGCGTTTATTGGTACCTTCTACCAGTGGTCTTTATAGGGGTGTACGATCTTTCTTTCCTTTAGTCAGTTCTAACCATAACATTCTTCATTTTCCACGTTATCCTTTGTGAGGGATATCGACATCTATTTTCCGTATGCTCGCGTGGTAAGTATATCTATACGAATTTTCTGTCAATGATAGGCGATTCTCTTAACCGTTCCAAATAAAAGGTAAGTCGATAACAATATCTTCAATGGTCTGGATAGTCCTCCCATTCTACTTGTCGATTAGAGAACTCTAAGTTGTGCCTCTGTTCGTCCTTTCTCGCGAAATATCTTGGGTCCTTGCGTGGCGTGATATCACGGGGTCTCTCTATCACCAATTATCTCTTCCACGTTCATAGCAATTTTATAGAGCGGAGATCTATTATTTGCATAGTAAGATAAGCGGTCTTTTTTTTAACCTATTACTAAAAATTCTAAAATAGCACGATGACTTACTTGGTCCTTGATAATCCTCCTCCAAAATTTATAATAAACTCTTACTCCCATTTGGGTCATTTACAAGCTGTAATCGTCAAAATTTTAATCCTCACCTTTCCGTTTTCACCTTCAACCATGTCGAGTACTTACTTGCCTAATTAATGGCATCCCTTTCATATTTCGTCATGACCAATATCCTTTTACGTTTTTAGGCATCTTTAAGTCTTCTTGTTAAGTAATAAAGGTTTCTCTTCATGCGATCCTTCTCATCAGTTGTTCTGAGAGTTGTCATCCTCAATATATCTTTTCCAACTTAAAGTGTCGGCCACCGCATTATCCTTTCCTTAATGATAATAGATTTCTCAATCACAGTCCTTGATCAATTTGACCAAAACTTCTACGCCGTGTCCAGCGTAAGTAAAAAGAAATTCCAAATTTTCCTCATATGTTAAACTCCTTGTCCCTTCCAATGCGAACCTTATCACAATTATTCTAGATCATTATTAGGACGTCTTATGTCACGGTCCTTAAGCTGCGTAGATGTATCTTTACATTTCATACAAAATCCTGTTTTTATCGCCGAGTATTTCTAACAAGAGGCTATTATTAATCTTACCTTCACTTTTTGAAAATCTTATTCCTCGAATTCATACATGATTGGTCTTTCCCGAATTCATTAGTTCTCATCTCGATAGTGTTTCACAGAAGCGTACCTCACTAATCACCTTATATCTCTATTATCGTTCTTCTATAATCATGTTAAAGATCCTTATGATAATAACTAAACATGGTATTCCCTTTTTAAAACAACTTACTCATCACGATGCTCCGATTGCACCATCATAGCACTGAGATTTCAGTCTCATATTACAACAATCGGTTCTTCACTATACCTCTCTTTGTTCGGAAGGCAATTAGCCTTGGAAAAATGATTTCCACGATATCGATGAAATTTAGACAATCTTAACAATATTTCAAAATCTAACATTTGAACAAATAATGAGCTCTGAAAAAAAAGAGTCGCAACACTTAGAAGATTTATAACTTGGAAGGAAGAATACAACGAAGATTATCCTTCCATGTCCTTAGAATTTTATATTATGATATTATAGAGAATATCCATTGAAAGCAATGACTGCTGAATAAAAACACCATACGAATGATACTTGTAAGGTTTCCCCATTGAAAGAATACTTTTCTTTTCGAATAATGAAGGAAATTTGAAATAACATTCTTAACCAAAGGTTAACCATTGATGTTTCAAAATGATGTTATTTTGAAGGAAGGAATTTTATTCAATAATTAAAAAATAAGGAAGTATATTGTTCTTCAATCACTTTATGATTTTAATTGGATATTCTTTATATAAACAAAAGAATAGAATATTTCATGAACAAAATACTTTATAAAAATGAATATGAATTCTCGTTTAGTGGACGACCTAGTTAGGTCTCAATTAAATCATTCTTTGAAAATTTCATCAACAATTAAATTTTACATATATAATGCACTATGGAATAATATCAATTTGATTGGAAGTGGAACTAGCAAAATAATAACTAGTCCATATCAAGCAATATTATCAACCTGTTAAGAAAATGGCCAGCACAATTGGATTGGGCCATAGCAACTACCTAGGACGATTATCTAGGCTTTCGTCGTATTAATTAAAATTTTGAATAGTTAGGACAATTATCTAGTCATTCATGAGAACATATGCAACTAGGCATATTTTAGTTTGTTTAAAAAAATCTCAACATCGTAACCACTGAAGAAATTTGTGGCTACTTGGATGACGATTTTGAAATAAAGAGTTTTTAAATTTGGGCCGAGAAAGACAATTATAACTCTGAATCGAGTGGTCTTGGCATCGGAACAATCGATAGCCTCTTATCAAATATTTCTTGCCAAATAAAGGGTACACTCATAGGTGCCCTCGTTCACATACTTCATCAGATTCTTAAATAGAATTGAATTCAGAATACCAATATGAAACGGACCCCTTACTGTGATTTCAAAGTTCAATATATAATTTCATCACGATTAGAAGAAAAGGATTCATGAGGAATCTATGAAGATTAGATCATCCATGTTTTTAATAATTTGTTAAATATTTACAATCTCGATTGAGAAGAGTATGTATGAAAGAACAATCAAATGAAGATATTAATTATGAATATTCGTCAATAAATTAAGGAAAACAAATCCGTGGATAATTGAAATAAAGTATAAATAGCTCTGAGCCAAACAAGAAGATCATAATATATGAATAAAAGGTTATTGATCAACTAAAAGAATTGAACAAGTCCTGATGCGGAGAAAGACTATTCAAGATGGTCACATCAGAAGTTCAAAGTAGGGTACGAAAAGGATTGCCTGATATGACTTATCAAGGCAATATGAGTGATCGACAGTTTGGAGGTAGTAGCATGACAGTGAGTAGGTCCCTAAATATTTCACTGATTATCCTAACTCTCATTATTATCCACCTGAGGATGATACCACCTCTTCGTCTTTGTAATTCTAGGTTTCAGCTAGTGTCTCTTTCACATCATTATAAAATCGCTTACTAATCTTGCCTTTCACACATATATCTGTCATTCCCGTGTTTTACCTCAAAGACCTTACTCAGAAATATTCCAAAAGCATCTTTTAAGCCGATAGGGGCCTGCTACACGCATCTGTTACTAACTATAAGTGGGCAGTTCTCCCTGGGAACAGATCAAAGAGATCTCTTAGGGATCACAATGCAGTCCATAAGTTCGGTGGCATGTGTGTGTAAGTGAACATACATTACCGAATATATTAGAAGTCTATGAGTATATATACGTTGTCTCTGACATCATTTCTACCAAAGAATTCCGCTCTAGACTCACTGGTCTATCCTTTTAAAAGGTTCTAAGATCGAACAATCGCTCGTTGTAATCTTACGCCATTAAATTGTAGACATGCCATCAATTCTCGATTCTCTCGATCTCTAAGCTAAACCATCATAACCTTACATGTTAAGCACACTAATAATATCATGTAGTGCTGTCGTCTTATGATAACATTCTTATATTACATTCAAATTTCCTTAATAGAAATATATCCTTAAGGGTATATTGGACACTATCTCTGGTGAATTCGTGATTAATACGATATTCACATCCTTCTTGGTAAAATGACACCTTCAACTAGTTTGGGTCAATAACCTCAACTGCATATTAATAATTAAACTTCATGGTTCTCACATGTGATGCCCCCTTATGGGCAACCTTTAAAAAACTACAAGTAACAAGGCTCGTGTTATTAAAATGAACATATGGTATTGGTAATATCGTCTTTACTCCAAATGCCCTGGAGACTCAGCTCCGAGTTCTACATCCACATCATTTCCAAATCATATATGATTCTAATTTTTCTTCTCATCATTCTGATAATCTCCAGTGGTCCTATTAGTCATTCTTTAATACCTTAAATATACACTTATCCTAACCTACACATTAGGGATACATCCGGTAGTCCAATGATGAACTCTATATGAGCTCTTACGCAATCTCGCATTTAGACAGATTCCTAACACTCTCGTCTCTAAGTATTATAACTTATTGCTCTGATACCATTTCTGTAAAGCCCCCAAATCCAGGGTCAGGAATCTGGGTCTTCACGCCATCCTTCACTCATGTGTAACATGTATTGATTCAATAATCCAATAGACCCCAATCTCATGCACATATACACACAAGTTATAGTCTTGGAAAC
This sequence comes from Apium graveolens, assembly GCF_009905375.1. Classification (NCBI taxonomy): domain Eukaryota; kingdom Viridiplantae; phylum Streptophyta; class Magnoliopsida; order Apiales; family Apiaceae; genus Apium; species Apium graveolens. The sequence goes on along the minus strand of NC_133653.1, from coordinate 165,448,549 downwards.
GATGTACAAAATGTAATCTTCTTTTATTACACTCAAATGTACTTTACAGAATCTCAAATAATTATTCATAACCTCTACATGAAGTTACAATAATTACGACTGATATCTTATACCTATCTGATAATCTTGCCCACCTGAGACAAAGCTGCCAGAGATTCTCCCCATACTGCAAGTGACTAAGTCCCACACCGGCATACTGGTTATCTATTGTGTTGTGATATTTAAAAGAAAGCAAGAGTGAACAATAATGCTCAGCCATAATAATGTACAGTATGAAAAGACGACACCTTCGTATCCCGGTTATCACCCTGGCCGCATTCGGGCTACGTGTCCCATTTTGGGTATACACATACTTCACAAGTTCCTGAGTACACAGAGTACCTTCGCTAGCGGTACCTTTGGTAGTCCATCTAACACACATAGTACCAGAGTCTACCCCTCCCTTGTCCTTTAAAATGATTCTACCATATCTCGAGAACTCGAACCACATCGAAGTTCCCCCAAGTGTTTTGCTTGTTGATAGAAACAACTTGTTTTATTAGCGCATATATGTATATGTATACGTACTTCCCAATTTTTCGGAGGAAGTACTAAGGATGTGAGTTGACCATTGTCAACAGATAATTAAATAAGGGGGAGTTTATTTTGAAACTATTATTGAAAATATTTAAAATAAGCCGAGATAATATTCTTCGACGATCTGAAATTATTTGAATGATTTTTCCGAAAATCAGAAAGTATTATAAATCGGGTTTATGATTTTTAAATCATAAATAAATCCTTTAATAAATAATTAATAATTAAATGTCCATCGTTAAATAATTAAACCTATAATTATTATGCTTTAAAAGAATATTAAAATAATATTCCTCAACTAATTTATGTTTAAGTAATTTAAAGTAATCTTTAATAATACAGAAAATAATTGGTTTTAAAATAAAATAAACGTTGGAGAATACTTCTCCCTTTTCAAATGAAGATCTGAAATAATATTCATTGTTCGGGTAATTAAAAAAGTTGAGGGAATACGATCTTCAGAAATCACTTTTAAATAAAATTTGAGGTAGTTTAATATTTCGCAAGAGGACATCGAGTCCCTTGAAATAAAATAAATACGGACTTTTGATCGTCCCAAATATCACCAAGATGATTCCCGGGTTTTTACTATAATATACATACCGACCGACTCTCGGTCTACAATATACATGTCACGCTACTTTCTAGCGTTAACATTTATGAAATATAACAACTCCGGAATACTTCCGGGTTTTTATAAATTTACACCGACCAATCTGCGGTCTAAATATATCGTGTCAAATCCGGTACTTTTATTATACCAAATCATAATATCTTATGATTCAATATATAATAATTTGTAAATTACCGTAAAATATTTATCATGCATATATCTTAGTATTTAAAAGCAATCACAACACAACAGTTCTAAAGAGGGGTTTGAAAACTTGCCTCGAGTCCAAGACACTCATCACCAACTTATATTTCTAATAATTTCATTACTTCATAACTTTCATTATTCGACTGACTCGAAATAAGTATCACTCCTTGGTCGAAACAAACGGTCAAAGTGGTCTTCTAGAATTGACTTTACCGAATATTACTATTACGCGACTCGCACTCTATCATTTTTAATAAATCGTAAAATTGATTTTTTAATACGAAACCGCCTTGAAGAGCTTCTTGAGTGCTTTTAATATTTATCCTAAAAGTTTTATTTTGATAAAATGAATTTAATTAGGTGAAAAGCATTTCAAAGGTTCGGTCACTACAGAGTTTTACTATTCAGACCGCTTTCACTAAAATATTGATATCTCTCAAACCGTTAATTCAATTGATGCACCGTTTTCACGTGCGCGATCTAGAAAAAATTTAGAACACATTATTTCAAAAGAAATTCTGGTAACAGGGGTGAAAATCCCGAAGTGACAGTTTCCTAACAGGGGTTGTTTTTGACATCCGTACTCCGCGCGACCTCGGCTCCGACATTTTTATAAAATTGAAAAATCAACATTTTTACTTGAAATTTTTATGGAAGCTAATAAAATATATTTCTTACTCTTTATAAAAATTTCATTATTTTAAATATTTTTAAGTCGGTCATTTATATTTACAAAATTCGTAATTTGTAGCAGTTTTGTCGCGTAAATCCATTTTACTAAAACGGTCATAACTTTGATCCGTAAATCGGAATCAAGCGATTCAAGCGCCTAAACGATCCTCATAAAATTGTCTATCATAATCAAGTCTCACTTTCAGAAAACTACAGTTTATACATTCAGGAACTTTTGCAGAAACTTAAGTTGAGTTTTGTTCGTTTTAACGATGTTACGATTACGATCCGAGTTTCGTTTACATCTTAAATCATTATACCACCATCAACAACCATCAAATGATCATCTCAACAATAAATCCTCTAAAGAACATTATATTCTTGAGGCAACAATCATTAACCTTAGATCTAATTAACTAATCATCAAGATAATATGAAATTAATCATCAAACCCATACTTATATCCAAGATCCTTATTTTTTTTAAAACTTAAAACTTAAACAAAGTTTGGATGAATATTTATACCTTCTTTGAAGCTTGTTAATACTTAGTAAAGTCCTAAGATCCTTGATGAAGCCTTGGTCTAGCTTTAGGAGCCTTAAACTTTCATGAAGAATCAAGAAAACAAGTTAGTGATTTTCGGAGTTACTATTCACCCTCAACTTCAAACATTTTTATAAAATTGAGAACTTCATGGATGGGCATGAAATTTGGTGCGTGACTTACCCATGATATGAGAGAGGTTTGGTAAACATTTGGTGATTTTTGATTGAGTAGAACATGAGATATAATTTTTTCTCTCCATGGTGTTCTTGAAAATCAGCATGGTGTTTTGTGTGTGTGAGAGAGAGAGAGAGTTTGTTGCTTCTTGAATGCTTCTCTTGGAAGATTGCTTGTGTTTGATTGTTTATTCTCTAGTATATGTCCTATGATAGATTTATTTTGGCAAATATTGGGACAATTCTAACTATCATTCCTAGGTTACAAGCTAACCTAGTTGGCCTTTTAGGTTTTAGCTCACTATTCTTAGCCTTGGATGATCATTCCTACATCTCTAGCTTACTATTTGGTAAAGTAACTCTGGTTAATTTTCTACCATGGTTAGTTAGTGCGATATGTTTATTTAATCATTTACGTGTTTGTTCAATCGTTTAAAAGTTTTCGTAATAATTTCTCGTAAACGGTTCGCGGCGTAAATCCTTTCGTATTTTTTCTTTATGTTTTGAAGTATTTTCCTTGGATATAAATCCGTAGGGTTTTAAATTAGTAATTATGTTGTGATTCCCGTAATCCTTGATGGTTCGTAGATACGGTCATTTTTCAAAGTTCGTTTTCTTCGAAAACTAATAGCGTTTACATACACTCATTTGGTACGTATAATCACAATCAACTCGGAATCTTAAATTAAAAACTCGTATATGGTCCGATTGCAAAATATTTTATTAAACCGCAAGGTTAGTATTCATAAGGTCTTTTACCGATGTCAAAAATTTGGGGTTTTACAAGCAGATGAACCAGTTTCCAAAGCTCCATATCGAATGGCTCCAGTGGAAATGAAAGAATTGGCCAAGCAGCTTCAGGAATTGTTGGATAAAGGAGTTATCGGACCAAGTGTTTCTCCGTGGGGTGCTCCAGTATTATTCGTAAAGAAGAAGGATGGAAGTATGAGGTTATGCATTGACTATAGAGAGTTGAACAAGTTGACGATAAAAACAAGTATCTTTTACCGAGAATTGACGATTTTTTTTATCATCTTAAGGGCGCATGCTATTTTTCAAAGATTGACTTAAGATCTGGCTACCACCAACTGAAGATAAAACCTGAAGATATACCCAAGACTGCATTCAGAACAAGGTATAACCATTATGAGTTCTAAGTGATGTCGTTTAGATTGACTAATGCATTAGCGGCTTTTATGGATTTAATGAATCGGTTATATGAGGTGTACTTGGATAAATTAGTTATTGTATTTATTGATGACATCCTCATCTATTCAAAGACTCCAGAAGATCACACAACGCCTCTAAGGATTGCCTTTCAAAGGTTAAGAGAAAAATAACTGTATGCAAAGTTTTCCAGGTGTGAGTTTTGGTTAACAGAGGTACAGTTTCTTGAACATGTGGTAAGTAATGAAGGTATCAAGGTAGAACCTGTAAAGATTGAAGTCGTATCCAATTGGGAGCAACCGAAGACTCCGACGGAAGTGAGAAGTTTTCTTGGGCTAGCAGGATACTATCAAAGATTTGTAAAGGATTTCTCTAAAATTGCATCTCCGTTAACCAAGCTACCCAGGATGAACGAGAAATTCATTTGGACAGAGAAGTGTGAAGAAAGCTTCCAGGAACTGAAGAAGAGGTCAGTGTCAGCCCAAATACTAGCATTGCCAGATGAGGCGAGAAACTTTGTGATTTATAGCGACGCTTCTTTGGAAGGTTTAGGTTGTGTATTGATGCAACACGATAAAGTCATTATAACACACCCAGATCCGGGGTCGGGGATCCGGGTCGTCACGGTCTTTCTTTCCACAATATCACTTAACTTAATTAATAATAAATACCCTCATGCTATGACCCCACACTAACACACACCACAACCCGTTATAGTCTCAGAGATGAAATTGAAATAAGTACAAGTCCTTGAATCCACAATTTAAAAGTTATTACAACCCAAAATGATTACTTGATAAGTTTACAATTAATTGCCATTATCTGCCACAAGTTATAATTATACATAATTGATTCCCAAAAGTAGACGGTCTGATCTACAGATAGATCTACCTCTGCAGCTATAGCAGCTATGATCTCAACGGGAAGGTGCGGGGCGCTTCCCACGCTCTTGTGCTGGGTCTGCTTGAGTCTGGCCATCTTTCCTAACTGTTGTTGTGTGATGAAGAAATAAAGCAAGAGTGAGCATTACAGCTCGCAAGATAATTTATAGTGTAAACAATAATGCAAGTATCTAAATGGATAACTTACTAAAATCCTTTATCAAGTGTAAGATAATTACTTACTGGATATAAGCAAAAACAAGGGATGAAGTTACCAAATACTTCACTATACTTATATCATTTATAAAACTACTTGAACTACCACTATTCAAAGTATAATGAGTTTTCAACAGTTCATCACATAGATGAGACTACAAGATAAGATTTGAATAGATTAAATCTTTGAAATATTATTGAATGAAATGAAGTTACGAGATACTTCATTAAGTCCCGATATATATCCACATATATATCTCTTATGCATTTCCTGAAAACCTCTGTCATGTAAAGTATGAACAGAGTTTGTAACATCCAATGAATTTTTGGAAAGGGAATGAATTATGGCATAAACCCGATATCTTGCTGATCAGGCAAAGATACCAATAAGTAACTTTTTCTACTGTAGATGGATGAATTCCTCGGCGGTCATCACCCTGGCCGCATTCGGACCTCGCGCTAGACCGTTACCCGGCCACTCACGCGTGGATGGACTGTCATCCAGCCTCTTACACCTTCATAGACCGTATCCCGGCCTGTCGCTTATCCCGACTCAATCAGATGGACTTACTTCCCGAACATTGGGCAAGTAATCAAATTGTTGTCTCAAAACAGCAACCACGTTGCGAATAAAAAATACACCACAGAGCCGGATCCCTCAGGTTTTGAGCGAGTATTTAAATCCCCTTTGAAAGAAAGATCTTAAATATAAAAATGAGTTTTGGGATCCGCTCTAACTTTTAAAAATCATTTTGAAGACTCGAAAACATTTTTTTAAAAATGTTTGGAGTAATGCTGATTTAATGAAATAAATCAGTCCCGATATATTAGAAAATATCTGAATATTATTATTTAAATAATATTCCCATAAGGATAATCCTTATAAAAATAATTGAAGTAAAAGTTTTAAAACTTATACTTGAAATGGATATTAAATAACTAAAGGTATACTTATACGAAAGTATGATCTTTATTTGAATAATCGAAAATAAGTTTGATTATCGAAACATTATTCTTTAATAAAATAAAGAATATTAATTAGTAAATAAACGGAGTCATAAGTCCTCGAATAAATATTCAACTAATATTCATTAATTAAAATAAACGGAGTCTTAAGTCCTCGAATGAATATTCAAAATAATATTCATTAAATAAAATAAACGGAGTCATAAGTCCTCGAATTAATATTCAACTAATATTCATTAAATAAAATAAAGTTATCGAATAAACCTTATTCGATTAATAGTTTTGAAAACTATATCAATATATATATATAAATATATTTATATAATATACTCGGGAACATCAACTCCCAGTTTTAGAAAATGTTCACCTTGGGGTCCCCTATACAAAGGGTATACGTAAATACTGCTTATCTCTAGCATAGGTATTATGCAACTGAATCAACAGATATATGTATCAAGATTACGAAACAGGCATTCATATATACCATATCACATGCTCCAATATATTGCAAGAATTTGCTAATTAACCATCATGCATCTATCACAAGATAATGCATATACATATGTATACATCACAACAACAGTATAACGGGTAGAAAACTTGCCTGAGCAACTGGGGGTGGCAAATGGCTTGCGACGAGTCTGGTAACCTATAAACAACATATAAGTTGGAATTAAACCAAAGTCGCTTATGAATCTATACTTTAACCAATTAGACTCTAACACTCGCTTTGCGCTCAACGATTCCCTTAAGTCGCTCGAGTACCCTCGGCTCCAATATTTTTAATAAATTAACCATTAAGGGTTTTAAGGCAATTCTTTCGCGAGTACCTTACCAACTGCCTAATACACTTTACATAAATGATTCATACTCTAATTAGTCATTTGAGGTCTTTAACCTATGTTTCAAAGTAAGGCGAGGGGTAATGGTTCATTCGCGAAATGCCGTTACTTAAAACGGTCATTTCTTCTAAACCGTACATCGGCTCCAAACGAACCACATAACAAAACGAACTCGTAACATGAACTATCTAATCATGGTAATGGTCAAAATCTAACAGGGAGTTCTCGGGTCCTGATGTTAAGAGCAAAAATAGTCTAAAGTAAATCGAACATTACGACGACTATGTTTACGTGATTACCAATTTTTATTCTACTCCAAACCAACCACCAATCAACCACAATTCATTCATACAACCAAAATCCATCCATACCATACAACAGCCCCAACACCTCAAGTTCCCCAATTTATATTATTCTTAAACATGAATTAAAACTATACTTAAGTTTATTAATCAATAATCCAAGAATTACAACTCCAACTCATTCAAAACCAACCACACTCTAAGTCTACAAGAATCATGCTTCTCATGAACCATAACAACATAACTAAACCTAATACTCAAAGTAAAGTTAGGGTTTGGAGGGGTTATACCTTCCTTGGAGAGTGGAGAATCAAGTAATTAGCTTGGAATCACCCTTAAAAGTCCTTATCCAAGCTTAATCTAAACAAAAACTCAAGAACAAAAATTTAAGTTCTTGAAAAACACTATTCACCCTCTTCTTCCATGATTTTTAGGAAGAGAATGTGAATGAATTAGAAGCTCAAACTTATAGGATAGCTATATCTATGCATAAGGAGTATTAGATAATTACCTCACTAATTAACAAGGCTTGGATCTTAGATTTTGGTTTTTTTCTTCTTGAAATGGAAAAGAGGCCGAGAGCTTTCTTTGAAGAAAAGAGAAGTCAACTTTGTGTTTTGGTGAAACTAATTGTTGGTTGGCTTGGTTGATGTTGTTTTGTTTTGATTTATTACTTTTAACCATGGTAACTTTTGCATGGCCAAGAATCAACCAACACCCTTCCTTTTTATCATGCTTATGTCACCTTGTTATGTCATCCTCCCACACTTGTCCTCTTCTTATTGGTTTGATGACATCATCCTCACTATTTGATTAGCTTCCAATTACTTGGCTAATGACCGCTGATCTGTTATACGGTTCGCTTAACTTTCGTTTTCATTTATCGTTTGAGGGATCATACCCGGGATCTTATTACTTGGGTTTCCTTATCCTTTCTCAATACATTATATTCCTTTTATGATCCTCTCTTATAATCCTTGAATTTAAATCCTTTTTATGCTGTTATCTTATACTCAATTCTTTCGGTATCTGGTGGATTTCAGGGAAAAATCAAAGTGTTCGAATTTGGATTCTGACGATCTTTACATACACTTATTTATCATATAGAGTACTAATACGATCTCAGAATAACAATAAAAGAACCCCTACATAGTGTGGCATGAAAAGTTTTCTTATTCAGCAATATCAGCAAAAACACTATTCATAAGGGTTACAAAAAAAGTTCAAAATTTTGGGGTTATTACAGTCATCGCCTATGCCTCCAGACAACTAAAGCCTCATGAGCAGAAGTATCCAGCCCATGATCTTGAATTGGCAGCTATAGTATTTGCTTTGAAATTGTGGAGACATTACCTGTATGGAGAAAAGTGTGATATTTACACGGATCATAAGAGCTTAAAGTATATATTCACTCAGAAGGATTTGAACATGAGACAGAGAAGGTGGTTGGAGTTGATCAAGGACTATGATTGTTCAATTAATTATCACCCAGGCAAGGCCAATGTGGTGGCTGATGCCTTGAGCGGAAAAGAGAAACTAAATATGGTTCAGATTGTAGAAGAGCTTGCACGAGACCTGGAAAAGATGGAAATTAAAGTTTGAGTACCAAGAGAAAGTAAGGAGCAACTGTACGAGATTACCTTTCAGCAAACATTGATGGAAAAGATCAAAAGACGTCAAGAGGGAGTTATGAAGCAAGAATTGGACACTTTGATAGGAGAAGAATTGTGTACCCAAAAGGATAGTCAAGGTATGTTGAGATTCTCTTCCAGAATATGGATTCCCAACGTGACGGAACTGAAGAATGAAGTGTTACATGAAGCGCACAACTCTCAATTTTCTATCCACCCTGGTAGCACTAAGATGTACCAAGATTGGAAGAAAAACTTCTGGTGGCCAGGAATGAAAAAGGATATTGCAAATTGGATTAGAAAATGTCACGTGTGCCAGACGGTAAAAGCAGGACATTAACGACCAAGTGGATTATTACAACCTTAGGAGATTCCCCAATGGAAGTGGGAAGACACTGCAATGGATTTTGTGGTTGGATTACCAAAGACGAGAGCTAATCACGACCATATCTGGGTAATCATTGATAGATTGACAAAGTCAGCCCATTTCCCCCCGATAAAGAAAGATATTTTCTGGAAAATCTAGTTAAGTTGTATTTGGATGAAATAGTAACCAAGCATGAAGTTCCTGTGTCCATTGTATCATATCGAGACCCGAGATTTAATTCAAGGTTCTGGACTAAGTTCCAATAATGTTTAGGAACCAAACTGAATATGAGGACTGCCTATCATCCTCAGACGGACGGTCAAAGTGAGAGAACAATCCATACCATAGAAGGTATGTTAAGAGTTTGTGCTTTGGATTTTAGGGGAAACTGGGACGAACACTTACCTTTGATTGAGTTCTCGTACAACAATAACTATCATGCCAGTATTGGAATGCTGCCTTACGAAGCTTTGTATGGATATAAGTGTAGATCACCATTGTATTGGGATGAAGTAGGAGAGAAGAAAGTGTTAGGTCCTGAACTAGGTCAGAAGACCAAAGATGCAGTGATAGTACTATAAACACCATTAAATGTACCGAGTATGTGAGTACGAAAGCTCAGCGAGCGAAGCGGTGTGAACAAGGATTGAAGCCAGAGATTAGGAGTGGAGTTGTAGCCTTACAACTCAAAATGTATACTTCGGTAGTCCAGGCTGCCTTAGTAATAGAAAGTGACCAGAGGTTAGCTGCTAAGGAGAAGGGTGAGAAGAAAAGAAAGTTTGAAGGTCGACCTGCAAGGTCAGAACAAGAAGGAGTAAGCCAAATGTTTTAGCGCCAGTTTGGAGAGAATAAAGACAGGAAGTTCAGGAGACAAAATTTCTCTCAAGCTAGACCCAGTGTAATAACCCCAAAATTTTGGACTTTTTGTAACCCTTATGAATAATGATTTTGCTGATTATGCTGAATAAGAAAACTTTTCATGCCTCACCTTGTAGAGGTTCTTTTATTGTTATTCTGAGATCGTATTAGTATTCCATAAAGTAAATAAGTGTATGTAAAGATCGTCAGAATCCAAATTCGAACACTTTGATTTTTCCCGAAAATCAACCAGATACCGAAAGAATTGAGTATAAGGTAACATGATTAAAAGGATTTAAATTCAAGGATTTTAAGAGAGGATCATAAAAGGAATATAAAATAGCGAGAAAGGTTTAGGGGAACCCAAGTAATAAGATCCCGGATATGATCCCTCGAACGATCATCGAGAACGAGAGTGAAGCGAACCGTAAAATAAATAAGCGACCAAGGATCAAGCTTATATAAGTAACCAAAGGATTAACCAAATAATTAACCACTAATCAAAGAGATTAGAGGAGGATGACTTCATCAAACCATAAGGGAAGGATATGTGGCAAAGGAATGATGCAAGCAATGACATGTGTGAGTGATGTCATCACTTTATCTAGATATTTGTTCAAAAATCTCATCCACCAAGCATTTCTTTCTCATTTCCCATGGAAAACCAAGCAAGGAAAAGCTCTCCCCCATTTCTTTCTTTTTCCATTCGGCCTTTTCAAGAAATTAAGAATTAGATTTTCAAAACTCAAGTTCTAGGCCATGGAAAATTACAAGGTTTGTTTCCTTGGGTCCTATATTTCATAACTTAGTTATACCATGAGTTTAAGATCAAGATTCCATGGTTTTCTTAGCTAATCCACTCATCAAAGATGATGATGAATAGTAGTGAATAGTAACTTACTTTAATTTTCTTGATTTTCATGAAAGCTTAAGTTTGATTAAGCATAGATCAAGGTTCCTAGAGGCTTGTTAGTGACTATCCACTCTCCAAGGAAGGTATAAACTCTTGAACCCTTAGTTTTAAGTTTGTTTTGTTTGGATGATAATGGTGCTTAGATGAATGGGTTTAGTTTGATGTTGATGGATGTTGGATTGTTGTTGAATTGGTGATGATTTGGTGTAGTTTAAACTTTGGAAATTGTTAGGTTATAGCCGTCGTAATGCCCGATTTTCTATAAACTGTTTTTTGATTAACTGTTGGACCCGAACACCAACTTCTATAAACTAATCACTTCCATACTTAGATAGGTTATGTATCAAGCTTCGTTTTGATATGTGGTTCGCTTGAATCCGATGTACGGTTTAGGAGAAACGACCGTTTTAAGTAACGACATTTCACGAACAAACCATTATCCCTCGCCTTACTTTGAAACCTTGGTTAAGGCCCTTAAATGACTAATTGGAGTATGAAACAATTATTTAAAGTGGGTTAGGCAGTTGGTAGGGGACTCGCGAAAGAATCACCTTAAAATTTTTAATGGTTAATTTATAAAAAATGGTGGAGCCGAGGGTACTCGAACGACTTATGTGATTCGTTAAGCGTAGAAGTGACAATAAACGAACATTAGGGTTCAATTGGTTAAAGTCTAGTTTCTTAAGCGACCGGGGTTTAATTCCGACTTATGTTGTTGTTCATAGGTTACCGGACCCACTCTAAGCTTAAGTCTATCCGGGAACACTCAGGCAAGTTTTCTACCCGTTATACTGTTGTTGTGATGTAAATATATGTATATGCATTATCTTGTGATAAGTGCATGATGTTATTAGCAAATCTTGCGATATATTGGAGCATGCTGATATGGTATATATGCATGTCTGTTTGGTAATCTTGATATCTAATTGTTGATTCAATTGCTTATAAGTTTCATAATACCTATGATAGAGATAAGCAGTAGTTGCATATACCCTTGGTATAAGGGACCCAAAGGTGAACATTTTTCTAAATCGGGAGTCGATGTTCCCGAGTATAATATATATATATATATAGTTTTCAAAACTATTAATCGAATAAGGTTTATTCGATAACTTTATTTTATTTAATGAATATTATTCTGAATATTCATTCGAGGATTTAAGACTCCGCTTATTTTATTTAATGAATATTATTCTGAATATTCATTCGAGGATTTAAGACTCCGTTTATTTTATTTAGTGAATATTTTTTTGAATATTCATTTGAAGACTTATGACTCCGCTCATTTATTAAATAACCTTCTTTATTCTATCAAAGAATAGTGTTTCGATAATCAAACTTATTTTCGATTATTCAAATAAAGATCATACTTTCGTATAAGTATATCTTTGGTTAATTATTATTCATTTCAAGTATGAGTTTTAAAACTTCTACTTCAACTATTTTTATAAAGATCATCCTTTATGGGAATATTATTTAAACAATAATATTCAGATATTTTCTAATATATCGGGACTGATTTATTACATTAAATCAGCATTACTCCAAACATTCTTAAAAATGTTTTCGAGTCTTCAAAATGATTTTTAAAAGTTAGGGCGGATCCCAAAACTCATTTTTATATTTAAGATCTTCCTTTCGAAGGGGATTTAAATACTCACTCAAAACCTGAGGGATCCGGCTCTGTGGTGTATTTTATATTCGCAACAAGGTTGCTGTGTTGATAAAAGAGTTTTTGATTACTTACCTAACACTCGGGAAGTAAAATTCTTGGAATAAGTTAATCCATTAACAGGCATCGCCTGGGAAATATCGGCGAGTTTTCCTTTCCAACTAGATACGACTTCTTGGTGGAGCCGTATCAACAATTTTCTACTTGGGGAAAGGGGGATGAGCTTTACGTTTCAGAGTCATGGATTTCATCTGAACTAGGAGTGGCGTAAGTGGTCGAGTGGCGCCGGCCCAGCCTTGTTTATTGGCCCAAATGGCCAGAAGTTCCGCTAAGACGGTCCATTCCTTAGGAGTCAAGTGTTCGGTTGACAAGTAAATCCGACAGGTTCTCCTCTACATGTAGAAAATGGTGGGGTTGCACTACTACGACTGATCATCGTGAGTGGTCTTCCTGGTGTGGCAAACTCCCGTAATGAGTTCATCATCCAATTGGATATTTCTGCAACACTACCCAGAGCACTTCGATAGAAAGGCTACGGTTGGGCGATTGTTGAGTGTTGGCAGGGTCGAGTTTTCAAAATAATGTTTTCATCAAATGAAGTATCTCGTAACTTAATTTCATTTTGATGATATTTTAAAGATTGATTCTGTACATGTTTTGTCTTGTAACTTCATTTGTGGGATGAACTATTTATACCTTGAACGGTGGTAGTTCAAGTAGTATTCGTAAAAGATATAAGTATATTGGAGTATCTTGTAACTTCATATTTTCAACTTATATCTAGTAAATGATTATCTTATGCATGACAAAGATTTTCAGAAAAATGTTGAGACAAGGTTAGATATATGAGATCAGCTTGCAAGGATATTTTTATACAGTTATAAACTGGAACTCTGTGTATAGTATACATGTCAGAGGATTTCAAAGATTGTGAAAAGTATATATGTATATATATACTGAATATTTTGCGACTTGGTCGCGTTCAGATATCAACTTGGTTCATTTCTTCTTGACCAAGACTTTCATGAGTACTATGAGAATGCTCATATATTGTTAATTATTATACATATTATTTCGGTGGGCTTGTTGCTCACCCTTGCTTTCTTCTTTCATCACATAACAACAGATAGACAAGATGAACATGACCAAGCTCCCAATTTGCTAGCGGATGGGAAACGTTTGGCAGTTTCCTGTAGGCGTAGATGTCGCTGTAGCTGAGGTAGGAATTACCAATAGGCTAGGCTTTCAACTTCTGATGTACCAGACTTATGTATCTATATGAATTGTAATAATGGCAAAGAAATGTAAATTTATTCAGAACCCTTTTGAGGTGTAATGGCTTATAATTGTGGAATAAAATGACTTGTGTTATTTTTGGTATTCATCTCTGAGACTATAACTTGTGGTGTGTGTGTGTATATTGTGGGGTCACAGTACGCAGTAGTTGATTGTTTATTAAGATTAAGTGTTATTAAGGGAAATGGAACTCGTGACAACCCAGATCCCCGACCCCAGATTTGGGGGTGTTACACCCAGTACTACCTCAGTTAGTTCTACTCCGACCAAGTTCAACAAGTCAGTGATCGACTGCAAGATATGCGGAAAAAAGCACAGTGGTCAGTGCAAAGAGAACGTCAACTGTTTCAAGTGTGGCCAGAAGGGTCATTATTCCACTGAGTGCAAATCCGAGAACCAAGGAGTAACCTGTTTTAGTTGCATAAAAGTGGGGCATATTGCTAGATATTGCAGATCAGTTACCCAGGGCAGTGTAGGAAGAAGTGTGTCCCAAGGACCAGCAATAAGTACCGCTGGAGCTAGAACTTTCCGCATCGCACATTGAGCACAGCTGATATGCAGCTACTGTTAGGCGATCATATCATGCCATAAAAAACTTTTCCATTTATAGAGAGATCTTCTAGATATATAGATAGAATAGATGTTCATTGACAGACATACATTCCATTGATTCTTAGTTTTTGGGCTGAAAAAGCTCGTCGATCCAAATGAATCATTCTTCAGGTCTCCCTTTGCCCCCCGCCCCGAAAAACAGCACATCGGATCGACGCCCTTGACTGAAAAGCTCCCAATTGGGTCAGTAGCTGGCTGAGAGTTGATAGACTAAATAAGCACAGTAGTTGTTTAGAGCCGAAGGAGGGATTCTATTGTCTACGCACTCTCCTTTAGGGATGATTAAGAAATCTCTGGCTCAGGATTCCGATGTAGTTGCAGGTACACTTTCTCTTAATTCCGTAGCTGTTAACGTTTTATTTGATTCGAGAGCATCCAAATCTTTTATGTCCATGAACTGTTTGAATAAAATGCAATTAATGTTAGAAGACTTAGATGAACCTTTGACTATAGAGGTGGCCGATAAGGATAAAGTGTCTCTAAGTCAATTATGTCCTAAGTGCTCTATAGAGATATCATGAAATTCTTTCACTACTGACCTAATACCTTTTGAGATAGGAGAATTCGACGTTATTTAAGGCATAGATTGGTTGTCTCTGTATAAGGAAAATATTGACTGCAAGAAAAAAAGAGTTGTTATGTATACCACAGATAATGTAAGGATAAGCTACCAGGACAGAAGGAGGACAAAATGTTTCTTTCATTATTGCAAGCAAAGAAATTGTTACGACAAGGCTGTAAAGCATATTTGGCTCATGTGGTGGACACTAAGAAAGAGACCCCCACTTTGGATGAGATACCCATAGTAAGAGAATATCCCGACGTCTTTCTAGAAGAATTGTCAGGATTACCACATGATCAAGAAATAGAGTTCTCCATTAATTTGATACCAGGAGCTGAACTAGTTTCCAAAGCTCCATATCGAATGGCTCCAGTGGAAATGAAGGAATTGGCCAAGCAGCTTCAGGAATTGTTGGATAAAGGAATTATCCGACCAAGTGCTTCTCCGTGGGGTGCTCTAATGTTATTCATAAAGAAGAAGAATGGAAGTATGAGGTTATGTATTGACTATAGAGAGCTGAACAAGTTGACGATAAAGAACAAGTATCCTTTGCCGAGAATTGATGATTTTTTTTATCATCTTAAGGGAGCATGTTATTTTTCAAAGATTGACTTAAGATCTGGCTACCACAAACTGAAGATAAAACCTAAAGATATACTCAAGACTGCATTCAGAACAAGGTATAGCCATTATGAGTTCTTAGTGATGTCGTTTGGATTGACTAATGCACCAGCGGCTTTTATGAATTTAATGAGTCGGGTATATAAGGAGTACTTGGATAAGTTTGTTATTGTATTTATTGATGACATCCTCATCTATTCAAAGACTCCAGAAGATCACGCAACGCATCTAAAGATTGCCCTTCAAAGGTTAAGACAAAAACAACTGAATGCAAAGTTTTCCAAGTGTGAGTTTTGGTTAACAGAGGTACAGTTTCTTGGACATGTGGTAAGTAATGATGGTATCAAGGTAGACCCTGTAAAGATTGAAGTCGTATCCAAATGGGAGCAACCGAAGACTCGATGAAAGTGAGAAATTTTCTTGGGCTAGCAGGATGCTATCAAAGATTTATAAAGGATTTCTCTAAGGTTGCATCTCCATTAACCAAGCTAACCAAGATGAACGAGAAATTCATTTGGATAAAGAAGTGTGAAGAAAGCTTCCAGGAACTGAAGAAGAGGTTAGTGTCAGCCCCAGTACTAGCATTGCCAGATGAGGCGGGACACTTTGTGATTTTTAGCGACGCTTCTTGGAAAGGTTTAGGTTGTGTATTGATGCAAGACGATAAAGTCATCACCAATGCCTCCAGATAACTAAAGCCTCATGAGCAGAAGTATCCGGTCCATGATCTTGAATTGGCAACTATAGTATTTGCTTTGAAATTGTGGAGACATTACCTGTATGGAGAAAAGTGTGATATTTACACGGATCACAAGAGCTTAAAGTATATATTCACTCAGAAGGATTTGAACATGAGACAGAGAAGGTGGTTGGAGTTGATCAAGGACTACGATTGTTCAATTAATTATCACCCAGGCAAGGCCAATGTGGTGGCTGATGCCTTGAGCCGAAAAGAGAAACTAAATATGGTTCAGATTGTAGAAGAGCTAGCACGAGACCTGGAAAAGATGGAAATTGAAGTTCGAGTACCAAGAGAAAGTAAGGAGCAACTGTACGAGATTACCTTTTAGCAAGCATTGATGGAAAATATCAAAAGACGTCAAGAGGGAGTTATGAAGCAAGAATTGGACACTTTGATAGGAGAAGAATTGTGTACCCAAAAGGATAGTCAAGGTATGTTGAGATTCTCTTCCAGAATATGGATTCCCAACGTGACGGAACTGAAGAATGCAGTGTTACATGAAGCGCACAACTCTCGGTTTTCTATGCACCCTGTTAGCACTAAGATGTACCAAGATTTGAAGAAAAACTTCTGGTGGCCATGAATGAAAAAGGATATTGGAAATTGGATTAGCAAATGTCACGTGGGCCAGACGGTAAGAGCAGAACATTAACGACCAAGTGGATTGTTACAACCTTTTGGGATTCCCCAATGGAAGTGGGAAGAGATTGCAATGGATTTTATGGTTGGATTGCCAAAGACGAGAGCTAATCACGATGCTATTTGGGTAATCATTGATAGATTGACAAAGTCAGCCCATTTTCTTCCGATTTAAGAAAGATATTCTCTGGAAAATTTAATTAAGTTGTATTTGGATGAAATAGTAACCAAGCATGGAGTTCCTGTGTCCATTGTATTATATCGAGACCCGAGATTCAATTCAAGGTTCTGGACTAAGTTCGAATAATGTTTAGGAACCAAACTAAATATGAGTACTTCCTATCATTCTCAGACGGACGGTCAATGTGAGAGAACAATCCATACCATAGAAGGTATGTTAAGAGTTTGTGCTTTGGATTTTAGGGGAAACTGGGACGAACACTTACCTTTAATTGAGTTCTCGTACAACAATAACTATCATGCCAGTATTGGAATGTCGCCTTACGAAGCTTTGTATGGATGTAAGTGTAGATCACCATTGTATTAGGATGAAGTAGGAGAGAAGAAAGTGTTAGGTCCTGAACTAGGTCAGCAGACCAAAGATGCAGTGATAGTAATATGAACACCATTAAATGTACCGAGTATGTGAGTACGAAAGCTCAGCGAGCGAAGCGGTTTCAAAAAGGATTGAAGCCAGAGATTAGGAGTGGAGTTGTAGCCTTACAACTCAAAACGTATACTTCCGTAGTTCAGGCTGCCTTAGTAATAGAAAGTGACCAGAGGTTAGCTACTAAGGAGAAGGGTGAGAAGAAAAGAAAGTTTGAAGGTGGACCTGCAAGGTCAGAACAAGAAGGAGTAAGCCAAATGTTTCAGCTCCGGTTTGGAAAGAATAAAGACAGGAAGTTCAGGAGACAGAATTTCCCGCAAGCTAGACCCAGTACTACCTCAGTTAGTTCTACTCCGACCAAGTTCAACAAGTCAGTGATCGACTGCAAGATATGCGGAAAAAAGCACAGTGGTCAGTGCAAAGAGAACATCAACTGTTTCAAGTGTGGCCAGAAGGGTCATTATTCCACTGAGTGCAAATCTGAGAACCAAGGAGTAACCTGTTTCAGTTGCATAAAAGTGGGGCATATTGCTAGGAATTGCAGATCAGTTACCCAGGGCAGTGTAGGATGAAGTGTGTCCTAAGGACCAGCAATAAGTACCGCTAGAGCTAGAACTCTCCGCATCGCATATTGAGCACAGCTGATATGCACCTACTGTTAGGCAATCATATCATGCCATAAAAAACTTTTCTATTTATAGAGAGATCTTCTAGATATAGAGATAGAATAGATGTTCATGGATAGACAGACATTCCATTGATTCTTAGTTTTTGGGCTGAAAAAGCTTGTCGATCCAAATGAATCATTCTTCTGGTCTCCCTTCGCTCCCCGCCCCAAAAAACAGCACATCGGATCGACGCCCTTGACTGAAAAGCTCCCAATTGGGTTAGTAGCTGGCTGAGAGTTGATAGACTAAATAAGCACAGTAGCTGTTTAGAGCCGAAGGAGGGATTCTATAGCCTACACACTCTCCTTTAGGGATGACTAAGAAATCTCTGGCTCAGGATTCCGATGTAGTTGCAGGTACACTTTCTCTTAATTCCGTACCTGTTAACGTTTTATTTGATTCGAGAGCATCCAAATCTATTATGTCCATGAACTGTTTGAATAAAATGCAATTAATGTTGGAAGACTTAGATGAACCTTTGTTTATAGAGGTGGCCGATACGGATAAAGTGTCTCTAAGTCAATTATGTCCTAAGTGCTCCATAGAGATATCAGGACATTATTTCCCTGCTGACCTAATACCTTTTGAGATAGGAGAATTTGACGTTATTTAAGGCATAGATTGGTTGTCTCTGTATAAGGAAAATATTGACTGCAAGAAAAAAAGAGTTGTTATGTATACCACAGATAATGTAAGGATAAGCTACCAAGGACAAAAGGAGGACAAAATGTTCTTTCAGTATTGCAAGCAAAGAAATTGTTACGACAAGGGTGTGAAGCATATTTGGCTCATGTGGTGGACACTAAGAAAGAGACCCCTACTTTGGATGAGATACCCATAGTAAGAGAATATCACGACGTCTTTCCAGAAGAATTGTCAGGATTACCACCTGATCGAGACATAGAGTTCTCCATTAATTTGATACCAGGAGCTGGACCAGTTTCCAAAGCTCCATATCGAATGGCTCCAGTGGAAATGAAGGAATTGGCCAAGCAGCTTCATGAATTATTAGATAAAGGAATTATCCGACCAAGTGCTTCTCCGTGGGGTGCTCCAGTGTTATTCGTAAAGAAGAAGAATTGAAGTATGAGGTTATGTATTGACTATAGAGAGCTGAATAAGTTGACGATAAAGAACAAGTAACCTTTGCTGAGAATTGATGATTTTTTTTTATCATCTTAAGGGAGCATGCTATTTTTCAAAGATTGACTTAAGATCTGGCTACCACCAACTGAAGATAAAACCTAAAGATATACCCAAGACTGCATTCAGAACAAGGTATAGCCATTATAAGTTCTTAGTGATGTCGTTTGGATTGACTAATGCACCAGCGGCTTTTATGAATTTAATGAATCGGGTATATAAGGAGTACATGGATAAGTTTGTTATTGTATTTATTGATGACATCCTCATCTATTCAAAGACTCCAGAAGATCACGCAACGCATCTAAGGATTGCCCTTCAAAGGTTAAGAGAAAAACAACAGTATGCAAAGTTTTCCAAGTGTAAGTTTTGGTTAACAGAGGTATACTTTCTTGGACATATGGTAAGTAATGAAGGTATCAAGGTAGACCCTGTAAAGATTGAAGTCGTATCCAAATAAGAACAACCGAAGAGTCCGACGGAAGTGAGAAATTTTCTTGGGCTAGCAGGATACTATTGAAAATTTGTAAAGGATTTCTTTAAGGTTGCATCTCCGTTAACCAAGCTAACAAAGATGAATGAGAAATTCATTTGGAGAGAGAAGTGTGAAAAAAGCTTCCAGGAACTGAAGAAGAGGTTAGTGTCAGCCCCAGTACTAGCATTAACAGATGAGGCGGGAAACTTTGTGATTTATAGCGACGCTTCTTTGAAAGGTTTAGGTTGTGTATTGATGCAACATGATAAAGTCATCGCCTATGCCTCCAGACAACTAAAGCCTCATGAGCAGAAGTATCCACTCCATGATCTTGAATTGGCAGCTATAGTATTTGGTTTGAAATTGTGGAGACATTACCTGTATGGAGAAAAGTATGATATTTACACGGATCACAAGAGCTTAAAGTATATATTCACTCAGAAGGATTTGAACATGAGACAGAGAAGGTGGTTGGAGTTGATCAAGGACTACGAATGTTCAATTAATTATCACCCAGGAAAGGCCAATGTGGTGGCTGATGCCTTGAGCAGAAAAAAGAAACTAAATATGGTTCAGATTGTAGAAGAGCTAGCACGAGACCTGGAAAAGATCGAAATTGAAGTTCGATTACCAAGAGAAAGTAAGGAGCAACTGTACGAGATTACCTTCCAGCCAGAATTGATGGAAAAGATCAAAAGATGTCAAGAGGGAGTTATGAAGCAAGAATTGGACACTTTGATAGGAGAAGAAATGTGTACCCAAAAGGATAGTCAAGGTATGTTGAGATTCTCTTCCAGAATATAAATTCCCAACATGACGGAACTGAAGAATGAAGTGTTACATGAAACGCACAACTCCCGATTTTCTATCCACCCTGGTAGCACTAAGATGTACCAAGATTTAAAGAAAAACTTCTTGTGGCCAGGAATGAAAAAGGATATTATAAATTGGATTAGAATATGTCACGTGTGCCAGATGGTAAAAGCAGAACATTAACAGCCAAGTGGATTGTTACAACCTTTGGAGATTCCCCAATGGAAGTGGGGAGAGATTGCAATGGATTTTGGGATAGGATTGCCAAAGACGAGAGCTAATCACGACGCTATTCGGGTAATCATTGATAGATTGACAAAGTCAGCCCATTTCCTCCCGATTAACGAAAGATATTCTATAAAAAATCTAGTTAAGTTGTATTTGGATGAAATAGTAACCAAGGATGGAGTTCCTGTGTCCATTGTATCATATCGAGACTCGAGATTCAATTCAAGGTTCTCGACTAAGTTCCAAGAATGTTTATGAACCAAACTGAATATGAGTACTGCCTATCATTCTCAGACGGATGGTCAAAGTAAGAGAACAGTCCAGACCATAAAGATATGTTAAGAGTTTGTGCTTTGGATTTTAGGGGAAACTGGGAGGAACACTTACCTTTGACTGAGTTCTCGTACAACAATAGCTATCATGCCAGTATTGGAATGCTGCCTTACGAAGCTTTGTATGGACGTAAGTGTAGATCACCATTGTATTGGGATGAAATAGTAGAGAAGAAATTGTTAGGTCCTGAACTAGTTCAGCAGACCAAAGATGCAGTGATAGTGATTCGGAAAAGGTTAGAAGGAGCCCACGATGGACAGAGAAAGAATGCAGATTTACATCGAAAAGATATGAACTTTGAGATAGGATCACTAGTATTGCTAAAAGTATCATCTTGGAAAGGATTAGTGCGATTTGGTCAGAAAGGTAAGCTTAGCCCCAAATTTATAGGACCATTTGAGGTTTTGAAGAAAATAGGGAAAATCGCTTATGAGATAGCGTTGCCTCCGCAGTTGCAACATATCCATAATGTGTTCCACGTATCTATGTTGAATCCATATATTCCTGATTCAAATCAAGTCATAGAGTACGAACCAATCGAGCTTCAGCCATATTTGTCCTATGTGGAACAGCCAATCCAAACTTTAGATCGTAAAGAGCGAGTCCTTAGGAATAAGTCAATCCTCATAGCGAAAGTACTTTTGAGAAATCCTTGAGTAGAAGAGTCTACTTGGATGTTAGAGTCAAACATTCTTGATAAATATCCTCATTTATTTAGTTAAGTCAGATTCTGGGGACAGAATCTTTTAAAGGGGGAAGGATCTAACGACTCGTATATTTTGTATTATTTTAAAAGTGTAGTTATTTAATAATTAATTAAATAAAATATGTGTATTGGTTTTGAAAGCCGTGTGTTGGTCCTTAATATTTATGTGTGATTTGTTGGTGTATAGGATTGAATTGTGTAATTAATATTTGAGTTGTATTGTTTTGTTTCGCGTTTAAAAGTGATTTTATTGCAGTTTTATTTACATAAATATTTGGATTGTCTTGAAAATTGTTTTTACGATTTTATAATTTCAATAATTATTTTTAGGATTTTATAAAATTGAGAAATCAATATTTTATTAATTATTTATCTTTAAATGATTTTCTGATTGCATTTATTTGTAAAATCAATATTTAATTCCAAGATTCTTCAAAAATTACGAAACTCATAGGCTGCCCTGAGCAGCCGCGCCCTGAGCGGCCGCGCCCTGAGCGGCCGCTCAGCTCTCCTGAGCGGGCGCTCAGCTCCTGGGCGGCCACTCAGCTCTGCTGAGCGGGCGCTCAGCTACTGTCTGGGAAAATTTCTGATGAATCTTGTTTTGGCCATAACTTGAGTTCTACTCGTTAGAATTAGGCGATTCAACTGCCCACGCGAAGCTAAAGAGATTCTCTACAACCTGACAATGGCCTTGGATTCCAAATCTGATCACTTTTTATCATGTTTCCTTTAAAATCTCTTTTCTTCATCTAACCGATACCTGAAATGCAATAACATAAAAACACATCAAAATACCAACAACTTGAGTCCAAAATACCAATTTAAGCTTGTAATAAAGCATTCCAAGTGGATATAAAATCCACTTATCAGGAAGATTGCTAGTGTTTGATTGTTTATTCTCTAGTATTGTACTAGGATAGATTTATGTTGGCAAATATTTGGATAATTTTAGCTAGCATTCCTAGGTTACAAGCTGACCTAGTTGGCCTTTAAGGTTTGAGCTTACTATTCTTAGCCTTGGATGATCATTTCTATATCTCTAGCTTACTATTTGATAAAGTAACCATGGTTACTTATCTACCATGGTTAGTTAGTGCGATATGTTTATATAATCATTTACGCGTTTGTTCAATCGTTTAAACATTTTCATAATAATTTATCGTAAATGGTTCGCGGCGTAAATCCTTTCGTATTTATTCTTTATGTTTTGAAGTATCGTCCTTGGATATAAATCCGTAGGGTTTTAAATTAATAATTATGTTGTGATTCCCGTAATCTTTGATGGTTCGTAGATACGGTCATTTTTCAAAGTTCGTTTTCTTCGAAAACTTATAGCATTTACATACACGCATTTGGTACATATAATCACAATATCAACTCAGAATTTTAAATTAAAAACTCTTATATGGTGTGGTCGTAAAAGTTTTTATTAAACCGCAAGGTTACTATTCATAAGGTCTTTTACCGATGTCAAAAATTTGGGTTTTTACAAGGAGCTGAAACAGTTTTCAAAGCTCCATATCGAATGGCTCTAGTGGAAATGAAGAAATTGGCCAAGCAGCTTCAGGAATTATTGGATAAAGGACTTATTCGACCAAGTGTTTCTCCGTGGGGTGCTCCAGTATTATTCATAAAGAAGAAGGATGGAAGTATGAGGTTATGCATTGACTATAGAAAGCTGAACAAGTTGACGATAAATTCAAGCATCTGGACTAAGTTCCAAGAATGTTTAGGAACCAAACTGAATATGAGTACTGCCTATCATCGTCAGACGAAGGTTCAAAGTGAGAGAACAATCCAGACCATAGAAGATATGTTAAGAGTTTGTGCTTTGGATTTTAGGGGACACTGAGATGAACATTTACCTTTGATTGAGTTCTCGTACAACAATAGCTATCATGCCAGTATTGGAATGCAGCCTTATGAAGCTTTGTATGGACGTAACTGCAGATCACCATTGTATTGGGATGAAGTAGGAGAGAAGAAATTGTTAGGTCCTGAACTAGTTCAGCAGACCAAAGATGCAATGATAGTGATTCGGAAAAGATTAGAAGCAGCCCAGGATAGACAGAGAAAGAATGCAGATTTGCATCAAAAAGATATGAACTTCGAGATAGGATTACTAATATTGCTAAAAGTATCATCTTGGAAAGGATTAGTGCGATTTGGTCAGAAAGGTAAGCTTAGCCCCAGATTTATAGGACCATTTAAGGTTTTGAAGAAAATAGGGAAACTCGCTTAAGAGATAATATTGCCTCCGCAGTTGCAACATATCCATAATGTGTTCCACGTATCTATGTTGAATCCATATATTCCTGATTCAAATCAAGTCATAGAGTACGAACCAATCGAGCTTCAGCCATATTTGTCCTATGTGGAACAGCCAATCCAAACTTTGGATCGTAAAGAGCGAGTCCTTAGGAATAAGTCAATCCCCATAGTGAAAGTACTTTTGAGAAATCCTCAAGTAGAAGAGTCTACTTGGGAGTTAGAGTCAGACATTCTTGATAAATATCCTCATTTATTTAGTTAAGTCAGATTCTGGGGACATAATCTTTTAAGGGGGGAAGGATCTAACGACTTGTATATTTTGTATTATTTTAAAAGTGTAATTATTTATTAATTAATTAAATAAAATATGTGTATTGATTTTGACAGCCGTGTATTGGTCCTTAATATTTATGTGTGATTTATTGGTGTATAGGATTGAATTATGTAATTAATATTTGAGTTGTATTGTTTTGTTTCGCGTTTAAAAGTGATTTTATTGCAGTTTTATTTACATAAATATTTAGATTGTCTTGAAAATTGTTTTTACGATTTTATAATTTCAATAAATATTTTTAGGATTTTATAAAATTGAGAAATCAATATTTTATTAATTATTTATCTTTAAATGATTTTCTGATTGCATTTATTTGTAAAATCAATATTTAATTCCAGGATTCTTCAAAAATTACGAAACTCATAGTTTATGAAGTTTATAATATTCTGAGAATTTTAAAATTATTTTGAAAATTTTTGAAATTAATTTCACCCGCGTATTGATTCGTCTAATCGCTAAATACGGATATTTGTTGTGCTCCAAAATTTGTTTAAAAATTATGAAATTTATGTTTTATTAACTTAGGGATATTTATAACATTTTAAGACTATTTTCAAGATTTTCTGAATTTGTTTTAACTGGGACTCGGTTTCCTACAATCGAATTTCGGGATAAACTGGGCCTCAGAACCTTCGTGTTTATCTCCAGAGGTTACGTGTCAGCATTTCAGTTAATTGTTTCTACGTGTTGTATTTGGATTAAGGCAAAGAAAAAAAATAAAATAAATAAATAAAAACTCACCCCCTTCACCCCTGTACCCCCTTTTGTCTCTCTCCCTTAATCTCATCTCCCTTATCTCCCGTTTCCTTATCCCTCCTCCCCCTTCCTTCGTTTCTTCCCTTCTGTTACTTCCTTCCCACCCTGGTTTTGTTGTAGTCACCGTCCTTTCTTCCTTTTTCTTTTTCGGCCGCCGCTATTATTTTCCGGTTGGTTCAATTCATGTGCTTCGGCTTCGTTCCTGCCTATTATATGTATATATATATATTAATATATGTGTTTATATATGTGTGTGCATCGATGTGGTGTGTGTGCATTTTGTGTGTGTGCTATTATTGTTGGTGTCGCGCGCGGTGGCGCGTCGCGCGTGTGCTGCGTGATTTTTGCTCCCATATTCCTGTTGTTCTTACCGATTGCAATTTTGGAAATTATTATATTAATTTTTATAATTTCTTGCAGGAATTTATTGACTGATTTCGTGAAATAAATTATTCGTGCAGAAAATGATTTTTAATAATCGGCGAAGTTCATTAGGAAACCCGGAGAATTTTAGGGCACCAATAAATTTTACCGTCGTCCGCGATGAATATTTTTACGAGCGGACGGTGGACGGTGATGATTTTTATCTGAGTCCTAATTTTCTAAAATAAATAAAATAATTCATATAATTGGTTTCGTACGTAAATAATTATGGAATTTTGGAAATTGTGTTGTGACGTGAATTGTGGATTGTTGTGAATTTGGACGTCGATTATGATCGACAGGTAGGATTATAAACAGAAAAGTTGCTGTCAAATTTTTTCTAAAAAAATTATTTAAACTACGAGAAACATACTATATAATATAAAATGTTTTACCTTTATTTGAATACAGATTACGTGATTATGTGTATAACCTTTATACGAGTCGGGTTATCGAATTGGGTTATTAGGATTTGAGGATATCAAGCATGTTGGTATAACTAATTAGGTTATTCTGTCCCTGTAGATCCCGGTCGAGTTTCGCAAGGACTAAAGTCAGTGTGAAAGCTACCTAGGGTTTTGTAAAACGTTGCAAGGCAAGTACCCCTGACCATTCTTTTATAGTTTAGTACGTATGAATAGACTGTTGTTTTATCCTCGTAAAGGAACAGAAACGTTTTAAGTTACATATCCCCTATAGTTATAAATAATTATTTTAAACCTGTTTTGGGGAAAAGTAACTTCGAAAGGTACCTATCCCGAATGGAACGATTTCTGAATTAGTTTTTACATGTGTTGTTAAATGAATAATTTTAAAATGGGATAGGTACGAGTGTTTTGAAAACTAGATAAAACGATCAGATATGGGATATATAGGGGCCATAGTGGCCTAGTGAGGTTGCGTAAGAGGCTAATCGGTTATGCGCATTACATAACTGATTAGTCCAGTAGGATAGAGACCTAATTAGTTTCTGAGTTCCGGAACAGGTATATGGGATGGTAGTTGGAGCTGTCTGTTGTTGATAGCCTGATCAACTGTCTTCACATATCCGTTACATGTCTGATTTGGCTTTGTGATTCCCGTAAGGGAATAAGTGATTGATACAGTTGAATAATAAATGTGAATAACATGCTAAAATTGGACTCTGGTACTTACATAGAACACAACTACGTTTGTTTTATAATGAGCATGCTAGTCAGTGATATCAAGTTACATCAGTCTTCTTTATTCATAGTTGTTCTAAATGATTTACAGAGTATGGATTTCATGTTGATTTATAGTTATGTTCCTATGACTGTTTACTTTACCATTTTTATCTTGAAATTCATATGTTGGTGCTGCTGAGCGATTATGCTCACCCTTTCAACCTGTTATATATATCACAGATGCCAAAAAGACCAGTCAGACCTTGGAAGACCTTGGCAGAACCGGTCAGACCTGTTATATATATTTGATAATGTCATGTCTAATATGATTTATGTTTACTTTTCAGATCTTACTTAAACAGGACAAATCAGTACTTAACTGAAATCAGTACTTATACTGAAGTTAGAACTTAAGTCATCAGTACTTAAGGTTCAGGAGATATTTATCAGAAGATAATATCAGGATTTAAAGGAAATATTCAGATAAGGAAGGCAGCTGATTTACAGGAAGAGAAGATCTAGATAAACGTAAGAAGAGATATGCATGAAAAAGGAATTCCGTGAAGAATGGAATACTTGGAAGAAAAGATATCTGTTTGATATATTTTAGGAAGCAGAATTATATTCCATATCAATTAGTGATTATCGTGTAACTGTGTACTATATAAACACAGACATAGGGTTTATACCATAAGTGTTATCATTATCGAGAAGATTATTAATTGTAACCCTAACAGCTCTCGTGATATTTGTTCATCACTGAGAGAGGACAGTTCCATACTGTAACAAAGTTTATTATTTTGAATAAAGTTTGTTTTCTATTACTTGAGTTATTAAAGTTCGATTTGATTGTGCTATACACTGTATTCACCCCCTCTCTACAGTGTGTGTGACCTAACAAGTGGTATCAGAGCCTATCTGTTAACACACAAACAGTTTAAGATCCAAAAACAATCATGTCTGAAGTAGAAACTCCAACTAAGCCCACCAAAACTGAAGAACCTCCAAAGACACAAATCCATAGCCGATATGAGGCTATTAGAGTTCCCATATTGACACCATCTGAATATCCCATATGGAAGGTGAGGATGACCATGTTTCTGGAAGTAAAAGATCCGGAATATCTTGATAGAATCAAGGAAGGGCCTCACAAAAAAACCAAGCTCGCTGTTGTAGTTGCAGGTGAAGCAGCAAAGTCAGTACCAAAGGAGAAGAGTGACTACACAGCTGAAGATATCGCATCAATTGCTAAGGATGCTAAGGTACGACACTTACTGCATAGTGCCATTGATAATGTAATGTCAAACAGGGTAATAAACTGCAAGACTACAAAGGAGATATGGGATGCCTTGGAAACAAGATGTCAGGGAACTGATACGATTAAGAAGAACAGGAAGACAATACTCACTCAAGAGTATGAATACTTTGACTCAAAGGCTAATGAGTCATTGACTGATTTATATGATAGATTTGTCAAACTCTTGAATGACTTGTCACTGGTTGATAAGGAATATGATCTTGAAGATTCAAACCTTAAATTCCTGTTGGCTCTTCCTGAAAGCTGGGATTTGAAGGCAACAACAATAAGAGACAACTATAATCTTGATGAAACAACTCTTGATGAAATTTATGGGATGCTCAAGACTCATGAACTTGAGATGGAACAAAGAAGCAAGAGGAAAGGAGGAAAGTCAAGAACAGTTGCTCTTAGGGCTGAAGAAGAATCCCCCAAGGCAACTACCTCAAGGAAAGGCAAGGGTAAAGCTCTCTTCACAAATTCTGATACTGAGTCATCAAGTTCTGATAGTGATGATGACTCGGAATCTGAAAGCTTGCCTGAGACGGATGCTGATGAAGAGATGATGAAGTTGTGTGCTCTTATGGTGAAAGGAAACACGAAGATTGCATACAGATTGTTCAGGAAGGGAAAGAAGTTTTCCAGGAAAGGTGCAAGTTCTGATAAGAAGAATTTCAGAAAATCTGAGGGCAAAGGAGGAAAGTCTGACAGAGGAGATTATACAAATGTCAAATGCTACAACTGTGGTGAGAAAGGCCACATATCTCCTGATTGCAAGAAAGTGAAGAGTGACAAACGCAAGGCTCTTGTCACAAAGAACAAAAGCTGGACAGACACCTCAGATTCTGAAAGTGAGGAGAATTATGCCTTGATGGCAAATGCTGATATGGCAAGTGCTGAAAGCAGTTCTGAAGCTGCTGAGTTGAAGGTACCTCAAACTACTTATGCCTTTCATACTGATGATATTAATGAGTTGAGAAGATATCTTAAAACCATGTTCATTAGCTATAGAGATCAAACTTTAACATGTGAAAGATTAACTTCTGAAAATCTTGCTTGCAAAAAGAGGAATGATTATTTAGAAAAAGAGTTAGTCATGTTCCATCAAACTCAGAAAGATAGAGATGATGCTTTCTATGTTAGGGATGAATTACTTAAAATGAATGAATCTCTAAAAACTGAGTTAGAAAAGAAAAGAGAGATTATCAGGACTTGGACTAACTCTGACAGAACAACTCAGAATTTGTTAAGTAGTGAAAACTGGAAAGAGGGCTTATGTTATGGAGAGGATAAGAATGATAAAGGAACTGTAGATGTTAAGCCTATAGTTGTTAAACAAAAGCCAAAGTTAAAACCTGTTAAGTTTGTAGCTGTAAAGTCTGATACTGAGAAATCAGAAGTTAAAAAGGAATTAACTTCTGACAAACTAAAACAGGAAAAGACAACTGAAGTAAACGTGGGCTTAATGACTAAGAAGCAGCTTAAGCATAAGCTGAAAGATGTTAAGAATGCAAACAAGGTAAAATCACCTAGGAAAAATAGGAATGGAAAGGAAGGTGTGAATAAAAGCAATGATTATAAGCCTGTTCCTGATGCTCCTAGAAAAACATGTCATAACTGTGGAAGTTCTAACCATCTGGCTTCTTTTTGCAGGAAGAATAAGAATATAAACTCCTTACCTTCAAAGTCAGGAGTTAAGAGTCAGTCTGTTAGATATAAGCCACAAAATCCTTGTTTTCATTATGGTAGTTTATGGCATTCCATTTATACTTGTAAGGAATATCATAGTTTGTACTATGATTATTATCAAATAAAACCTTCTTTAAAGAAAGTTACCATTGTTCCTTCTAGTGTAAGTTCTGATTCAAAGTCTGATAGTATAAATTCTGATAAGAAAAATGTTAACATAAACTCTGATGCTAAATCCGCTACAAATATTAACAAACTTAATAAGGCCAAAGGATCCAAGAAAGTCTGGGTCCTTAAAACTAATCATTGGTGGTCTTTGTGATTGCAGGGCAACAAGAAAAACATCCTAGTTCTGGACAGTGGATGTTCAGGACATATGACTGGAAATAAAGCCCTGCTATCAGACTTTATGGAGAAGGCTGGCCCAAGTGTTTCTTATGGAGATGGCAATATTGGAAAAACATTGGGATATGGCAATATCAATCTTGGGAATGTCATCATTAAAAAAGTAGCTCTAGTCTCAGGACTTAAACACAATCTGCTGAGTGTTAGTCAAATCTGTGACAGAGGTTATCATGTGGATTTCTTTGAAGAACACTGTGAAGTTGTAAGTAAATCTACAGGCAAAGTTGTTCTGAAAGGATACAGGCGTGGTAACATTTATGAAGGCAAGCTTTTAACAAGTACTGATGGTTCTGCAATCTGTCTGATGAGTAGAGCATCAATTGAAGAAAGCTGGAATTGGCACAAGAAACTCTCTTATTTAAATTTCAACAATATAAATGAACTAGTCAAGAAAGATCTTATGAGAGGACTGCCAAAGTCAGTATTTGCTCCTGATGGCCTTTGTGATTCTTGTCAGAAGGCTAAACAAAGGAAATCCTCATTCAAGAGCAAGACTGAATCATCAATTCTTGAGCCTTATCACCTACTGCATGTTGATCTATTTGGTCCAGTAAATGTCATGTCTATTGCAAAGAAGAAATATGATATGGTCATAGTGGATGAGTTCACCAGATACACATGGGTGTATTTCTTGCACACAAAAAGTGAAACTGCATCTATCTTGATTGATCATGCCAGGCAACTGGATAAACTGGTCAAAGATTCTGTGAAGATAATAAGAAGTGATAATGGTTCTAAGTTCAAGAATTTGATAATGGAAGAGTTCTGCAAAAACCATGGAATCAAGCAGGAATTTTCTGCTCTTGGAACTCCACAGCAAAATGGAGTTGTTGAAAGAAAGAATAGAACTCTCATTGAAGCTGCACGTACAATGCTTGATGAAGCAAAGCTTCCAACCTATTTCTGGGCTGAAGCTGTGCAGACTGCTTGTTTTACTTAGAACGCAACACTCATTAACAAGCAAGGAAAGACACCATATGAGATGGTGAAGAAAAAGAAGCCAAATCTGAAGTATTTTCACGTATTTGGATGCAAGTGTTTTGTTCTTAAGACTAATCCTGAACAGCTATCCAAATTTGATCTAAAAGCTGATGAAGGAATCTTTGTTGGATATCCACTTCCCATAAAAGCCTTCAGAGTCTATAACTTAAGAACAAGAGTGGTCATGGAATCTATCAATGTCTCTTTTGATGATAAGAAGATTACTGGACTTGAAGATTTCAATGATCATGATCAGCTGAGATTTGAAAATGAAGACTTAAATTCTGATACTGAAAATCCTGACAGTCTAAATCCTGATACTGCAATCTCTGATGGATTAAACTCTGATGTTATTGAAACTGTGGTGACTACGCCAAAGGAAGATGCACCTATGCAGGGGGAGCATACTCAAGATACAACCACATCTCAAGAAGCATCAGAACATACATCTGGCTCTTCAAGTTCTGATTCATCAAGCTCTGATAAGCCAAGTTCTGATAGTTCTGAAAACTTAAATTCTGAAGAATCCAACTCAGAGATCATAGTTTCAGGGGGAGCATCAGAAAATGTTGATGAAGATAGCATGGATCATGGGGGAGCATCCAGTTCTAGAGAAAACCTTCCATCTGCAAGGAAGTGGACTAAATCACATACACCTGACTTAATAATTGGAAATCCTGATGCAAGTGTCAGAACTAGAACAGCTACTTCAAGTGAATGACTTTACAATTCTTTTCTTTCTCAGACTGAACCAAAGAAAGTGGAAGAAGCTCTTCAAGATGCTGATTGGGTGCAAGCAATGCAGGAAGAGTTAAATGAATTTGAAAGAAACAAAGTCTGGACCCTAGTGCCAAGACCAAATAACAGATCTGTTGTTGGTACAAAGTGGGTATTCAGAAACAAAATTGATAGTGATGGCATAATTACAAGAAATAAGGCAAGGTTGGTTGCAAAAGGATATTCTCAACAGGAGGGAATTGATTATGATGAAACATTTGCACTAGTTACTAGATTGGAAGCCATAAGGATATTTTTGGCTTATGCTGCTCACAAAAAGTTTACTGTCTTTCAAATGGATGTGAAAAGTGCTTTTATCAATGGAGAATTGGAGGAGGAAGTATATGTTGAACAACCTCCAGGCTTTGTAGATCCTAAATATCCTAATCATGTCTACAGGCTTGATAAAGCACTTTATGACCTTAAGTAAGCTCCAAGAGCATGGTATGAGACTTTAGCTCAGTTTCTTTTGGAAAGTGGATTTAACAGAGGAACTATAGACAAAACACTGTTCTACCTCAACCATGGAAAGGACTTACTTCTGGTTCAGATATATGTTGATGATATCATCTTTGGTTCTACAAATGACAGACTTTGCAAGATGTTTTCCAAATTGATGCAGTCAAGATATCAAATGAGTATGATGGGGTAACTTAGCTATTTTCTGGGTCTTCAAGTCAAGTAGAATGAAGAAGGCACTTTTATTTGTCAAACTAAGTACACCAGAAATTTGCTGAAGAAATTTAGAATGCAAGATTGTTCAAGTGCATCCACTCACATGACCACTGAAACAAAACTGGATAAGGACACTGGTAAATTAGTAGATATTATTGATTATAGCGGTATGATTGGCTCTCTACTCTATCTAACTGCTAGTAGACCTGATATCATGTATGCTACCTGTCTTTGTACAAGATTTTAAGCAGATCCAAGAGAACCTCACTTAACAGCTGTGAAAAGAATTTTCAAGTATCTTAAAGGAACAGCTAATCTGGGATTGTGGTATCCCAGAGATTCAGATTTTAAACTAATAGGTTACTCAGATGCAGATTTTGCAGGTTGCAAAATTGACAGGAAAAGCACAAGTGGAAGCTGCCAATTTCTTGGAGGCAGATTGGTTTCTTGGTTTAGCAAGAAACAAAAGTTAATTTCCATATCTACTGCAGAAGCAGAATACATTGCTGCAGGAAGCTGTTGTGCACAGATTCTTTGGATGAAGAATCAGTTACTGGATTATGGGTTAACATATTTTAAAATCCCTATTTACTGTGATAATCAAAGTGCTATTGCTATGACAGGTAATCCAGTTCAACACTCAATGACAAAGCACATCGGCATTAGGTACCACTTCATAAGGGAACATGTGGATGAAGGTACAGTGGAATTGCATTTTGTTCCAACAGATCAACTACTAGTAGATATCTTCACAAAACCACTGTGTGAAGCTACTTTTACAAGATTGGTAAATGAACTTGGAATGGTTTCAGGTTCTTTCTCTAAATCTACTTAGCTTTTGTTCTGATGCATCAGACTTTATAATCAGTATTTACAGAAATTACTCTCTTTGTGCACTCTTTGCTTAATTGAAAATTGCTTAAGTACTGATTGTTGTCTGATGTGAACTTCTAAACTCTGATAGTGATATGACTGTTTATGTGACTATTCAATCCTATGAGGATAATTGTGCTACATGCTGACCTAGTAGTCTTTAATATACTAGAGATCCCATGTTAGAATTAATTATTTATGTGGAAATCTATTGACACAAGCAAATTCTGATATTGAGCTTAGTTAAGTTTACTTTGTCTATCTTATTACAAAGTCAAAAACTAGAATAATGCTTCTCATCTGTTAAGTTCTGATGTTAGTAAATCTGTTGAATGTACTAAGTGCTAATAAACCTCACTTATCAAAAGAAAAAAGAACAGAACAAGGAATAAAAATCAGGTACTCCTTTGAGATCTAGAGGAAAAATGTGGAAGGGATGACCCAAGTGCATTGCTGGTATTAAGTAATATACATCAGAAAAGCAAATAATTATTTTTCTTGGTGACTTTTCACACTCTATGATTACTGGAGAAATACTCTGATAAAAGCATAAATTCTGATAAGCAGTCGTGACTCACTCACACTGAGAAGCCACTGTAAAATGGAATTTCAAAAGATGCATAAAATAAGCAGAAAACAGTTGAGGTGGACTCGTGCATGAACTCATTCAAAAGTAAACTTCAGAATAATGACAGATTTTTAGTAAAGTTCTTAGTTATGCCTTATTTCTAAGATGTACTGAAGTGAATCAGACTTTACTCTTTGTCTGATATTTTGCTTAATGCACACACTTACACTCCATATGAATGATGAAAATTACTGTGGCGTTCAATGTTATTTTAGATGAATAGTTTATGTGTCAGATTGCATAAATTCTGAGGACAAGTTTTGATGGAAGTTCTGATAAATAAAAACCGAAGAACCAAAATCAGAATTTGTGTGAAGAATCACAAAGATAGGCTTTCATTTTTCGAGTTAAGAAATCATGTTCTGATGACTGTTAAGTTCTGATATAAGTCTAAATGCTGATATTCAATTCTGATCCTCTACTTGACTTATTTGTGGTTAAAATCTGAAATAGTCTTATTTTAAATGAGAATATGAACGGGTAAGATATTAACAGTCCATACAATTAGGGTTAGTGGAACACGTACATGCACAGTAATTTTTACTTGTTTCTTGTGCGCATTAAACCATGTTTTACTTTTCCAATGACTGTTTTTCTTCTTCCCAGTCTAGGAAGACGAGGTAGAATTATTTCTACCTGTACGCATTAAATTATCCCCGCGTCTCCTGGCATTCTATTGCCTATATAAAACCCTCACCTCACATCAGCCTCCACATCATTTCTTTTCTCA
The DNA here is from genome assembly GCF_009905375.1 of Apium graveolens. NCBI lineage: Eukaryota > Viridiplantae > Streptophyta > Magnoliopsida > Apiales > Apiaceae > Apium > Apium graveolens. Next base: position 165,413,518 of record NC_133653.1, on the reverse strand, counting down.
CATACTCATTTTTTCCTTCATACCAACACAGGAGGTTCTCACAGACCTCCTGTTCTTTTACATGGACTACCATCGCCATCTGGAGCGATTGGAAGGAGAAAGGCTGGAAGCTCTCCGCCAACAAGAGCGAATCATATGACTCGCTATTCTTTTTGTAGAGAGTCAGAAGAAGAAATAATTTGTTTTCTTCTTCATGTTTTTCTTCATCGTCAGCTTTGTCCGGCTTCTTAGCCAAAGACAAAAGTTGTTGATGTTAAGTTTAGAAGCTTAGGAGAGTCTTGTAATGCTCTGATGTAATTTCAATTTCATGAATGTATTCTCTTAATATATTAATGGAATTTCTTATTTTTGCAAGATTCTGTCTCTGAGATGTTTGCAATTTTACTGCACTGTTAAATCCTGATATATCAATATTCTGATGACCATTTTAATTATTGATTTAAATTAAGTTCTGATTTTAAAATATCAGTACTTGTTTACTTGATTTATTTTTTGGTCATTCTCACACTTGAATTTTTTTTACAGAATATTGGTTTTGTAGTGAAAATAATTAAATAAGTGGGAACAGTTTAAATTTTGAATTAAAACTGACTTACCTCAATTAATGGGATTACTGGGTAAGTGGAACAGTTTTTCCTTGAAAAACTGCATGTGATAAGTAATGATTACTGCTTTCCCGTGCCCATAAATATTCATAATTGTTGCATGTCTGACAGGTGTCCAACGGTTATTTTTTTTTTCACCAAGTATAAGTAAGAGAGAGAGAAAATTATACAATCTTTTATTTACTTTTACACTTTATCTCTCTTTCTTTGCTTTTACTTTCTCTCATCTCCTGACGTTGGTTTTTCATACAGACATTTTATCAAACACCTTACAGGCAATTTTAATTTTCAATTTTTCTCATGGCACCTAAGGATTTGATCATCGATGGAGCCAAGTTCGTTCCCAACAACTATGCTGCGATTTTAAATCATGATGAAGCTCCGTCTGAGTTGCATTTTGTGTAAGATCTTCTTGCACACGGTGAAATTGGGTATGCATTGATCCAGCCTTCAGTTTTTTCAAGCCAACAAGTTCTGACGTTTTGGAGGACTGGGCATTTTGATAATGGTGGTGCAACTGGTACTCCCAGCATTGTTTTTGAAGTCAATGATGATGAGCATGTGGTAACTCCTGGAACAGTTCGCAAGGCTTTACATTTACCAGAAGGCAGCATTTTCTCAACACCGGAGGAACCAGCTCTACAGCAGCTCATGGCCAGTTTGGGGTATGAGAAGAGTTTGGCTAAGCTTGGACAGTTGAAACGAGCACATATCAGAAAGGAATGGAACTTTTTCTTCGACTGCATCACTAAATCCTTCGGGAATAAGTGTTTCAACTTTGATGCCATTCCAATAATGAGTCAGCATATCGGGTATGCTATTATTAACCAAACTCGTTTTGATTTTGCAAGTGCTGTGATAGGTTTTATAGGGGATAGGATGACAGAGGATAGGAATGTTGTCTACTTTGCTAGATTATGTCAGCTTATATATAATTTCTGTTGTGCTGATGAACCCCAACCTACCACTGACTTATTTCCACCCTTTAAACTTGCAAAACGGGCTTTTAATGACTTGGTAAATGCTGACCTTAAGAAAACGGTGGTTAGACCATTACAGATTCCTCAGTCTGTAAAACAGATCCTGGTAAATGCTGATCCTCAAACCTATAGATCTGTTTATCCTGATGTTCAACCTACCACCATATCCCAAACACCACACCAACCATCAGAAAATACCACACATACATCTATACCTCAACCCTCTCTCAGAACATATCTCAAAACATATCTCACACCTTCACAGACAGCTCAACCTTCATCTTCAGCACCTACTGTGAAGCCTTCATCTGCCAAGCCCAAGAGGACAAAGACTGTTCCTCAGACACCACAGAAGAGAAGGAGGATTATTCTGAGAGATGAGTCAGACAGTGAGGAACAGGTTTCTGCATCAGAACATGTTGTAAAAGAAGCTGAGAAGGTTCCTTCTCAGAAAGATTCTGGAATTGGGGGATCTAAGCTTCTCAAAAGGCTTAGAAGAATGACTTCTGCTGAACCTCCCAAGGAATCCCCACCTTCAAAGAGATACAAGAAACAGAGAGCTAAAAGGCCAGCTTCAGATGATGAGGAAGCAGCAGCTAAGGAAGGAGATCAGGAATCTCTGATCTCAAAAGAACCAGAATTTGTTGAAGCTACTGCATCTCCCTCTCCATTATCCCCAACTCAGGAAGCTGCTACAGACAAGGCAAACACACCATCTGTGTCTCCTGTACATGAAACTGTATCTCCTATAGACCCAGGCACAAGTGCTGAAATTGATATTCATAACCTTGTTGTGCCTGAGGTTCTCTACTTAGAAGCTCCAACAGCAATTAATCCATCAACAACACCTGTTACTGATGCTAATCAAACTCCAGAATTGTCTACAACACCTTCTCTGCATCTAGATGTTGATGATCAGAATATAGGTGAGCATCAGGATATGGATGTTGATCAGAACTTGGAAACATATCAGCACTTAGAGGATGATGCTGACGCCTCTATTGCTTCTCATACTGTTGTTTTATCATAAGATGCTGATTCTGTCAGTTCTGATGCTTCAAATGCTGATGTTACTGGTGATGCTGCTATTAACGCAAATGCTGATGCAGCTGGTCTTTCAGGACATGCACCTCGACAAACTGTTCATAAATCTGAACTAGTTAAGAAGTTTGTTACAAGAGCAGCACCAGTACCTTGGAGTGAAACTCCTAGAGGACAGGAGTGGACTAAGGAATGGAACTCAGTTACCTTTGTTCCATCTGAAAAGATTCTTGCTCAGCACTTGGCAAAAGCTGATGAAATGTTAATTAATGAAGATTTCAAGACACAGATTCGAGTCACTGCATTGAGTACTAGACATCTGCAAGGTCTCCATTCAACAACTTATGCAGAGTTACGTCAAGTTAAGGAAGAATTGCTCAAGCAAGATATGACTAGGAAACTTGATAAGAAAAAATTCTTCCAACCTACCTTTGACAGAGTTGTTTACATTGAGAAGACCCAAGAGAAGCAACAGTCTCAGATTGATGATATTTTGAAACATCAAGCTTCTCAGCAATCACAACTCGATGAAATCCAAGCCTCAGTGGAATTGCTTGTCTCTCTTCTCTTACATGCTGATGTCAAAAAGGGGGAGAAAGTAATTAAGTCCAAATGCAAAACTGTTAAGACACTGAAGGGAAAGGATGATGAAAAAGATGACCAGGGAAACTCTGGAATGGGTGGAGGTCATGGTCAAGGTAGAAGTTTCTCATCAAGAAGAGCTGAAATTACAAGTCACAGGATAAGTTTTGATGCTGGAAAAAGAATTACTTCTGCTACTGGTAAAAGGATAAATTCTAATGAACTTCTGGATCTTGATGAAGAAATATCAAGGCAGTTATTTCTGAAAGAAAATCCAGGAATGGACTTGGAGAGTCTGATGGAAGAAGAAGCTAGACTTAAGTCAGAAAACGTCAATTCTAAATCTGAAGCTTCTGTTGGTAAAAAGAAACTTCCAAAGGCCAAAGGCATTGTGATAAAAGAAAGAACAAGTTCTGAAGCAACCAAGGCTAAATCACAATTGCAGATAGATCCAAGGTCCAAGGGCAAAGAGAAAGTTGGTGAACCTATCAAGGTTTATGTGCCTCCTGTGGATGAAGAAATTACTATTGAAGATGTTGATCTTGCTCTAACTTCAAGAAAAATTTCAAAGACAACCTCTGACATGGCTCAAGTTGTTCAGAGTAAAGATATAGTTAGTTCTGATATTTCAAAGAAGCAAGTAACCTCTGACATAGCTCAAGTTAACTTGATATCAGAAGATAAATCAAAGGAAACCTCTGACATTGCTCATGTTAAACCTTCAAAGATACTCCTACTAGGATTCACCAAAGCCAAACAGACTCAACCTTTGAAGACTGCTGCAAGTTGTTTTGAAGCAAGAGTGGTTACTGGAAAGGAAGCAAGAGATAAATCTGGATTGGGTAGTGTTGATGAAAGAAGAATACAGAACACAACCAGTGATCCAACTTCCTTAAAGTGAACCAGGTATTGAAGCAAATCCTAAAAGATTGAATCAACTAGAATCTGTACAGATGGTTTACCAAACCTACTTGAGAGAATACATCTTGTTGTACTTCATGACAGATGGTAGGGTTTTTCATATAAGGGAAAATGCCATTCCACTGAAGTATTTTGAAGAATTGGAACATGTATTATTCTTACTTCAAGTGAATGGCGAAATAACATAAAGTGCTGCAAACTATTTGAAGAGTCAAATTCAGAAACAGAAAAGGCTTTATTATGTTACGTCTGACAGCATATATCTTCCAAAGTACAGAGATCACAAGGGTGATATTGTTGAGATGAAGCCTAACTCTGCTAAGATTATAACTACCGTTCTGGGTTACAAGGCTGTGGAATTCAATCTTGATTCTGACAAGGCATATTTGATCAACCTGGATCAGGACATAAGGAAAGCTAAAATTAATGATCTCAGGGCTGCAATCTTTCAAACTGGTGAAGATTCTGCAGAACTTAAGGATGCTAAAAGGAGGATGATTGATGAACTCAGATATGCTGAGAAATGTTTGTTAAAGAATTATCTCAGAACAACTCCTGACATCAGAGAGATCAGAAAGTGAAGCCAAGTCAAGATCTACAACTGCTCAAATTCTGATATGTATACAGACTTAAGTTGTTATCAGATGTTAAAGTTGGTAAAACTTTAAGGACTGTAAGTTGTAGTTATCTAGTCAAGTTCTCATGCATTTGTACTTAATGTTTTTGACATCATCAAATATCTGTTAAACTTTTATATTATGCTAATTTACAAGTTGGGGGAGATTGTTAGATATATTTGATAATGTCATGTCTAATATGTTTATGTTTAGTTTTCAGATCTTACTTAAACAGGACAAATCAGTACTTAACTGAAATCAGTACTTATACTGAAGTCAGAACTTAAGTCATCAGTACTTAAGGTTCAGGAGATATTTATCAGAAGATAATATCAGGATTTAAAGGAAATATTTAGATAAGGAAGGCAGCTGATTTACAGGAAGAGAAGATCTAGACAAACGTAAGAAGAGATATGCATGAAGAAGGAATTCCGTGAAGAATGGAATACTTGGAAGAAAAGATATATGTTTGATATATTTTAGAAAGCAGAATTATATTCCATATCAATTAGTGATTATCTTGTAACTGTGTAGTATATAAACACAGACATAGGGTTTACACTATAAGTGTTATCATTATCGAGAAGATTATTAATTGTAACCCTAGCAGCTCTCGTGATATTTGTTCATCACTGAGAGAGGACAGTTCCATACTGTAACATAGTTTATTGTTTTGAATAAAGTTTGTTTTCTGTTACTTGAGTTATTAAAGTTCAATTTGATTGTGCTATACACTATATTCACCCCCCTCTACAGTGTGTGTGACCTAACATATATTGTGGCTTGTTGTGTTTAGTGTTGTCAACTTCTGACCCCGGGGTTGAGGCCGTCACAACATGTACCCATTAATACAAACATGCTTGCTTTTTAAATTAAAACCAATCACATCTTAAACCTAAACAAAACATCACATTGACTCGATCAAGATTTTCAAACCAATTTCTTTCTAAAACTATGTTTCATCCAAGTTTTTCAATCAAAACAATGACATGCAAGTAGCACAAATCAACATGCAAGTTCAAAGATCATGAATCAACTTTAATCCAAGCTAAAAACTATCAACCAACATCATATTGAACCATTCCTCTTAAAAACCAAACCTTACAACAAATTTACGAACCAAAAATATTTGTAAAACTCAAAATCAATATCAAATTCCATCTTAAATATACTAAATTCATTACTCTAAACTACAACTAACCTTTTTAACTCTTATAAGCCAAAATTGATAACATGCAATCACAAAACTTGACATGTGTTGAGTGGCATTTATGTCACTTTATAACGCTCCGTAAAGCATTGAATTGGTGATTTGTACTCGAGTTGTTAGTGTTTTTAACGTGTTTTGTAGTGTTTTTGCATTTTAGGCATTTAACAGGCATTATTTTGATGCTAATATGGTGTTAGGATGGTTTCTAGAATAAAAGCTCATGAAAAGACCAACTTAAATCAGCAAGAAAAGAAGAAGTCAGAAAATTATCCAGAGAGTCAGCACACCCATGCTGTAGAAGCGTGCGGCCGTGCCAGGATGGTAGAAGTACAGTGCGCCCGCGCTGATCAAGCGCGCGGCCGCGCCAGGTCGAGATAAAAGAATCCTGATTCTCTTGTGATTCTGATTGATGGACTTCTACTCTGCATAGGCTACTATATATAAATAACTTAAGGCCATTTTTCATAACAAGATGTACCAGAGCTTAAGGAGAAGGCGTAAGAAGACCGTAGAGCACAATTCAACCAAGGCAAAGAAGATCTAGTTTATACTTGTGATTCTTTGTTTTAAGTTGTAACTTTGGATGCTAGTTTTCTTATTGATGAACCTATACTCTTGTTTCATACTTGGTTTATTATTTATTCAGTGTAAAGACTACGTTTATTATACCATGCTTTCATCGGAACCCACGTTGATGATGAGTCCGATTATGGGCTAATCGTTATCATGGGGTTCTAACGGATTTATTTATGGATTTCTTTAGTTAATTCATTTCGATGCCTTAGTGTGTGGTGATTGTATGATAACCTAGTATTGGTTGTGCTTATTCGTCTTATGAGCGTCGCGAACTTATAAGATAGTGTGTTAATCTTTAATGAAGCGAAAGTGAATTTAAGGGTTTAGAACTTGTCATGCTAGCATAGGTTCATGTATTTGATATGCATGATTCGTAGGTAATTTTAACCATCTTACTTGCCCTATGTAATCACGATAGATAACTTGTGCATTAAACCGTTATGTTGTCAAATTCTATAGACATATAGGGTCTCAATATAATTGGTGTCTATTCAGCTTCTATCTCTTTTGTGGATGTCTGGTAGTATGGAATTCGAATGAAAATTGGCGTTTATCAGTTTCGTGTTATCTGATTAGTGTTATCACCACTACACGCTAAGGTTAAGAACTAAAAGGCTATTGAATGAAGTATTTAATGAAGTTAGAATCCCATGTTTATGTCATATAGTATTCAACTCTCTTTAATCTCTTAGTTAATGTTCTTTAGTATAATCTCTTAGTTCATTGTAGTTATAAACAACCTCAATTTGTGATGTTCTTGAGGCTGATTGCTTCTTTGAAGTATTCATCTTAGCATTGGATAATAACCATACCATTGTTGCATAAATACATTGATTGAAATTAACCTAAACCAATCCCTGTGGGAACGGACTAGAATTTATTCTATATTACTTGCGATCGCGTACACTTTCGTGAATATTAGCACGTGTTCTAGCCCTAACAACATGCATATGACATTTAACCAAAAATTCATCCAAATCAATTACACAATCAACTCAAAACACACAATTCGAATCTAACTATGAAAAATCATCGATTTTTAACAAATAATTTCAACCCAATTTCTTTTAAACTAAAAGTACCATTCAGTTTCTTTCAAAAACAACAACATGTAACTTTCAAACCAAGTGTTTTCAATTTGTTAGAGCTCAGACTAGCATCATAGCTCACCACTGACTCATCGGAGTTCATAACCGCTGACGGTGGCTTCTCGGCGGTGCCCTCAATCGAGGGTATCCTGCCCAAAAACCACGGATTCTCAAGTAGCACACAAAACAACTAACATGCATACAATCAACATCACTTTTCTGCAAAGATTCAAACCAAAAATCAAATCAAACTCAAGAACCGAGAGGTTCTTGGTTCAAATCGAACACCACATACACAAACACACACATGTAAACATGTATGTATATATTTAAAGCATAAGGAACTCAAATATGAAATAAAGATTGAGTTTTAATGGAAGATCTGAAGGAAAGAAGAGAAAGAGGGAGATATATACCGATGGAGAGAGAGATATATATACCGATGGAGAGAGAGAGAAAGCCGAGAGAGAAAAGAGAGAAGAGAGAGACCAGAAAGAGAAAGAAGAAAGGGAGAGGGAGTATATATATTATACTAAGGGCAAAAAGGTAATTAGCAATTCATACTTCTTTCTTTTTCTTTTATTTACAAAAATTATAATAAAATAAATGTAATTTACCTATACACAAGGTGCAAATAGCTGAACTTTTATTTATATAAAATAAAACATAAAATTAGCTCTTCACCCATATTTTTAAATAAATTTTTGAGCGAATAGATTGTTTATTATGGATTTTACAAATAAATTCCTAATAATAGAAATAGACTTCATAAACTCATTTTAAAATATCAGAACATCCAAATAAATCCAACTATCATTTTTAAAAAGTATCTGGGATTATTCCAGAGCTAATGAAACAAATTTTGCACTTTGATCACATTTCAGTTATTTAATAAAAATATATAAGGACCATTAAATCCTTATCTAAATCCAATAAATCCTTTTTAAAATCATTTAAAAACTCGTGAATCACGGATTCATACTCGTAACCATCAAATAACATATATTCACATAATACTAGCCACCACAATTCGTATCTATACACCTTAGCAATTAGTTCCCTTTTTAATTACTAATTACGTGAGTACCAATTGCTTGATAGATCCATTAACAAGGTAACTTTTCAAATATAAACTCAAATCATCGAAATACACAAAGGTATTCGCATTTATCAGAACTTACTATAATCCTCAATTTTATTATTCTTAATCCTTCTTATTTAATCCATCCTTTAAACAATGGGTCCCGTTCTACTTGACGGCCCGACAATCACAGCTTAAGCCCTTAGCTGACTCATTAAACTGGAAAGAGACTTTGCTCGTTTCTTATTACTATTTCACAAAAATTATACATAAACCACAAAATCATTTATCTTTTTAAAATATTCACATAAATCCATGTAACAGCACATGAACTATACTTTATTCATATAAATACATTGCAAAAATCTCAGTCGCCACAATCTACCCCCTTAAAAGGATTGTGTCCTCAGAATCGAGTCTAAACGAACAAATGGGGATACTCTTCTCACATTTCGCTTTCTAATGCCCAAGTTGATTCTTCGACTTTATGATTTCTCCATAAAATTCTAACTAATGGTACCACTTTATTTCTAAGCGCTTTCTCTTTTCGGTCTAGAATTCGCACGGGTTGTTCCACATAAGATAGATCTTGCTGAATTTCCACTGGTTCCAATTCGATCACATGGCTAGAATCCGCATTATACTTCTTTAGAAGAGAGATGTGAAATACGTTATGAAGATGTTTCATTTGCGGAGGTAACGCTAACTCGTAAGCCACTTTTCCAACTTGCTTCAATACTTCGAATGGCCCAATATATCTGGGACTCAGTTTTCCCTTCTTTCCGAATCTAAATAAGCCTTTCCATGGAGATATCTTTATTAACGCTTTGTCTCCTGGTTCAAATAGCATATCCTTTCAGTCCTGATCAGCATATTTCTTTTGTCGATCTTGAACAGCTACCAGTCTTTTACGAATCACTTCCATTTTCTCTTTAGTTTGTTGGACCAGTGCTGGGCCCAACAACTTGCGCTCATCAACTTCATCCTAATACATACGAGATCTAAATTTCCTTCCATACAATGCTTCATAAGGAGGCATGCCAATACTTGCGTGATAACTATTATTGTTGGAAAATTCAATTAATGGCAAATGATCGTCCAATTTCCTTTGAAATCCAACGCACAGGTTCTCATTATATCCTCGATCATTTGAATAGTTCTTTCGCTTTGTCCATCGGTCTGCGGATGATACAAAGTGCTCATTTTTAACTTCATTCCCAAATGATCATGGAATTATCGCCAAAATCTCGTGTTAAATCTCATATCTCTATCTGACACGATAGACATTGGTACTCCATATCGTATTACAACTTCGTCCAGATATAGCTTGAACAATCTTTCCAATGAGAATCTTTCGTTGATAGGCAAAAAATGCACTGACTTTGTAAGTCAATCGATAATCACCCAAATCGCATCATGATTAGCCTTGGCCTTTGGTAATCCTATCACGAAATCCATTGCGACATGTTCCCACTTCCATTCAGGTATGTCCAGTGGTTGAAGCAATCCACTGGGTCATTGATGTTCTTCTTTTACTCTTTGACACGTGTAACACTTAATTATCTCTATTGTGATTTCCTTTTTCATATTTGGCCAATAATAATTCTCTTTCAAATCCTTGTACATTTCGTACTTCCTGGATGAATAAAAAATCTTGAATTATGTGCTTCATGTAAGATTTCATTCTTTAATTTCGCAACATTAGGAATCCAGATATGTGAATAAACTCTGTATATTCCTTTATCATCCTTTTGAGCTCTAACCTCTTCTCCTGTCAACCTGTTCTTCTCGTGCTCTATCACTTGCTCCTGACAATGTCGAATCTTTTCCAAAATCTCTGGCTAAAATGCCATCACGTACATCACTTCACTTGTCATTTCCAGAATTTGTACCTCTATTTCTAATTCCTTGAATTCCTTGATCAATTCTTCGGACGCAGTTAACAGACTCAATCTTTCCTTCCGACTTAGCGCATCTGCTACAACATTCGCCTTTCCGAGATGATAACTTATTGTACAGCCATAATCTTTGATTAATTCCAACCATCTTCTTTGTCTCATGTTCAACTCCTTCTGCGTAAAGATATACTTTAAGTTGTTGTGATTCGTACAAATTTCATATTTCTCTCCGTACAAATAGTGTCTCCAAATCTTAAGTGCAAACACAATTGCTTCTAACTCCAAATCATGTGTAGGATACTTCTGCTCGTGCGGATTCAATTGCCTTGACGTATATGCTATAACCTTTATGTGATGCATCAACACACAACCTAATCTTTTATATAAAGCATCGCTATACACCATAAATTCGCCTTTCTCATCAGGAAAACCCAATATTGGTGCTGAAAATAACCTTTAATTTAGCTCTTGAAAGCTTTCTTCACACTTATCTGTCCAAACAAACTTTTCATTTTTCCTTGTCAACTTTGTTAGGGGAACTGTAGTCTTAAAAAAATCCTGAACGAATCATCGATAATAACCAGCTAGTGCCAAAAAGCTTCTCACTTCCATTGAAGTCTTTGATCTTTCCCAATTCATAACAACTTCAATATTTGTAGGGTCCACTTTGATCCCTTCACTATTGACACCATGTCCAAGAAACTAAACTTCTTTCAACCAAAACTTGCATTTAGAAAATTTCGCGTACAATTTCTCTTTTCTCAGAATTTCCAAAGCAATCTCCAAATGCTCTATGTGCTCTGCTTCTGATCTTGAGTAAATCAAGATATCGTTGATAAACACTATCAAAAACTTGTCCAAGTATTTCTTGAATACTCGATTCATAAGATCCATAAAAGTAGCTGGCGCATTTGTCAATCCAAATGCCATTACCAAGAATTCATAATATCCATATCTCGCTCGAAACGCCGTCTTGGGTATATCTTCCTCCTTAATCTTTAATTGATGGTATCCAGATCTTAAGTCGATCTTTGAGAAATATGTAGCTTCTTTTAGCTGATCAAACAAATCATCGATTCGTGAGAGAGGGTACTTATTTTCTTAGTTAACTTATTGAGTTCGAGATAATCGATACACAATCTCATGCTTCCATTTTTTCTTTACGAACAGCAGTGGTGCACCCCACGGGGAAACACTCGGTCGAATCACTCCTTTATCCAATAATTTCTACAATTGTGTCGCTAGTTCCTTCATTTTAATGGGTGCCATTCGATAAGGGGCTTTCAAAATTTATTCCGTTTCAGGAGCCAAATCAATCGTAAATTCGATCTCTCGATCTGGAGGTAGTCCAAATAATTCATCAGGAAACTCTTTAACTATAAGAATGTCCTCAATCTTTAAGGATTCCTTCTCTACATCCTTTAACTGAGCCAAATAGGCTTCGCATCCTCGTCGTAACAATCTTCTTGTCTGAATCGCCATTAGAAACTTCCTACCTTGCTTCTTTCCTTTGAATATCACTTCAGTTCCATACTTGGTCCTCAATTTCACTTTCTTATTTCTACACTCGATTTTCGCATCATGGTTTACTAATCAATCCATTTCGAGAATAATGTCGAATTCTCCCAACTTAAACAGAATTAAGTCAATAGAAAAATGCCGACCTTCTATAACGATATCGCAATTGGGACAAATTCTATTGGCAGTAACTCTTTCCTAATTTTCTACTTCTGTAATCAAGTTAGATTCTAAAGGGTACGTAATACACTTTAGTCTATAAAAAACACTTTCAGAAATAAATGATTTAGTAGCCCAGAATCCATTAACACTTTGACTTCTACTGAATATATAACAAGCGTACCTGCTACCAGATCTGCATCCTGCAGCGCATCTTTCATCGTCATATTAAACATCTGCGCCCTTGGCTGAACTATTTGTGCTGGTGGCGGAGGTGGTCCAGCAATCCTAAGAACATTTGCCTTCTGTACAGGCTCCTTGCAATTCCTTGCCATATGGCTAACTTTCTCACACTTAAAACAAGTCAACTCTGGCTTTCCTGAAATGTTTGTGCATTCAGATGAATAATGTCCTTTCTGGTTACACTTGAAGCACGTCACGTTGAGCTTATTACATCTCCTACGGTGTCTTTTTATGCAAGTATTGCACTCCTGAATCTGGGGTTTACTCTCCTTCGTTGACTATCCAGCTTTCTGAAAACGATTCTTTTGATTCCCATTTTTGGGTTTAAACCTCTGAAATTTCTGGTTCTGACTTCCCACATTCTTTCCAAACTTCCCTCTAAACTTGGAACTTCCCTGATCTTGTTCTGAATCCTCAAACTTTCTTTTATTTCCTTCTTTTTCCCTTTTAGTTTCTTCTCTTTCTCCTTCTACGATCACGGCTTTCTGTACAAAAGCAGCGCAAGTCCTTATCTCAAGAAGAGCCACTTGACTACAAATCCATGGCTTAAGTCCTTGTTGAAACCCCTTAGATTTCTTTGCTTTTGTATTCACGTACTTAGGCACAAACCTTGCTAACTTTAAAACCTTTACTTCATATTTAGCTACCATTATATTCTCTTGCTTTAAATACAAAAACCTCATTTCTAACTGATCTTGCATGTAACATGGTAAGTATTTCTTTAAAAACAACTCTGTAAACTTCTCTCATGATATAGCTTCTCCTTCAAGCAACGCCTTAGTAGATTCCCACCAGTAACTAGCTTCATCCTTAAGGTAATAACTTGCATATTGTGCCTTCTTATCGTCCTTAACCTCCGTTACCTCAAAGGCTTTCTCCATTTCTCTCAACCAGGACTGAGATTTAATTGGATCTGGCAAACCTACAAACTCCGGGGGATGAACGGATTGAAAATGTTTGAAATTCCTGACTCTAGGGGCTAAGGGTTGTTGCAAAAGTTGGAAGAGTTGGTTCATCATAGGGGTGTCTTGGTTTTGAGTTTGAGTTTCTTCTTCTTGGTGATTTGGTGAAGTGGCCATTTTATAAACCTGATAAGCAATTATTAGCAATATGATAGCATGGCATTCATAACAATAAGGATTCTTTTAGGAATAGTTTTACGGGTTTTAAGTTTTACCCAGTTGCTCATGCAATCCTATTACTACATAATTCACTCACTGGTTAGGGTTCTCAAATGACATAAGGTGTATTATCACAAAGTTGTTTGAATATGGTCACTTAGAGAATAGAATATGCAAATTAGTTTATGAAACTTAAGATTCCGTAGTATAGAAACAAGATACATAGATAGATAATTTATGGAATTCATCGGTTTCTTGCAAGATAACCAAGGTACATAGATAAATAGTTCAAGTACAATAATTTCTGGGAATAAGGTACAATAACATAGCAGGGTTAAACTAAGGAAAAACTAGAAAATATCCACCTATAAACCCCTAACTTCTATCTAGCTACTACTACAACAACGAACACTAAGTTCCGAAATATAATACCTCATGAAAAGAAAAGAGGATCCCGACGTCCGACCAAATATCCCAAAGCCTTCAGGAGCTGAAAAGAAATAACAACCATAACAACTATGGGCTCCACCAGATGTCCCGTCTGATCTCACAATCTCACTAACCATCAAAATTAAGAATCTCCATCAATACTGACAGCATCCAACGAATAATCTTATGAACCCTTCAGGCCTCGACATCAGCATTACTGGAAGATAGTCCATCATCCAACCGCCTACGGGCAACCTACTCCACCATCTCAATATGAACTCTCCATTCGGTCTCCAGCACTAACATCTGCTGCCTAGACTCGCGTGCCATTCTATCTACTAAGGTTCCCAACTCAGGGATACGAGAGTACACAAAGTCTCGGTCCTAAGATAACTTGCCATTAACATGGGCAGGCACAGGTACAACAGGATATCGCTCAGGGGCTGGGGTCCCTAGTACTGGTCTCAGGAGAGAAACAGGGATAGGGGCCTCACTGCTCTCCGATGGATCCTCCTCAGGGTCTAAACTAATATACAGGGGCTCCACTGATGGGGGTGGAATAGATTCCACTGAAGAACCAGGCAACAAACTATCCTCAAAATCAGCATCACTACTACTAGTAGAGTCCTGAGATGAAACATAAAACCACAGCCAAGAAAACAGTATTAAAAATAAATAAAACCTCCAACTGACTCAATGCCTCTATTTATCACCTTAACCTATTTATTTAACTTAGACTATACTTAATAGTCTAACTCAACTCTATATGAGTCAAACACTCTCGCAATCTAGTTACCCAAATACCCTTTTATCCTAACATATCTCAGGGACTAGATCATGTAGCTCTGATACCAACATGTGACGCCCTCAATCTCGGGGTTAGGAAATGAGGACCCATACACCAATATACTAATACCATAATAGCATAAATATAATAAATCTCGATACTAACAGGATCTAAACAGGATAAAGTATGAGACAAGATTACAATTACCAACTAGAAAATAATATTATTACAACCCAAAATATGAATATATTCAAATTATTTGATTCTGACTTGGAATCGAGAGATAACCCAAAAGTATCTAATTATGCTAATTCACTTCCCACCATTGTTTTCTCACACAGCAACTACTTGATCTTGCATCTGAAATCCCTCAACACGATAGGGACCGCCAGGAACGCTTTTGCGAGTGGTACGCCTAAGTCTAATCATCTTCTTGCTTAACTGCCATGGTTACATCAAAGCAAATAAATGAGCAAAGACGCTCAGCAAGTAACTATATATCAGTTCTAAATATCAACATAAATAACATTAGATGAGGCATTCTATTTCTGGATAAAACTAAGCTAGGGGCAGTATTCTTTTAATGGCTAGGTAAAGGCATTGAAAAAGGTTTCGGGATTTCAAGTTTCAAGGTTTGGAAGAAAGCAGACATTCATCACAATCAATAACAGGGTTCTTAAGAAGTTTATCATTGCATATGAAGCGATCATTCAAGCTTTGAGAATCAATAACAACATAAAGTGACAGGGTTCTTGATCAAATTTCATCACTTTAAAGAAGATACAACTCATTCTATTTCATTTCAAGTAATTAAGAAAGTTGCTTTATCAAAGATAGACATTACCCTTTTATAAAATATTAAAGAACCCTTGATTGGAATATCCATATTTTAAATATAATACGGATGATCAGCCCGTACTGACCTGCATCCAGTCATTAAGGTACCTATGACATTATTTCAGCCTTATAGTGGACTAGCCCCGCTTGCCTCATATGACTGTACTAGTACTACTAGCCTCTTACATCTCTATCCAATCTTCAAGGAATTCATTTGGAAAACCTTTGTGTTGGAATACATCAAATTTTATCTAAATTCAGTCTTAACATTAACGATAAGTGAAATCATTTGGACTCTTTCAAGTCGAAAGTTATTCTTAAGTTCAATTCAAGAATTCATGGAAAGTGAACAAATCGATAGTAAGCAGGGATCATAAGTTGAAGATAGTGATCAAACGTTAATCAGTGTATAAGGTGGTAATAAGGATAGTTCTAATGAACGATACGTAACAAGGCATAAGGAATTATTGGGGAAATCTCAGTTAAGAAGATATGACATATAAAAAGTTCATAAGGCTCTCTTTAAGGTCGAGAGGATCATAAGTTAACAAAATATAAGGATAGAGTATACGTATTTGAAATAAAGGGGTTACTAGTAAGGTTCATCACAAGGATTGATAACAGATTTATCGCAAGGGACGATAACTTGGTTTCCACAAGAATCAACAACATGTTTTACAAGAAGTCTTTAATCTATCATGGCATCAACAATAATCTTTCTGTAATCAATTCATAATAGAAGGCAGAGTTACTTGCCTCAAAAAGCTTTCCTGCTTAATGGAACATGAGCTACTGCCACCTAAGATATCCTTCCATTTTACTAGCCTGAATGCATCTGCTATCCAAATCTACAATACAAAATAGAACCCTATCGATTCCCGACATTTCTCAGAACGTCTAACTCCTACCCCAAACATTTTAAACTTTAACTTACAAACACGAGTATGATCACATAGCACATAATATGATATACTCTTATACTCTTAGTATTGTAACTAGTTTAATACTCAGCATTAAGCAAATAATCACTGATTCGAATATCACGACATAAAAACAACTTTTCCCTTTTTTATCAAAAAAAATTCGAACCAAACATAATAGAACCAAATTAATTCCTTTGATTGTCACCATGCACCCACTAATATAAACATGCATGCTTTTTAGATTAAAACCAATCTTATCTCAAACCTAAACAAAACATCACATTGACTCAATCAAGTTTTTCAAACCAATTTCATTTTAAAACTATGTCCCATCCAAGTTTTTTAATCAAAACAATGACATGCAAGTAGCACAAATCAACATGCAAGTTCAAAGATCATGAATCAACTTTATTGTAACGCCCCCAAATCCGGGGTCAGAGGATTTGGCCGTCACGATAAAATCTCAATCCAAATTAACCTGTTAAATCAATAAATAAATGCCAGCGGAAGATATTTAGCAAAAATGACCCCAAACTAATCCAAGATCTTTTAAGGTTACAGTTTTAGAAACAAGAATTCCAAATTCCATCAATAAATTTTTCACTTTCTTTTAAAACTCTTTTCAATAAATTCTAACTTAAAACTAAACCCACTAGTATAACTTTGAAATGAAGTATACTAGGCCCAAATAAAATAAACAACTATAATATAGTATAATATAAACAACTTTACATAATAAAACTTACACTAGCCCGCAAAGCTTGGACCAACCACCTTCCAAGAGCTTCTTCTTTGCTTCCTTGAATTACGCAGCTAAACAGCGCAAGCTAATCCTTACTGGAGGTTAAATTTGAAAACAGGCAAGTATGAGTGAAAGAAATGCTCAGCAAGATCATTATAGCGAATATAAGGTTGTTTTGATATAAAACCGACATCTGCATTAGAGCAGAACATTTAAAATTATAATTGCTGAATCATAAAATTTTAGTTGAGGAATCCCAGAATTGATTCCTTAATTGTATTCAAAACCATTTTGATATTTTTGAGCGAAATGTTTCAGCAATACTTTGAATCTTGACGAGAATAAAACTCGTAAAATAGTGTTTACGGAAATATCGTAAACAACAATAACATGAAACAATGATTATGGATTGAATCATAAACTTTAATCAAAACTCAACTCTTGATATTAATATTCATTTTGATGTCATATCAAATTAGATATCAATATGAACTTTGATGCTAACAACCTACCCGCGCTAAAATATGGAAGTCAACATCAATCATCTGCATTAATACCACCTTTGATATTTAACAACAACTTAAATATCAACATCAATTAGCAACCAAATCAAAATTATATTCCACCTTTATTCAAAACCAAAACAGTTGATAAAACATTCCTTATAAGATTATCAAAAACAATATAATAATTTAGATCGGAATCCTCAAACGACGGTATGTTGCCGCTGGTGATCAGCCGCGGAGCAACACCGGTATGCCGAAGCATATCTAACTAAATAACTAAGCAGTTAGTCATACTCGCAATGACACATCTATTCTGACATTCTGTCTCAAAACATCACCGTCTTTAGTCTACTAATTATTTGGTATGCTGCTCATGCAGTGCTGCAACCCAATATTCCACACTGTTCAACTCTAGTCCTCATCCATGCCCTTTGGTTCTGATCGTCTTGAAAGACTTGCATCTATAATTAAAAGATACAACTTTAATCATCTAAACAATGATTACTCGGCGAGCTGCGCGTCAAAGCCCTATCGTCTACCCATACGATAGCCCACACATAATTAAAACAGTCTAACACAAGACTCTTGACTCACGTAAATATGTATTTCACATAACATATAAACACATAATCATATAAGCCACGTATCACATAATTCATATCACATATGACTCGGTTCGTCAAAACATTTGACTCAGTGTGTTTAAAACTCAAACTGGGTCAAAAATATGATTTATCGATCAATAATCGACTCAAAATAATTCGTAAAAATGGCGACCTTTCGAAACAAAAGGATTTGGGTCTCAGAAGTATTTTTAATGAAAGTGGAATATTTTTCTGAGTCCAGAGGTGTTCGGTTCGTATTAAACGGACGAACGGTTTATTTATTATGAATTTTTGAACATTTTTCGGAATTAAAACGGGTCTCCGAATCATTCAATAATTAAATAATAGGGCCCGAACACCTGAAAATAATTTTATAAGAATTATCGAGTCTGGAAAATAATTTAAAATAATATTTTAAAGCTCGAAATTATTTTTCAGAATTTTTAAACCAATAATAAATAATTAAATCTAATTAAATAATCAATTAAAATTAATTAATAACTAATTAAATTAATTAATCAATTAATATTTAAATTAATTGACTAATTAAATAATTAATTATCAATTAAATTTAATTAACTAAATAATTTGGATTTATTTTTGAATTAAAATAAATTTTCAGAATAAAATAATGATATTTAGAATTATATGCATTTTCAGAAATTAAAACAGAATTTTTGATTTATTTTTAAAAAGAAATCCAGAAACAACTTTTTCGAAAACAGGAAGGGGCAAATGGGATCAAAGGGCGGGGGTTTTAGGGGTGGTGACCGGAGTTCATGAAGAACTCGGCCGGAAACTTGGAATTTGCCCAGAAACCGGCGAGCTCTCACCGGCTCCGGCAACCCAAAATAGCAGCCAAAATCGTGCCATTTTAACTTGTTTTCGATCCTACACAACTTCAAATCATCCCAGCAACGTCCGTAAAACCAGAAACGCAGCAAATAATAACAACTCGACGATTTCCGTCGAGTTCTTGACAAAGTACGGCAGATAAATCTGGAGAAACCCGATTCCACTCAAATCGAAACCAAAACTCAAATTTCCAGTGCCAAAACACAGCCCAGAGCAATTAAAAACTATCCCAATCATCAACATTTATCAAGAACATCAATTAAATCAAAGAAATCGATTCAAAAATTTCAAAAAAAAACAAAACTCGTTTCTAACAAATACTGAACCAAATTTAACAATCTTTATATGAAAATAATCTTCAGAATACGTACAATCATATTCAGTCATCACAATCATCAAACAAGTATTCAAAATCAAAAACCGAATTTAACTAATAATATTGAAAAATTGAAATTATTAAATAATCAACCTCTATTGATGATATAGGTACGAACATATAGCTCTCATAAAGGGATTCACAACGGTTACAAATACTTGTGATATGGTGTTCAATATCACCTTCAAATTTGAGTTTGATTCTCAGAACTTTTCAAGAACACCAAGAACAGCTTTTTACAGAATTTCCAGAAAATTAAACTTCAATTACTACATGATATTGAACTCTATTTTTGAAGTATAATATATGAAATTGACCAGAAAAACATGCTCTACAACATGGAATCATTAAAACACTCAAATAATCACGTCTGCAAAAATTCATATTTTATTCCTTAAATAATTCGAATTAAAATAATTAAATAAGAAAATTACCTTGATTTCTGGGTAAAAACTGATGATTGATTCTGAAAGAAGATTTTGAGAGCTTCGTTTTCATATGCTGCACGCCCGAATCAGAGTTCGATAACGCCTTCGTTTGTACGATTAATTCTCATGAACGTATCGGTTTCTAGGGTTTTTCTCTGTATTTACTGTATTTTTACGGGTTGCAAATGAATAAACGAAATAAATGAAATAAGAAATAGGATATTTATATTTACGGAATATTGGTTCGTTTTGGATCGATAAATTTGTTGCTTAGCCGCTAAGTAACTACAAAATGATCCAAAAATAGATTACTTAGCCGCTAAGTAACTATTAAAACGATATAATTTAATACCAGATTTGGATAATTATCAAAACCGAGCTTTTCATAAAACACCATATACGAAAATAATGTAAAAATATCCCGTCTCTCGAAAATACGGGTTTTGTTGATTTATCGAAATGGTTAACGTATCGAAAATCTTGCGTCGGGCCGCGCACGGGTCAAACCGTAATCCGGATAGAAAAAGTCAAAACACGGAAAATGTCCGGAATTACCATATTACGTTAGAAAGGAGTTTTCGGAAGAGTTTAGGGTTGTAAAAATGCAAAAATAGTTAAAGTCAGACGATTCCCGGCATTATAAAACAGTTTTATAATTACTCTGAAAATAATTAATAAATACCTAAATTATTATAAAATCATATAACAGTCCAAAAATTACCAGAAAAATATCATAATTATCTATATTTTATTCTGGACATATAAAAATTAAAATACTCATAGAATATCACATATAAACACCCAAACATCAATTCCACTTATCATATAATTCACTAAAATTCACATAAAATCACGTAAATAATTCCTAGTAATTATAATAATAATATTTAAAAATATGGGATGTTACATTTATTCCAAGCTAAAAACCATCAACCAACATCAATTCCAACCATTCCTCTTAAAAACTAAACCTTACAACAAATTTAAAAACCAAAACTCTTTGTAAAACTCAAAATCAATATCAAATTCCATCTTAAGTATACTAAATTCATTACTCTAAACTACAACTAACCTTTTTAAATCTTGTAAGCCAAAATTGATAACATGCAATTATAAAACTTGACATGCATGTGACATTTAACCAAAAATTCATACAAATTAATTACACAATCAACTCAAAACACACAATTCGAATCTAACTATGAAGAATCATCAATTTTCAACAAATAATTTCAACCAAATTTCTTTTAAACTAAAAGTAGCATTCGGTTTCTTTAAAAAACAACATGCAACTTTCAAACCAAGTGTTTTCAATTTGTTAGAGCTCAGACTAGCATGATAGCTCACAAAAACTCAGTAGAGTTCATCGCCGGTGGCGGTGGCTTCTCGGTGGTGCCCTCAATCGAGGGTATCCTACCCAAAATCCACCGGTTTTGAAGCAGCACACAAAACAACTAACATGCATATTATCAACATCACTTTTTTACAAAGATTCAAACCAAATCAAACTCAATAACCGAGAGGTTCTTGGTTCAAATCGAATACCACATACACAAATACACACATGCAAACATGTATGTATATATTTAAAGCATAAGGAACTGAAATCTTAAATAAAGATTGAATTTTAATGGAAGATTTGAATGAAACGAGAGAGAGAGAGAGAGAGAGAGAGAGAGAGGTGGAGGGAGAGAGAGCCGAGAGAGAAAAGAGAGTGAAAGAGAGAAGAGAGAGACCGGGAAGAGAAAGAAGAAAAGGGGGGAGTATATATATTATACTAATGGCAAAAAGGTACTTAGCAATTCATACTTCTTTCTTTTCTTTCATTTACAAAATTTATAATAAAATAAATGTAATTTACCTCTACAAAAGGTGCAAATAGCTATACTTTTATTTATATAAAATAAAACATAGAATTAGCTCTTCACCCGTATTTTTAAATAAAATTTTGAGCGAATAGATTTTTTATTATGGATTTTATAAATAAATCCCCAATAATAGAAATAAACTTCATAAACTCATTTTAAAATATTAGAACATCCAAATAAATCCAACTATCATTTTTAAAAAGTATCTGGGATTATTCCAGAGCTAATGAAACAAAATTTTCACCTTGATCACATTTCAATTATTTAATAAAAATATATAAGGACCATTAAATCCTTATTTAAATCCAATTAAATCTTTTTTAAAATCATTTAAAAACTCGTGAATCCCAGATTCATACTCGTAACCATCAAATAACATATATTCACGTCATATTAGGCACCACAATTCGTATCTATACATCTTAGCAGATAGTTCCCTTTTTAATTACTGATTACACGAGTACCAATTGCTTTATCCATTAACAAGATAAATTTTTAAATATAAACTCAAATCACAGGAATACACAAAGGTATTCACATTTATCACAACTTACTCTGATCCTCAATTTTATTATTCTTAATCCATCTCATTTAATCCATCCTTTGAACAACGGGTCTCGTTCTACTTGACGGCCCGACATTACAACTTAAGCCCTTAGCTGACTCATCAAACTAGAATGAGACTTTGCTCGTTTCTTATTACTATTTCATATAAATTATACATAAACCACAAAATCATTTATCTTTTTATAATATTCACATAAATCCATATAATAGCACATGAACTATAATTTATTCATATAAATACATTGCGAAATCCCAGTCCCTACAATATTAGAAGTTAATCTCCTAAGTGTCATTTATTTCACAGATATAGGATTCAATGTTTCATTTAACAAAGGAGATTGTTCAATAATCAGCAAAAAAACTGGTGAAATTTCTTTGAAAGGAGCAAGAAAGGGAAGCTTGTTTGTTGCAGATTTAAATTCAGCAAATGAGGATGGAATATGCTGCTTCTACCCCAAGGCATCTATTGAAGTAAGCTATGACACAAAAAGCTCTCTCACATAAATTACAAGGCAATCAATACTCTAGTGAAAAAGGAGTTAGTGAGAGACATGACAAATCTGGAGTTTGCTCAAAATAAAGTTTGCGAGGCTTGTCAAAAAGGAAAAATGAAGAAGTCAAGTCACAAGATTAAAATTGTGAATTCCATAAGTGCACCTTTGCAACTTATCCACATAGACTTATTTGGACCATTTAATGTCTTATCAATTTCAAGGAAGAAATATGCACTTGTGATGGTGGATGACTACTCAAGTTACACATGGGTAAAATTTATGGATTCTAAGAATGAAACTCTACACATCATAATTGAATACATCAAGAAGATTGAGAAGCAGGCTAAAGATCAGAATTGTATGAAGAAATTGAGGAGTGATAATAGCACAGAAATCAGAAATACAACTTTACTAAATACTGCAAAGATAAAGGCATTGTTTAAGAATTCTCAGCTGCTAAAACACCTCAGCAATATGGGGTAGTTGAGAGAAAGAATAGAACACTAGTAGAGGCTACTAGAACAATGATGCAAGATGCCAAACTGCCAACAAGTATTTTGGAAGAAGATGTCAACACTCCATGCTATACTAAAAATAGATATCTCATTAACAAGAATCTTCATGTGTTTGGAAGCAAGTGCTATGTTTTAAAAGATAACTCTGAATATGTGGGAAAATTTAACTCTAAAGTTTTTGAAGCAATTTTTCTGGGATATTTATTGGAGAGAACTGCCTACAGGGTCTATGTGCTTGAACAAAGGAAAATTATGGAAAGCAAAAATGTGACTTTTGATGATGACAAGTGTCCAAGCTTGGAATTCCTTAATGATAATAAAGATGAGGCCCTTAAATTTGAAAATCTCAACATTGATAGTGATTCTGAATATAAAGTTGAAGTCAACACAAGCAACAGAATGGATGAAGAGTCAACTAAACAAGTAGATCATGAGAATGGAAGCTCATCTCAAACACCTGAATTTGATAGCATAAACTCAGGGGGAGAAAGAGAAGATGGTTCTGCAAGTCATGCCAATAGTGAAGAAAATACAGAAATATTCAAGTTAACAAACTCACACCGGGAAATGGGATATGAGTCACACAAGAGAAGCAATTATTGGTGATCCAAATGATGGAGTGAGGACTAGAAGTGCAACTGCTAATGAATGTCTACATGCATGTTTTCTTTCATAAGTTGAGCCTAAGAAAATTGAGGAAGCTCTACTTGATCCTAATTGGATATGTACATGGAAGCTCATCTCAAACTGAGGAAGCTCTACTTGAGCCTAAGAACAGAAGTGCAATTGGAACAAAGTGGGTGTTCAGGGAATAAAATGGTTGAATATGGGATTTTAACAAGAAAAAAAAAAAGCAAGGTTGGTTGCAAAAGGCTACTCACAGGAAGAAGGAATTGATTATGATGAAACTTTTACTCCAGTTGCAAGACTTGAAGCAATATGAATCTTTCTTGCATTTGCTGCACACTCGAACTTTAAAGTGTATCAAATGGATATAAATAGTGCATTCCTAAATGGTGAGTTAGAAGAAGAAGTTTATGTGCAACAGCTACCTGGCTTTGAAGATCCTGAATTTCCAAATTTTGTCTACCAACTTTTAAAGGCTCTCTATGGACTTAATGCAAGCACCTAGAGTATGTATGACACTCTGTCAGAATTTTTGCTTAAACATGGATTCACTAGAGTAACTATTGATAAGACTCTCTTCTACAAGCAGCGTGGTGGTGATATGATCCTAGTTCAGATCTATGTGGATGATATCGTTTTTGGTTCTATTGATGAAAAGCTATGTCAAAGATTCTCACAAGTCATGCAGAGTGAATATGAAATGAGTATGATGGGAGAGTTAAGTTGCTTTCTTGGACTTCAAGTCACTCAAAGAAGTAATGAAATCTTCATCAGCTAAACCAAGTATGTTAAAGATTTATTGAAGAAGTTTGGTATGGTTGATTGTTCACCTGCATCAACACCTATGTCTATAACTACAAAGTTGGATGAAGATAAGAAAGGAAAAAGTATAGACATTTCAGGTTATAGAGGAAAAAGTTTAGTATGGTTTTGAAGCGGATTGATTTCTAATAAATCAAAATTAATTTGATTTAATTGGAAATTAACTGGAATATGAGTTATAAATATTTCAGAAATCTTTGTATATTTATTTTTCAAAATTCAAAATTTAGCTTGGAATTTTTCAATTCTGAGAAAACTATCTAATGTTAATTTACATTTTCAATATGTGAAATTAGCATAAGACAAAATCAAAAAGAACAAAAGTATATAGAGAACTGAGTTCTTGATAAGTCTAGCTGACTTCTCGACTAGTCATTTTAAGACTTCTCGAGTGAGTTCTCGATAAGTCATTTTTTTGACTTCTCGAAGGACTTCTCGATAAGCTTTATTATGACTTCTCGATAAGTCATTGTAGAAATCTCGATAAGTGATAATTTACATAGTTCTCTACAAGTATAAATTTTAGACTTATCAACAACTTAGAACTGAGATAATTTAATTTAATAAATTATTTTGGTAAAATACTTTTGATAAAATCATTCTAATTTTATTTTGATTTATTCAAATAAAAATTGGAAAAATTTAGTCCATGCAGGACAAACTGGGTGTTTATTTGACATCTCGATAAGTCATTTTCTAGTTCTCGATAAGAGTCAGGATAGTGACATATCGATATATATCTATTCTCTCAATATGACTTCTCGATAAGCAAATTCTAAATTTTTATTTTGAGTTCTCGATAAGTCATTTACCTTTTACTATAAATACTCAGACATCTAGACATACACCTTTTTACGCCTTTGAGATCTCTAAGTGACCTAATTTCTCCAAATCCAAAATTTTTTATCTCATTTCAAGCTCTTTCTCTCTAATTTTTCTTACATACTCAAATTCAAACTCTTAAAATGGCGTCAAACTCAGTTAGAGCTTTTATCCCAAAAAAGGGCACCATTTAAATTGCATTCACATATGCAAATCAAGCTACTGACAGCTTCAAGAGCTTTATGAAGTTCCTTTCTGAGACATACTTTGCAGGTGCTCTAACTGCAAATCCCATACTTTACTTGGATGTTCTCAGTGTTTTTTGGAACACAACTATGGTGAGGATAGTGGTGCATGAGAACCAAACTGTATTTATGGTGGTTAACTGCTCCATTCAAGGCCAACATGTGGAGCTTTCTGAGAATGATGTCAATGTGGCTTTGGGCATCCCTCTTGACACTCTGGTGGAGGTTCCAACTCAAGAGGAGCTAGTTGAGTTCATGGACTTTATCAATTACAGTGAGAAGATCAACTTGGCCAGCTTGAACAAGAAGCATTTGAGGAGAGAATGGTCTTTTCTATTTGACTCCATTGTGAGGGCCTTCACCTGTAGAAAGATAGGGTATGACAATATTTCAAGTGTCGTTCAAAAGCTAGTGTTCTCCATGGCTCACAATAGACACCTCAATGTAAGACTATTGATAATGGAGGAGCTTAGCACTAGGCTCACAATGCCTTTGGCATCAAGAGGTAAGAAAATCTTTCTTCGTAGGTTTATATGTCTGCTTTAAATCATAAAGTGCATGACATTCATTTACCTAATGGTATAGATAAAACTAAAATAGGAAAATGTAAACAAGTGTCCAAAATTCTATTTGGATCACTCATTACAAAGAATAAGGTACCCGTAAGTCTCATAATCACTCCATTTATGTTGGAGAGATTCAGGATTTACCCTTACCCTATGCCTGACATGAGGTCTATAGTAACAATTAGTACAGTTTTGGCTCATGTACCTGTGGAAGAAAAAACACAGGAATACCAACTGGGACCTTCCTAAACTGAGACCCTTTCTTCTTCACCAAGCTAGGAAACCAACCACTCCATCCTCTCAAAAGGGTGAAGTGGGTAAAAAGAAGAGAAAGCAAGCAACCCTAACTGTGATAAATGAGAGTGATGAGGATCAAATTCCAATAGAGTCCAGCCTGGTCAAGAAACTAAAAAAGGTAAAGAAATCTGAGCTGACCACTCAAGCTAACTCTGCATCCTCCCAAAAGGATGTAGTTGAAAAAGAGGTAATCGAACAAACTCTAGGGGCATCCTCTCAACAGGGTGTCTCTATTGAAAAGAGCACTCTCCCTAGTACACCTTTTAAAGAGTCTGCACCAACACTTGAACACATTCAAGTGTATGAAATAAGAAAAAAGGATGGACGCACATAGGGGGAGCTTCCAACACTTAATCATGAAATTACTAACCTTATATCTAAAATTTCTTCTTCATATAATGAAACACTTGAATCTAATTCTCAAGTGTTGTTAAAATCAAGTGACATGGTTCATAAAACGGTGCTCACCACCCAGGAACCACATGTAGATGGTGAGAGGCTACAAGCTGGGGTAGACCTTAATGACACCATCAAAAACACAGGGGTTTCATCAGTTTTAACTGAAGACCCTGTGGATGTTACTCAAGCACCTTCATGTGCTAAACAATCTTTACAGATTGATAGGTTTGAGGGTAGTACTCCTGAAGGGGAGCTATCTAAATCCTCTTCAATTCAATTGGAGGTTTCTCATGTAGGGATAACTCCCCTCAAAACCCTAGCTGAGATTACTTTAACAATTGAAGCTAGGAGTGTAATTGCCAATGAGCCTGTTGTAGGGGAGGCAAGTCAAGCACATTCAAATGCCAGCTCTCTACAAGAAGAGCAGGGGTTTGAGGCCATGGTACATGACAGTAACATGGTCAAATCCCCTCCAATTCAATTGGAGGTTTCCATTTTTGGTGAACAACACACTGTCACAACCACAGTTATAACTGTGAGTCAAACTGTGGCATCTGTCACAAGTAATGTTCCTGAACCCCAACCATCCACCTCAAACCAAACATACATTCCTTCTACATCAACCCCTTCTCAAAAACCCTCACACCTAATTTTCCAGTGGCTACAGGATGCTCAGGCTCATCCAATCACCATGAATGACCTTCTGGTAGATCAACTTTCTGGACTTGCCAACATCACACAACAGCTTCTTATAATAGACATGTCCAATCAGGACTATCAAGAAATCTTGTTTTCTTACAAAACAGATGTTGAAGAATAATAATAGAAGATTATAAATGAGGCTGAACAGGATGTCAATGTGGATGCTTGGTTAGACAAAGACTTTAGTCTAGAGATGGATGAGGTTTTGGCTAGGATTAGAGAGGAGTATGTAACCATCTTGGGAAGCAATGCCAAAACTATCAATCCCCGGGAAGTTTATGATGTTGTTACAGAAGTCTACAAGGCATAGCTCAAAGCTTTTCACCATATTGGTAAAGCATTACAACAGACTCTGAACAATCATCAAGACAGAATTAGAATATTGGTGAAGGATAAGTGATAAGTGGATTTTATATCCACTTAGAACGCTTCAAATTAACTTAAATTGGATGTTTTGGACTCAAGTATGTGGTGTTTTTTATGTGTTTTGTATAATTGCATTACAGGGCACTAGTCAGGAGGATGAACTGAGAATAAGAGGTCAGGAATGGAGTTTCGGGAGATCGCACGAAGAAAGGAGCGCAAAATATCAAAAATCAGAAAATTGGTAAGAAGCACGGCGCGCCCGCGCCAAGCACAGGGCGGCAACGCCAGTTTGTCAGGAAGTTAGCGTGCCGCACCATAGGCAGCGCTCCCGCGCCAGTGTTTTTCTGCAGAATCTTGTTTTGATTATGATTCTGATTTCCTGAGAGTCCAGATCCACTTAGGGCCTATATATAAAGATAAAAAGAAATTTTTATCAACAAGGAAGCAAGGGAGAACATTAAGAAGACCTAGAACATGCAAGACGTCTAAGGAGAAGAAGATTTAGTTTCATACTTTTATATTCTTTGATTTAGGTGATGCTTTTGGATGATTGTTTTTGCTTTGTTCTAAACCCTATTACTTTGATATTCAATCATAGTATTCTGAACTTATTTATTATCATGTTTTCATTGGAACCCATGGTGATGATGTGTTCAATCATGAACTAATCGTTGTCATGAGGTTCTAGCGGATTTATTTATGGATTTCAATAGTTGATTGTTCTAAGTCTTTAGTGTGTGGTGATTTATGATTTCCTAGTTTGGTTGTGCTTATTTGTCTTTGATGCGTAGCTAAAATCTAAGATTGTTTGTTAATCTCTATTGAAGCGACAGTGAATATAGAGGTTTAGAACTTGCCATGCTAGTATAGGTATATGTATGAATTGACATGCATAATTCGTAGTGTAATTTTAACCATCTTATACACCCTATGTAATCACAATAGATAACTTGGTCTTAAACCGTTATGTTTTCAAATCTTATAGACATATAGGGTCTAAGCATAATTGGTGTCTACTTAACTTCTATCTTGATTATGGATGCTTAGTAGTAGGGTATACGTAATCGAAAGATAACGTATGCTAGTTTCGTGTTATCTGATTAGTTATCATCACCATCGCATACTATTGATAAAGACATAAACTTTGAATGAAGTATTTAATGAAGTTAGAATCCCATATTTTATTCTCATATAAGTAATTCACTTTTAATCTCTTAGTTTAAGTTTGCTAGTACAATCTCTTAGGTAGTTAATCAACTCAAACTTGTTACTTGTCTTAGCTGTGAACGATAATCATACATTGTTGCATAAGTGCATAATCTGAAGTTAACCTAAACCAATCCCTGTGGGAATGAACTTGACTTATATCTTATTCTACTTGTGATCACATGTGCTTGCGTGTATTTTCATGTGTGTTTTAGTGTGAACAAATTTTGGCGCCGCTACCGGGGACTCGGTGTTAATTTTAGTTCATGTGCTTGACATTAGTGGTCGTTAAAGTTCACTGACTCAGATTATATTACTAAGGCTACATTGTTCTGTTCCAGGTATTCTACAGAGCGTGTATACAAACAAGGTCTCAATCTCGTAAGGAAATAATTGAAGAAGATAAAGTAGTTGAAGAAGTAGAAGAAGAAGTTTTTGAAGAAGTTGAGAAAGTTGAACAAGAAGCGATCATTACAATTGGAGAACCAGCAGCACCGACAAAAACATTGATGGACTTTTCTCAACCAAAGATCAATGACATTCAATCTAGCATTGTCAGGCCAGCTATCGCAGCTAATACCTTTGAAATCAAGCCTGACATAATTCAGATTGTACAGAATTCAGTCCAGTTTGCGGTTTCTCCAACAGAAGATCCTAATATACATATTAGGGATTTTATCGAGATCTACGACACATTTAAGTTCAATAATATTTCTGAAGATGCTGTGAAATTGAGACCTTTCTCATTCTCTTGAAGGGATAAAGCTAAGAGCTGGTTGCACTCTCTTCCACCAGGTTCTATTGCTACATAGGAGGATCTTGCTCAAAATTTTCTTACTAAATTCTTCCCTATGGCAAAGAAAGTTGCAATCAGGAATGCTCTTACTCAGTTCGCATAGCAATCGGGTGAATCCTTATGTGAAGCTTGGGAGCGT
The DNA here is from genome assembly GCF_009905375.1 of Apium graveolens. NCBI lineage: Eukaryota > Viridiplantae > Streptophyta > Magnoliopsida > Apiales > Apiaceae > Apium > Apium graveolens. Next base: position 165,382,959 of record NC_133653.1, on the reverse strand, counting down.
TATGAGGAGATGCTGAGAAAGTGCCCTCGTCATAAAATGCCTGACTAGATGGTGATCAATTGCTTTTATAATGGTTTGGGAGCACAGTCGAGACCTATGCTCGATGTAGCTTCAGGTGGAGCTTTATGGGCTAAGAGCTATGAGGAATCTTATCAGCTGATTGAGATGATGGCGTCGAATGAATATTAGAATCTAACTCAGAGGCTACCACAAGGCAGGGTAGCAGGATTCTAGAAGTGGATACAGCTACAGCTATCATTGTTTAGTTAAAAGCATTGACTATGAAGGTTGATTCTCTGACCAAGTATGGTGTTCAACCGATAATGAGTGTTTGTGAGCTTTGTGCAGGATCGCATGCGACGGAGCAATGTACTATATCTAGCGAATCAGCTCATTTTGTGAGCAACTTTCAGAGGTCGCAACAACCTGACCCTGCTACATATCATCCTAACAACCACAATCATCCTAACTTCAGCTGGAGCAATAATCAGAATGCAATGTAACAGTCTTACCAGTAGTTTGGAAACAAGCCTTTCAATCCTCCTGGGTTTCAGCAACAGTATGTACCAAGGCAGCAATTTCAGCCACTGGTAATGCAACAACAATCTCATGGAGGTGTCGGCCAGCCTTCTAATGAAAAATCTGAATTGGAGGAGTTGAGGCTTATGTGCAAAAGCCAAGCAATTTCAATCAAGACCCTGGAGAATCAAATTGGGCAGATTGCTAACGCCTTATTGAACCGACCTCAAGGAACTTTTCCAAGTGCACAGAGGCTAATCCAGGGAAGTGAGAAGTCAAGGAACAGCTTAAGACAATCACCCTGAGGTCTGGAAATGTCGCAAGCCCTCAGAATCAAGAAAAAGAAGAAGCTGAAATTTTTTCCCAGAATGCAGGCGCACCCGCGCCCTCTTAAACTTCAGAAAGTGAAATTTTGGTTGATTCTGCTGAGAAAAAGGATGGCAAAGCTGAAACAAAGAAGAAAGCTGATGAAAACACTACTCTTAAGCAGAATACAGGGGGCAAACATGTTACGACCGGCATTTTCGTGTAATATTAATTGTGGATTTGGTATGATATTAAAGCCAAATAAAAATATGTTCAATTATTGTACGATTGTGTAAGCGAGAATTTCTGCATTATAAAATTTTTATGTGTAATACATGATTTTTTTTTTTTTCAAAGCAAAATTTTAATTATTTCCTTTACTTTTGATTTATAAGGAATATTCTAAGCCTTGGAGAAATTTTCTTTTAAAAGATATTTTGTTCACAAATTTTGAAAGTGACTTTATAAAATCTCTAAAAATCCAAGTTATTTTATGGTATAAATTTTATAATTTTTGAACTTGTGTTTTATTTTATAAAAATAAATCTTTATAAATATAATTAGCAAATTCCATAGTTATCCTTGCATGCAAATTCCTTCCATACATTCCAAAAGGGCTAAAGAGTCAATAACCACCCCACTAACTCTTATTTCCTAGCCAAATACCTTCTTTACCCTTGCATGCAAATTCAACCAAGTTCAAGTGGAAGGCTAATCATGTCAATTCCTAATTCCACTCACTTTTGCCAATACAAAAACCATAAGACAAGCAAAGTCATGATCATTTTTACTCATCACCCACACCACACTCACTCTTCTCTCCCTCCTCCTCCCTCACTCTCGGCTCTCTCTCTCTCACTCTCGGCCTTTAGCCGAGAACCACCCCTCCCCATTTTTTTTCATTTCTCCACCAAGCTTCTACTCTTTATACAAGTAAATGTTATCTTCCATACCATGATCATTCATATTTCAAAGAGTTTTGAGTAGAAAGTTTAAGTTTAAGGGTTGCATGTAAAGGTTTTAGTGAAACTCAAAATACAATCTTGATTCTTATGGATTTAAGGTTGTTTTTGAGAGGACTACAATGAATGGATAAGTGCCAAGTCTTGAGAAGGAAACTCTTGATGATTTAATGGCCATTTCCATCCATTTCATTCGGCCATGACCATATGGGAGCCGAATGAATGGTCCTTGAAATCATTCTTGTTGTTTTGTTCAATTTTTGCATGTTTATGTGATAATGACTTGAATTTTGTGGTGAAAATTTGATAAAACTCCTTGCATGCTAAGTGATCATCTAGGTATACCTTATGCTAGGCTTGCATGTCAATTTTAAGATGGAATATATGTAGAAAATATGTTGTTTGGTTTGAAAAACCCGAAGGCATGCATGCATGTGGAATTCTCTTAGTTTGTTGTAAGATTTTGATCATTTGGAAAAGATTTTGTTAGTGAGCCTTAATTTCAGTAGGAATAATGTGATAATATTGATTTATGCTTCTTGTTGCATGGTAATAAATTGTGGTTATCTTTTATAAAAATATATATCTTGTTGTTTCAAAAGCATGAAGATTTGCGATTTGTTAAGAGTAGTCTCTTTCGTTTTGCCATAGTTGCACCTTAGGTAAGGATGATCTCACCAAGGTTATTTTGAGAAAAAGGGAGTTAGTTCAGTAGAATACCAAGTATAGGTCTTGGTTTAAGTATTTAGTTGTTGTTAATTGGGTTTGTCAAGTCAAAACCTTGGAAAATGAGAGTTATAGTTTCTGCAGAAAAATCAGTTTAGTACCCTGAGGTTTAGAGCGAGTTTTGACCATGTCATTGATGTGCACTTTGAGGCCCAAGCCACCAGAAGTTAGTATGTGGAATATATAATAGGTTTTAGGAGTTGATTGGAGGTTTGCATGTCATTTGGTTAGGTGCACAAGTAGAATAACAAAATCTGTCCAGCAGGGGACAGTTTTGTTACAACTTAGAAATAGGGAGATTTGGCCATGTCATGGGTAGGCCCTCATTAGGCCCAATTGGGCCTTAGTTAGAGGGTGTGTCAGAGAAGTTTTTCCAACCATAGTTCATAGGATATGAGCTAGAACCACGTGTCACAAGTTAATTCAAGTCAGGGCATTTTCTGCCCAGAAAAAAACAGGGGAACCTTGGACTTTTAGCTTAGGCCCAAGAAGGCCCAAGCCAGGCCTTTGAGCCACATCAAGCTTGTGAGATGCCCTTAGGTCAGGAAAGTCTTGTGTAAAAATTTTGAAGAAAAACTTGTAGTTTAAGAGTGTCTAATGCACTCAAGAAACCTTAGTTACCATTCTGAAATTTGCACCAGTGAGCACTTTCACTTATCGCATAGTTTTAGGACACTTAGAAGTGAGTATTAGGTCGACCACCATAGTTGTAAGATAGTATAAGGTCAGTAGAACAAAAGGCACAAGTGAGGGTCAATAGGTTTTGGATAATTTAGGAAAGGCACATTGAGTTAGGAAGCCCAAATTCGAAGACTTCGTTTAGTTAGCGACCAAGTAACTTGAGTGGTGAGTCGAGATCATCCAAGCCTAGTGTGGCATTATGGTGTATATGATGTTATTTGGTATTAATATACGATATGTGATTATGTGGTTACATGTGTACATTTGAAAATATAAAGGTGGATATGAATTAAGTGCGTATAGGCCTAAGTGCCATCCATGTTTAATTTCGGGTTGTAAATAGGTTAAGATGGAAAGAATATATTATAATGAGGATTATTATTATTATGTAGGATCTCGAGACGAGGGAAAACTTGCCATAAAAGTCGAGTGAAGCTCCAGTTGTTGCTCCTACCAGTCAGACCAGACCAGTCTATCTCAAGGCAAGTGATTCAACTTGACCTTCGCATTTACTGTAAACAGTTCATATATATATCGATGCAATTATCCTGAGTCATTTTGATATATTTAAATCAAGAGTATCTTTTGTTTATCTTTGAGTTACATAGAAATGCCATGAACCCTCGAGTACATATTGCAAGTAGTTCAAAAGTCTTTCATGATAGTTTAATGCCATGATAAATTAGAGATGCGTTATAATATCTTATTGATCCTTTTGTTTATCATGCTACTGATCCCTGAGAAATCTTGATGTTGCACCCTGATGCTTTGATTCAACTCTTGAAATAGCCTCGATAGAAACTTTATTTTGATACCTAAAAGCCAATCATTTCTTAAATACATTCATGATTGTTTGATAACCCTATCCTTACCCTAAAGCTTGACACCCTGTTATATACTGAGCTGATGATCGCCTTCTTTATATTTTAACACCTTTATCCTATTGGAACCAGTGATGCCTATCTTTTGATGTTCTAATACCTATATCTTGTCTACAACTGTTGCTTTAAGTCTAGTTTGGCATTACTCTTTCATCTTATCCAATAGCCTGGCTTAATTTCCTTGTCTAAGTTCTTGTTTATGGAAACCTCTCAACTACCCTAATATAGTAAAGTCTAGTAGATCATGGCCCTGAGATTTAGAGTCATATTTCCAGTGTTTCAAGTTGATCTATAATCCCTTGATAAAAATAATTACAGTCGAAAGAAATTTTGTCATAAATCGGCATCAGTTTTTAAAATGATTAAAACGTGGATTTTTCAGTCCCAAAGGGGGACAAATGTTTTCTTGAATGGTGGATCTGGACTGAGACGCGAGTCCTTTCCACACTTATATTAGGCTTAAAAGTTGCCTAGGGATTCCCAATAATGTTTTAGAACCCAGCGAGGTTCGGGATTACTTCGCGGCTGATCACCGGCTGTAATCCGTAGCGTCATAAAATGATTTTGATTAAGAATGGTTTTAAAATTTGTTTTGATGCAAGCAAAATGATGCCAACTCACATAAGATTTATCTCTCGATTATCATTGATTATGTCATTCCATTGTCATTCCTAAAGGTATATCTCGATTTATGCTTTGCGTTGTATTGTTAGCACTTGTTGAGCTTTTGGCTCACTTCTTGCTTTACCCTGATATTACAGCTAGCAGCCATGGTTAGATTCAAGCAGACTGCCCGTAAGACCTGTGATGCGGATGCTTATGTTCGAGCCCAGGTAGAATAAGTAATAATAGCTGTGTGAGGACTCGGTATTTGTAATCAGATGTAATAGTTGATAGTGTTGGGCTGTTCCAAACCCTAAACTGTAAGATCTTGGATTTTGGTTGTGTAGTACTCATTAAAATGATGTAATAACTATAACTATTTTGCTATTTAAGTTGGGGGTGTGACAGGTTTTGGTATCAGAGCTACGGTTTAGAGTCCCTGGACAGCCCAAATAGGTTATAGGACTTGTGAGTAGGTTATAGATACTATGCGAGAGAGTAGGTAAAGTAAATTATTATTAATACTCCTCTTATTGGTTGTCAGCAAAGGGCGCATTCCTCGTCATCCTCTGGGTCGGACGACACTATTGCTTTCTCCGTGTATGCTGAGTTGAGGCGCGAGTTCGACATGCTTCAGGGCAAGTACGACCGACTGATAGACCGACTGAAGAATGTGTATCCGGACAGTCGAAACTACGAAGGGAAGCCCAAGGAGCAGATGATTGCGAGACTTGAGACCTTGGTTGGGTACGTCAACACTAAGCTTGAAGAGATGCCAGCGCACCGGGACCGTACCAGCCAGTATGTCATTCAGATGGTGGCGGATGAGCTCCAGAGCATTGTGAAGACACTTCGAGAGGAAAAGTCTACCAAGCCCCGTTCAGATGGAGTGGAGCCTTAGTTCTTTCCATTTACCTTTCATGTTGTTGTACTATCAAACTCTAAGGAATCCCCAGTTGCTTCTGTCTTTCCTTTAAATAAGCCTGTTATTTCTAGAATCAGACTATGTCCCAATCCTATGTACTGTGACCTTTAAAATTTCAATAATTATGTGCTATTGTTCCATTTGCTCTCAACTGTTATTTTATGTTTTTATCATCATATCTGCTTAATTTGGAAACGTGACCCCATATGTAAACAAGAATGCCATGCGATACCCTCGAATCATTTTATCATTCATATTTGTTATAACACAACTCTTATTTCAGGATCATGCCTCCCAAAAAGAAGAATCCAACAACCACCTTCACCACAGACCCAAATATTCTTCAACTACTGGAAACCTTGCAACAGCAAACCAATGCTATAGCTCAACAACAATTAACTCTTCAACAACGAATTGAAAACCAAGATAACCGTGAGCCATATCAACCACCTGAACCACCAGTACCACCAAGACAAATTGTCACTTTCAAGGCTTTTCAGAATGTGAATCCACCTGTATTTCAGGATACCACTGATCCAGTGATAGCAAACACATGGATCAAGGAGATGGAAAGGGCTTTTGAGTTGGTACAGTTAGGGGACGATCAGAAGACGCTGTATGCCACTTACTTCTTGAAGGGAGAAGTCATTTATTGGTGGGAATCAGTAAAAGTTATGGAAGTCACTCAGCAGATTTCTTGGGAAAGATTTAAGAAGTTATTTCTGGACAAGTATTACCCTAAGTACATGCAGAATCAGATGGAGCTAAAATTTCTTGAGTTAAAACAAGGGAACATGACTGTACTGGAATATGAGAAGAAGTTCACTGAGTTGTCAAGGTTTGTGACAAAGTATACCAGCACTGAGGAAGAAAAAGCAAAGAAATTTCAACAAGGATTGGAGCCTTGGATCAGAGATAGGGTGGCTATGTTTGAACTTGAGACTTATGCGGGAGTAGTACAGAAAGCTGCTCTGATTGAGAATAATGGGATGCAGTCAAGGAAAGAGAGGGATAACAAGAAGAGGAAGGTTCCATTTTATGGAGAAAAGTCTGAAGCTGGAAGTTCGCAAGATCGGAATGTAAAGAGGATTGGTTTCCAGAAGGGCGGAAATTTTCAAAGGAAAGGAAATTTGGGCAGAAGGCAAGAATCAAAAGGGAACAATCAGGCAAACCAAGGGCAAGTTGGAGAAAACAGGTTCCAGAGGCCAGAATGCAAGCACTGTGGAAGAAGGCACCCCGGAGTATGCAATAAGCTGAGTATGACCTGTTATAGGTGCAATCAGAAGGGACATTTGGCAAATGAGTGCAAGATGCCGAAGCCAGGAGTTACGTGCTACAAATGTGGGAAGACTGGACACATGGCTAGGGAATGTAAGGCAACAGGACCAGTCAGAGCTCTGATGAACGTGGCAAGTACCAGTGCAAGCGTGCCAGCTGAGGTATTGGCATTACCTCCACCACCCGCACCAACCCCGCAAGCAACAGCAAGGACATTTGATCTAAAGATGAAAGATGCTGTTCAGAATTCTGAGGTGATAGCAGGTACACTTTTACTCAATAATGTCAAAGCCAAAGTATTGATTGATTCGGGAGCCACAAGATCTTTCATATCAGAATCCTTTGTTGATAAGATCCAATGTGATAAAACGGTTATGAGTGAGGTAGTAAATGTGGTAATTGCGAACCAAGAGAAGATTCCTGTGAATCGATTTTGTCCAAAATGTGAGATTGATATTTCAGGATATAAGTTCTCGGCCGACTTGATACTCTTCAAGCTGGGAGAATTTGATATAATCTTAGGAATGGATTGGTTAGGAGAGAATAGCGCGCAGATAAATTGTAAGACCAAGAGAGTGAATTTAAAGACGAAGAGTGGAGAGAAGGTAGTATTTAAGAGTCAGAGGCAAGAGCGACTATTTCTTACAATTATTCAGGCTAAGAAGTTACTTAGAAAAGGTTGTGAGTCGTTCCTAGCATATGTAGTGGATTCAGAGAGAGGCAGCCCCAGCATGGAAGATATTCCTGTAGTTAATGAGTTCCCCGATGTGTTTCCCGACGAACTACCAGGCTTACCACCAGATCGACAAATTGAGTTCGAGATCAACCTTGCTCCAGGCACGGAACCAGTTTCAAAGGCTCCGTATAGGATGGCACCAGCAGAAATGAAAGAGTTGGCGAGCCAGCTACAAGAATTATTGGATAAGGGAGTGATACGACCAAGTACGTCGCCATGGGGAGCACCTGTTCTCTTTGTGAAGAAGAAAGATGGGAGTATGCGTCTATGCATAGATTACCGGGAGTTGAATAAAGTAACGATCAAGAACCGCTACCCGCTACCAAGGATAGATGACCTTTTTGATCAGTTAAAGGGAGCAAAATGTTTTTCGAAGATTGACTTGAGATCGGGATACCATCAATTAAAGATCAAGGAAGAAGATATTCCCAAGACCGCATTTAGGACCAGATATGGGCATTATGAATTCCTAGTAATGCCGTTTGGATTGACCAACGCCCCGGCCGCATTCATGGATCTGATGAATCGGGTATTTAAGAAGTATTTGGATAAATTTGTCGTGGTATTTATTGATGACATCCTTATTTATTCTAAATCGGAAGAAGAACATATGCAGCATCTCTGGATAGCCTTGGAGATACTCCGACAAGAGAAGTTGTATGCCAAGTTTACCAAATGTGAGTTTTGGTTAAAGGAAGTTCAATTTTTGGGGCATGTTATTGGAAATGATGGAATTAAAGTGGATCCGGCGAAGATTGATGCAGTTATGAGTTGGGAGAGGCCAAGGACTCCTACGGAAGTGCGAAGTTTTCTAGGATTGGCCGGATACTATAGAAGATTCGTCAAGGATTTCTCGAAGATCGCCACGCCATTGACCAAGTTAACCAGAAAGAATCAAAGGTTTGAATGGAGTGCAGAATGTGAAAGTAGCTTTCAAGAGTTAAAACAGAAGTTGGTAACAGCGCCGGTGTTAGTACTTCCAGATGATCAAGGGAATTTTGTAATATTCAGCGACGCTTCACATAAGGGTTTGGGTTGTGTGTTGATGCAACACAGTAAGGTAATAGCATATGCGTCAAGACAGTTGAAGCCGCACGAGTTAAAGTATCCGACGCATGACTTGGAACTAGCCGCCATAGTATTCGCACTCAAGATTTGGAGACACTATCTCTATGGAGAAAAGTGTGAAATCTACACAGATCACAAGAGTTTAAAATACATTTTTACTCAGAAAGAGCTCAATATGAGGCAGAGGAGATGGCTGGAATTGATTAAGGACTATGACTGTTCGATAAATTACCATCCTGGAAAGGCGAACGTAGTGGCCGATGCGCTGAGTCGGAAGGAAAGATTGAATGCAATGATAACATCAAAAGAGTTATCTGAAGAAATCGGAAAATTTGAATTGGAACTTTGTGCTTATGGGGAAGTCAAAGAAGTTTGTCATGCAATGACCTTTCAGCCAACACTACTGGAAAAGATAAAGAAGTATCAAGAGGAAGTAATGGAAAAAGAGAAAAATCAGTTATCTGGAGAAGAGATTAATACTAAAAGGGATGAGCAAGGAATACTAAGGTTTTCATCCAGAATATGGATTCCCCATGTATCTGAATTAAAGAATGAGATCCTCCATGAAGCCCACCATTCGAAATTCTCAATCCACCCGGGAAGCACCAAGATGTATCAAGACTTAAAGAAGAACTTTTGGTGGCCAAATATGAAGCGAGACGTGGCAGAATGGGTTGCGAAGTGCTATACTTGTCAGAAAGTAAAGGCAGAACATCAACGACCAAGCGGGTTAATTCAGCCCCTGAAGATTCCAGAATGGAAATGGGAAAATATCGCTATGGACTTTATAGTAGGACTACCGCGAACAAAATCCGGACATGACGCAATATGGGTTATAATTGATCGTCTTACGAAGTCGGCGCATTTCCTTCCAATAAATGAGAAGTCGTCACTGGACAAGTTGGTTCATCTGTATGTGCACGAAATCGTATTAAGGCATGGAGTACCTGTATCAATAGTTTCAGACAGAGATCCCCGATTTAACTCAAGATTCTGGAAGCAATTCCAGGAATGTCTTGGCACGAAGTTGAATATGAGCACGGCGTATCACCCGCAGACTGATGGCCAGAGTGAAAGAACAATTCAAACAATTGAAGACATGTTGCGCAGTTGTGCAATCGATTTTGCTGGAAGTTGGGACGACCACCTGCCATTAATTGAATTTTCATATAACAACAGCTATCATTCCAGTATCGGCATGCCACCATATGAAGCTTTGTACGGGCGAAAATGTAGATCACCAACAAGTTGGGATGAAGTAGGAGAAGGAAGAATTCTCGGCTCAGAATTGGTACAACAGTTGCATAACTCAGTCAAGTTAATTCAGAAAAGGTTGCTTGCTGCTCAAGATAGACAGAGGAAGTATGCGGATCCAGCGCGTAAGGATGTTCAATTCCAAATTGGCGAAGCTGTGTTGCTAAAAGTGTCACCTAGGAAAGGGTTGATAAGATTTGGCAAGAAAGGAAAGTTAGCACCTAGATACGTAGGTCCTTTTGAGATTTTGAGTCAAGTAGGAAAGGTGGCCTACGAGTTGGCCTTACCACCTCAGTATCAGCATGTGCATAATGTGTTCCATGTGTCGTTGCTTAAGAAGTACAATCCTGACGCTAGCCATGTGATAGAATATGAACCTGTAGAAATTCAGGCAGACCTGTCATTTGTGGAGCAACCGGTTAAAGTACTCGACTGGCAAGTAAAGAGTCTTAGAAATAAATCAGTAAAGTTAGTGAAAGTACTTTGGAGGAACCCTAAGGTCGAAGAGTCGACTTGGGAGTTAGAGTCTGATATGCGTTCCCGGTATCCTCATCTGTTCTCTTAGATTCTGGGGGCAGAATCCCTTAAGGGGGAGAGGATGTTACGACCGGCATTTTCGTGTAATATTAATTGTGGATTTGGTATGATATTAAAGCCGAATAAAAATATGTTCAATTATTGTACGATTGTGTAAGCGAGAATTTCTGCATTATAAAATTTTTATGTGTAATACATGATTTTTTTTTTTTTCAAAGCAAAATTTTAATTATTTCCTTTACTTTTGATTTATAAGGAATATTCTAAGCCTTGGAGAAATTTTCTTTTAAAAGATATTTTGTTCACAAATTTTGAAAGTGACTTTATAAAATCTCTAAAAATCCAAGTTATTTTATGGTATAAATTTTATAATTTTTGAACTTGTGTTTTATTTTATAAAAATAAATCTTTATAAATATAATTAGCAAATTCCATAGTTATCCTTGCATGCAAATTCCTTCCATACATTCCAAAAGGGCTAAAGAGTCAATAACCACCCCACTAACTCTTATTTCCTAGCCAAATACCTTCTTTACCCTTGCATGCAAATTCAACCAAGTTCAAGTGGAAGGCTAATCATGTCAATTCCTAATTCCACTCACTTTTGCCAATACAAAAACCATAAGACAAGCAAAGTCATGATCATTTTTACTCATCACCCACACCACACTCACTCTTCTCTCCCTCCTCCTCCCTCACTCTCGGCTCTCTCTCTCTCACTCTCGGCCTTTAGCCGAGAACCACCCCTCCCCATTTTTTTTCATTTCTCCACCAAGCTTCTACTCTTTATACAAGTAAATGTTATCTTCCATACCATGATCATTCATATTTCAAAGAGTTTTGAGTAGAAAGTTTAAGTTTAAGGGTTGCATGTAAAGGTTTTAGTGAAACTCAAAATACAATCTTGATTCTTATGGATTTAAGGTTGTTTTTGAGAGGACTACAATGAATGGATAAGTGCCAAGTCTTGAGAAGGAAACTCTTGATGATTTAATGGCCATTTCCATCCATTTCATTCGGCCATGACCATATGGGAGCCGAATGAATGGTCCTTGAAATCATTCTTGTTGTTTTGTTCAATTTTTGCATGTTTATGTGATAATGACTTGAATTTTGTGGTGAAAATTTGATAAAACTCCTTGCATGCTAAGTGATCATCTAGGTATACCTTATGCTAGGCTTGCATGTCAATTTTAAGATGGAATATATGTAGAAAATATGTTGTTTGGTTTGAAAAACCCGAAGGCATGCATGCATGTGGAATTCTCTTAGTTTGTTGTAAGATTTTGATCATTTGGAAAAGATTTTGTTAGTGAGCCTTAATTTCAGTAGGAATAATGTGATAATATTGATTTATGCTTCTTGTTGCATGGTAATAAATTGTGGTTATCTTTTATAAAAATATATATCTTGTTGTTTCAAAAGCATGAAGATTTGCGATTTGTTAAGAGTAGTCTCTTTCGTTTTGCCATAGTTGCACCTTAGGTAAGGATGATCTCACCAAGGTTATTTTGAGAAAAAGGGAGTTAGTTCAGTAGAATACCAAGTATAGGTCTTGGTTTAAGTATTTAGTTGTTGTTAATTGGGTTTGTCAAGTCAAAACCTTGGAAAATGAGAGTTATAGTTTCTGCAGAAAAATCAGTTTAGTACCCTGAGGTTTAGAGCGAGTTTTGACCATGTCATTGATGTGCACTTTGAGGCCCAAGCCACCAGAAGTTAGTATGTGGAATATATAATAGGTTTTAGGAGTTGATTGGAGGTTTGCATGTCATTTGGTTAGGTGCACAAGTAGAATAACAAAATCTGTCCAGCAGGGGACAGTTTTGTTACAACTTAGAAATAGGGAGATTTGGCCATGTCATGGGTAGGCCCTCATTAGGCCCAATTGGGCCTTAGTTAGAGGGTGTGTCAGAGAAGTTTTTCCAACCATAGTTCATAGGATATGAGCTAGAACCACGTGTCACAAGTTAATTCAAGTCAGGGCATTTTCTGCCCAGAAAAAAACAGGGGAACCTTGGACTTTTAGCTTAGGCCCAAGAAGGCCCAAGCCAGGCCTTTGAGCCACATCAAGCTTGTGAGATGCCCTTAGGTCAGGAAAGTCTTGTGTAAAAATTTTGAAGAAAAACTTGTAGTTTAAGAGTGTCTAATGCACTCAAGAAACCTTAGTTACCATTCTGAAATTTGCACCAGTGAGCACTTTCACTTATCGCATAGTTTTAGGACACTTAGAAGTGAGTATTAGGTCGACCACCATAGTTGTAAGATAGTATAAGGTCAGTAGAACAAAAGGCACAAGTGAGGGTCAATAGGTTTTGGATAATTTAGGAAAGGCACATTGAGTTAGGAAGCCCAAATTCGAAGACTTCGTTTAGTTAGCGACCAAGTAACTTGAGTGGTGAGTCGAGATCATCCAAGCCTAGTGTGGCATTATGGTGTATATGATGTTATTTGGTATTAATATACGATATGTGATTATGTGGTTACATGTGTACATTTGAAAATATAAAGGTGGATATGAATTAAGTGCGTATAGGCCTAAGTGCCATCCATGTTTAATTTCGGGTTGTAAATAGGTTAAGATGGAAAGAATATATTATAATGAGGATTATTATTATTATGTAGGATCTCGAGACGAGGGAAAACTTGCCATAAAAGTCGAGTGAAGCTCCAGTTGTTGCTCCTACCAGTCAGACCAGACCAGTCTATCTCAAGGCAAGTGATTCAACTTGACCTTCGCATTTACTGTAAACAGTTCATATATATATCGATGCAATTATCCTGAGTCATTTTTATATATTTAAATCAAGAGTATCTTTTGTTTATCTTTGAGTTACATAGAAATGCCATGAACCCTCGAGTACATATTGCAAGTAGTTCAAAAGTCTTTCATGATAGTTTAATGCCATGATAAATTAGAGATGCGTTATAATATCTTATTGATCCTTTTGTTTATCATGCTACTGATCCCTGAGAAATCTTGATGTTGCACCCTGATGCTTTGATTCAACTCTTGAAATAGCCTCGATAGAAACTTTATTTTGATACCTAAAAGCCAATCATTTCTTAAATACATTCATGATTGTTTGATAACCCTATCCTTACCCTAAAGCTTGACACCCTGTTATATACTGAGCTGATGATCGCCTTCTTTATATTTTAACACCTTTATCCTATTGGAACCAGTGATGCCTATCTTTTGATGTTCTAATACCTATATCTTGTCTACAACTGTTGCTTTAAGTCTAGTTTGGCATTACTCTTTCATCTTATCCAATAGCCTGGCTTAATTTCCTTGTCTAAGTTCTTGTTTATGGAAACCTCTCAACTACCCTAATATAGTAAAGTCTAGTAGATCATGGCCCTGAGATTTAGAGTCATATTTCCAGTGTTTCAAGTTGATCTATAATCCCTTGATAAAAATAATTACAGTCGAAAGAAATTTTGTCATAAATCGGCATCAGTTTTTAAAATGATTAAAACGTGGATTTTTCAGTCCCAAAGGGGGACAAATGTTTTCTTGAATGGTGGATCTGGACTGAGACGCGAGTCCTTTCCACACTTATATTAGGCTTAAAAGTTGCCTAGGGATTCCCAATAATGTTTTAGAACCCAGCGAGGTTCGGGATTACTTCGCGGCTGATCACCGGCTGTAATCCGTAGCGTCATAAAATGATTTTGATTAAGAATGGTTTTAAAATTTGTTTTGATGCAAGCAAAATGATGCCAACTCACATAAGATTTATCTCTCGATTATCATTGATTATGTCATTCCATTGTCATTCCTAAAGGTATATCTCGATTTATGCTTTGCGTTGTATTGTTAGCACTTGTTGAGCTTTTGGCTCACTTCTTGCTTTACCCTGATATTACAGCTAGCAGCCATGGTTAGATTCAAGCAGACTGCCCGTAAGACCTGTGATGCGGATGCTTATGTTCGAGCCCAGGTAGAATAAGTAATAATAGCTGTGTGAGGACTCGGTATTTGTAATCAGATGTAATAGTTGATAGTGTTGGGCTGTTCCAAACCCTAAACTGTAAGATCTTGGATTTTGGTTGTGTAGTACTCATTAAAATGATGTAATAACTATAACTATTTTGCTATTTAAGTTGGGGGTGTGACAAAACAAGTATATCCTCCTCCTCCATATCCCAAAACACTTCAGAAGCAGAAGTTCGACAAGAAATTTGCTAAGTTTTTGGAGGTTTTCAAGAAGTTGCACATTAACATACCTTTTGTGGAAGCTCTAAAACAGATGTCGAGCTATGCTAAGTTCATGAAGGGTATTCTATCTCAGAAGCTAAAACTTGAGGAGTTGGAAACTGTTGCTCTAACGGAAGAGTGTAGTGTCGTGGTGCAACAGAAACTCCCTCCGAAACTTAAAGATCCAGGAAGCTTCACGATATCTTGTACCATTGGCAATCTATCTTTTGACAAGTGTTTGTGTCACTTGGGAGCTAGCATTAATCTCATTCCCTTGTCTGTCTTTAAGAAACTTGGTCTGCCCGATCCAAACCCGATAAATATGTCTTTACAACTAGCTGCCCATTCCATCACTTATCTGCGAGGTGTAGTAGAGGATGTCTTGGTTAAGGTGGATAAACTCATCTTTCTTGCTGATTATTTCATTTTGTACTTTGAGGAAGATAAGAAGATTCTAATTATCTTAGGAAGACCATTCTTAGCTACAGGCTGAACTCTAATCGATGTGCAAAAGGGTGAGCTTACAACGAGAGTTCAAGGACAGGACGTGACTTTCAATATCTTCAATGTAATGAAATTCCCTACTGATGAAGAGGAATGATTTAAAGTAGAGTTGGTCGACTCTATTGCGACTACGGAGCTTGATCAAATGCTAAGGACTGACGCCTTGAAGAGAACCTTAATAGGGGAATCTGATAGTGAAGATGAAGAAGGAGCAGGCAGCTGCAGTAATTGGATACTTCTCCATGGAAACGGAGATTTGATTTGCCATTCAAGTCTCTTGGTTTATCGGAGCTGAAAAATTCTCAGGAGCATCTTAAGCCATCTATTGAGGAAGCTCTCGCACTTTAGCTTAAACCACTGGCTGATCATTTGAGGTATGCATTTTTAGGTGATGCATCTGCTTTGCCTGTTATTATTGCATCTGACCTTCCAGGTAGTGACGAAGACAAGCTCTTGAGAATTCTGAGAGAATTCAAATCAATAATTAGATGGACTATAGAAGATATCAAGGAAATCAGTCCTTCTTATATCATGCATAAAATTCTGCTTGAGGAAGGAAGTAAACCACTCGTTGAACAACAGAGAATGCTCAATATTATCATGAAGGAGGTTGTAAAGAATGAAATTCTTAAAATGCTGGATGCAGGGATCATCTATCCGATTTCTAACAGTTCATGGGTGAGCCCGGTGCAGTGTGTACCTAAGAAAGGAGGAATTGCAGTTGTTGTGAATGAAAAGAACGAGCTCATTCCTACTCGGACAGTAACAGGGTGAAGAGTATGCATGGACTATCGAAAGCTGAATAAAGCCACCAGGAAGGATCATTCCCCTCTTCTATTCATTGACTAAATGCTTGATCGGTTGGCTGTTCATGAGTACTATTATCTTCTGGATGGGTATTCGGGCTATAATCAAATTTGCATTGCCCCATAAGATCAGGAGAAGACCACCTTCACTTGTCCTTTTGGCACTTTCATTTTTCGTCGAGTTTCGTTAGGACTTTGGGGTGCACTTGCTACTTTTCAGAGATGCATGATGGCCATATTCTCAGACATGATTTATACTAATATAGAGGTGTTCATGGATGACTTCTCTTTGTTTGGGACCTCATATGACGAGTTCTTGCATAATCTTAGCTTGGTACTGAAAAGATGTGTTGAGACCAATCTGGTGCTCAACTGGGAAAAATGTCATTTCATGGTGCAAGAGGGTATCATTCTTGGGTATAAGGTGTCTAGAAAGGGGCTTGAACTGGATAAATCCAAGGTGGGGGTTATTGAAAATATTCCTCCACCAATCTCAGTTAAGGGAATCCGCAGTTTTCTTGGTCATGCGGGTTTCTATCGGCGATTCATCAAAGACTTCTCCAAAATATCTAAACCCTTGTGCAATCTGTTAGAGAAGGATGTCCCTTTAAAATTGGATGAACAATATCTCGCTGCTTTTGAGATCCTGAAAAAGATTTTGACTACAACACCTGTTATTACTACACCTGATTGGAATGAGCCCTTCGAGATGATGTGTGATGCTAGTGACTATGCAGTTGGAGCAGTTCTTGGCCAGAGAAAGAAGAACATATTTCATGTGGTTTACTATGCTAGTAAAACCCTTAATGGTGCTCAGCTGAATTACGCTACTATAGAGAATGAGCTTTTGGCGATTGTCTATGGTTTCGAGAAATTCCGATCTTACTTACTTGGGACAATAGTGACAGTTTTCACTGATCATGCTGTTATTTGATATCTGATCTCGTTGAAAGATTCAAAACCTCGTTTGATTCGATAGATTTTATTGCTTCAGGAATTCGAGCTAGACAGAAAGGATACAGAAAACCAAGTAGCGGATCATCTTTCACATTTGGAAGATCAAGGCAATGCTTCCCAAGATAAGACGTTAATCAATGATTTTTTTCTCGATGAACAACTTTTTGGGGTGCAAGAAGAAGAACCATGGTTTGCAGAAACTGTGAACTATCTTGTGAGTAATGTTATTTCCTCCAAAACTCTCTTATGCTCAAAGGAAGAATTTTCTACATGAGATGAAGTGGTATCGATGGGATGAGTCGTTCTTGTTCAAATAGGGAGCATATTAGATTATCAGGAGATGCATTCCGTATAGTGAGACGGAGAGTATTCTGCGAGATTGTCATTTTACTGTGCATGGTGGTTATTATGGTGGAGAGAAGACAGCTTCCCGTATTCTTCAAGCAGGATTTTTCTGGCCTACTTTGTTTAAGGATTCTCATTGGTTCGTGTTAAGATGTGATCGCTGCCAAAGGGTTGGAAATATGTCCAAGAGAGACGAGATGCCTCTCAATGTTCTTCTTGAAGTTGAGATTTTCGATGTTTGGGGAATCGACTTCATGGGCCCAATTTGTCTCGTCATGTAATAATCAGTATAATCCTTTGGCGGTGGATTATATGTCTAAATGGGTTGAGGTTAAAGCCTTTCCAACCAATGATGCAAAGGTGGTGATAAATTTTCTTCATAAGCAGATATTCACACGTTTCGGTACTCCAAGGGTTAAAATCAGTGATAAGGGATCACATTTCTACAATCGCAAGTTCACTGCATTGATGGAAAGATATCATGTGAATCATCGTGTTGCCACAACTTACCATCCTTAAACTAATGGGAAGGCTGAAGTGTCGAATCGAGAGATCAAGCGAATCTTGGAGAAGATTGTGAGTCCATCAAGGAAGGATTGGTCATTGAAGCTAGATGAAGCTGTGTGGGCCTATAGAACAGCATAAAAGACTCCTCTAGGATTGTCACTGTTCCATTTGGTGTATGGGAAGTCGTGTCATTTTCCCGCGGAGCTAGAGCATAGAGCGTATTGGGCTTTGAAGGCTGAATCTGGACATGACAGCTTCTAGAGAGAAAAGAATGCTTCAACTTAATGAACTCGATGAGTTCCGACTTCCGGCTTATGAGAACAACAAGGTATACAAGGAGAAGGTCAAGAGATGGTATGATAGGAGGTTAGTGTGCAAGTCATTTGCACCTGGTCAACAAGTTCTATTGTTCAACGCTCATCTCTGTCTTTTTCCAGGAAAGCTTAAGTCAAGGTGGTCAGGTCCATTCATTGTCAAAACTGTGTTTCCACATGGAGCTGTGGAGATTTTTGATAAGCATTCGGACCAAGCGTTCAAGGTAAATGGTCAGAGGTTGAAGCATTACTATGTTAATACGGTGAACCATGAAGTGGTGAATATCGTTCTTTTGACAACTAGATTCGAACATTCACGTCAAGCTAGCAACATAAACCAAGCGATTCGTGGGAGGCAACCCATGTTTGTTGTATAGTAGTTTCGACAAAAAAACAAAAAAAAATCTGAAATTTTCCAGAAGCACGACACGCCCGCGCTGGAAGCGGGGGCGGTCGCGCTATATTCTCCAGAAACACGGCGCGCCCGTGCTGGAAACGGGGCGGCCGCGCTAACCCCCTAGAAAAGAAAAAATAGAGAAAAATCAGGAAAAATCAGAACAAAAACACTCCCACCCAAATTCTTAACTTATTTCTACCCTAATTCTATATCCTAAACACTTCTAAACCCTACCCATCCCTTTACCTAGCCTATATATATGCATCTTCTCTTATTATACATATACATCTTCTATTCTCAAAACCCTAGCTTCTCCTATACACTACTCACACCCAAATCTAAATTATACTGTTGTGATAGCACCTAAGAGAGCAAGAACCGTTGGGAGTAGTAGCACTCATCCCTCAGCTATCGATGATTCTAGCATGGGTGGCGCGGTGAACAGATTTTCTTCTCTGGAGGCACAAGAAGAGTTTACTAGGCTGATGTCTAAGTCGATTGTGAAGGAGAGGGGTTTCTTACCCACGGTGAAGGATGGAAAGCTTTTGGAGATAATTATTGGGTTGGGATCACAAATTTTTTGTGAGACACCCGCTGCAGTCCCTATGAGCATTGTGCGGGAGTTTTATGTGAATGCTAAGGCGGATAAGAATGGGTTTTCTTTGGTTTATGGGTTAACGGTTGATTATACCCCTGAGGCTATTCGTATGATTATCAATCAATCCGCGAGGAGGCCTACTGCTGAAGATTGGGTACAAAAGACAAGGGAGGATTTTGATCTGGATTATATTGTGGCTAAGTTGTGTGTTCCTAGGACAGAGTCGAAGTGCAAGGCGGGCATGAATGAGCCGCTTAATTTTCCTTCTTCGTGTATGAAAAGGTATGCTAAGGAATGTAACTTGTTTGTGTGTGCAAATATCATGCCATCTTCGCACTCGCACGAAGTTACTATGGATCGTGCTATTTTGCTACAGGGGATTCTGAATGAAGAGTATGTGGATCTCAGGTTTGTGATTCATCAGAACATGTTACGTTTTATGCAAGGAAGGACCACAGGGGTAATTCTAATGCCTCAATTATTATGAGGTTATGCACCGCAGTTGGTGTCAGGTGGCCCGAGCATGACCAGCTACAGATGTCGAGTGCTCCCATTGATAGCTCGACGATTCTGTAGCTGAAGGAGTGTTATGGCGGGAAGGTCGATGAGAAGGGCTTGGGCTACACATATAATCATTTTCCAGGTGGTCAGCCAACTAATCAGACTTATGCTGGGGATTCTTCTCAAGCACGTCAGGAAGCCACTAGAGCCACTCGTGGAGCCACTAGATCTTCACGTGATCAGCAGGCAGGGGACAGTTCTGGACTTGGAGATGCGCAGTTCAGGAGATTGGCTAGGCGCATGGATGTGATGCACGACATGCACAATTTTTTTACAGCTGATGATATACAGGCTTCGGGTAATACTTTCCGAGCCACTGGTGTCGAGGTCGATTGGCCTATTTTTGGAGCTGATTATGTGTACCCGCCGCCTGATACTCCACCCGAGGAGGGTGATCCTACCGATGACTGGTATGCCTTGTATCCTTATTATTGCCTTCAATGAGGATATTGTATATTTTAAGTTTAGGGCTGATAATGTAAGGATTAGTAGTGTGTGTTGTGTTCATATAGATTCATATTACATGTTTTGTGTAGTTCATTCATATTTTTGCATGATTGTTCATATAGTTGTTTGCATTTTTGTTTTGCATATTTGTTCGTGTTATTATGTGATTCCATGTAGTTGCATTTGTATGCATATAACATGACCCCATAAGATGAGCTGTTCTGATTGATTTGTTGATGTTAATTTGAGTGTAGTGATGTCGAATAGATGGATGTTTAAGTCCTAATGAATTGAATTGCATGCCCCGAAACAAATTCATTCACAAGTCTTATAGGTTGCTTTCGAACTAGATCATGATTACTTATTTTCTTGTTGAGATTTAATCACTTGGTTATATTTAGAATTTTTGCTATTCTCGTAATGATGAAGTAACACTGATTTTTAAACTATAGAAAAACTTGGATATCATTGCTTGTTGTGAAGGGTTAAGTGTCAAATGGTTAGTAGCCGACTCATATTTTTATGAGTAGTTTAGGGTTGAATAAGATGGAGCGAAAAGCACTCATTCAGATATTGAAAAAAAGACAAAATATGTGTTAGTATGTGTTTATGCAGAATTGACCAAGAGTGAGCTCTATAATACTCGAGCAATTAAGTTCTAGGGGACTTTGTGCCTAGTGACCTAAGGCTTGTATAGTTCGGGATCCGCTAACCTAACGCTCGCTACATGGGTATTATTGTATAAGTCTTTTAGGATCTCATTCATTTCATGGTCAAATAAGCATTTGTGTTATGTGTTCACTATAATAGCTTGACCCTTGTATAACTCTAGTAAAATTGAAGTGTTGTGAGTCATTATGTGTTTAATGTTTATTTTATTTATAAACTTGTGATTGTTTTGGTAAAAGAATAGGATATGATTATTGATCTAGTGATGAGAGTATATCTGTTAGGCATCACGCACACACACGTTTCTGGGTTGTAAGTTAGTTTATGGGATTTAGTTGAACTTTGTTTCGAATAATTGCATTGTTAGAAACATTGTTTAGGATTGGTTATAGTTAGTCTGAGGGGATTGTTGCATATTTATATTAGTTGCATTCATGCATTTGTTTTGTTTTTAGTTTTGAGTATGTTTATACTTGAGGAAAAGCATCGATTTAAGTTTGGGGGTGTAATAAGTGGATTTTTATATCCACTTGCAATGCTTTATATCGGCTTAAATTGGATGTTTTGGACTCAAGTATGTGGTGTTTTTGATGTGTTTTGTATAATTGCATTGCAGGGAACTAGTCAGGAGGGGGAATTGAATTTTACAATGATTTTACGCTAAAAAGAGGTCGGGAATGGAGTTTCGGGAGATCGCACGAAGAAAGGAGCGCAAAACATCAAAAACCAGAAAATTGGTCAGAAGCACGGCGCGCCCGCGCAAAACACAGGGTGGCCGCGCCAGTTTGTCAGGAAGTCAGCGCGCCCGTGCCATATGCAGCGCGCCCGCGCCAGTGTTTTTCTACAGAATCCTATTTTGATTACGATTCTAATTTCCTGAGAGTCCAGATCCACTTAGGGCCTATATATAAAGATAAAAAGACGTTTTTATCAACAAGTAACCAAGGGAGAACATTAAGAAGACCTAGAGCATGCAAGACAGCTAAGGAGAAGAAGATCTAGTTTCATAGATTTATATTCTTCAATTTAGGCGATCCTTTTGGATGCTTATTTTTGCTTTGTTCTAAACCTTATTACTTTGATATTCTATCTTAGTATTCTGAACTTATTTATTATCATGTTTCATTGGAATCCATGGTGTTGATGTGTTCGATCATGAACTAATCGTTGTCATGGGGTTATAGAGGATTTATTTATGGATTTCAATAGTTGATTGTTCTAAGTCTTTAGTGTGTGGTGATTTATGATTTCCTAGTTTGGTTGTGCTTATTCGTCTTTGATGCGTAGCTAACATCTAAGATTGTTTGTTAATCTCTATTGAAGTGACAGTGAATATAGAGGTTTAGAACCTGCCATGCTAGCATAGGTTTAAGTATGAATTGACATGCATAATTCGTAGTGTAATATTAACCATCTTACACACCCTATGTAATCACAATAGATAACTTGGTCTTAAACCGTTATGTTTTCAAATATTATAGACATATAGGGTCTAAGCATAATTGGTGTCTACTTAACTTTTATCTTGATTATGGATGCTTAGCAGTAGGGTATACATAAATCAAAAGATAGCGCATGCTAGTTTTGTGTTATCTGATTAGTTATCATCACCATCGCATACTATTGATAAAGACATAAAATTTGAATGAAGTTTTTAATGAAGTTAGAATCCCATGTTTTATTCTCATATAAGTAATTCATTTTTAATCTCTTAGTTTAAGTTTGCTAGTATAATCTCTTAGGTAGTTAATCAACTCAAACTTGTTACTTGTCTTAGCTGTGAACGATAATTATATATTGTTGCATAAGTGCATAATATGAAGTTAACCTAAACCAATCCCTGTGGGAATGAACTTGACTTATATCTTATACTACTTGTGATCACATGCGCTTGCGTGTATTTTCGAGTGTGTTTTAGTGCAAACAACAAGCTGGATGACCTTGTGCCTACTCAAGTTGAGATCAATAATAAATTCAGAAATTTGTTGATCAAATGGCAAGGTTTGATATGTCCAGCATGGATTAAAGCATCAAGAAACTGAAGAAATTCTTTGTAGCTTTGCATGAATTTTTCCAGAATCACGTTACAAGTAACAATGACACAAGGGTCAAACTGGATCAACTTCATCAACCTAGATATGAATCATCTGCTCTTTTAATGCAAGGGATCAAAGAGACGGTTCAAGCTACTTTTGGTGCTCCCATCTCTTCAAGTTACCAACAACCTCCTTCCACATCAACCAATATCCAAATACAATCTCTACAAAATCAAGTTTCAACTCTCCAAGCCTCTAATGGCTCACTCACAGCTCAAGTAAATGCTCTCACTTCTCTAGTGCAGAGTCAATGGAATGACATCAAGATCCTGGTAGTAGACTCTCACAAACATCTTCAAATACAGATTTCAATTTCTTTGGGAGCTATCATGGGTGCCTTGAATGTTCCTTTACCTGCTCTTCTTGAAGCTGTGAGGCCAGAAATTCCAAATCCACTACTCCTGCCTACCAACGAGACTAAGGGGGAGATAGAAGTTAGGATTCAACAATCCAAGGAAGCTGGTAAATCTTCAAAATCTCAGGAGACTGGAAAATCTACTACTCACTATGGTCAAAGTTCTATGCAATTAAAACTCGCTCAAGATGTTAGTAAAGACAGGCCCCAGAAAGCTGCAGTAGGACCCTGTCAAGATAAGGAGTTCAATGAGCTACTAGCAGTTCTAAGAGTCTCTCTGGACAACAACTACATCACTCATAAGAGATTTTTGGCCAACAACATCAATTTCTTAAAAGTGGTAATAGTAAAGGTTGACAACTTTTTGGAGAAGAGGATAGTAGCCAATGTCAATGACTGTGATTTTGACAGATGTTTGTAGGTGTCTCTCTTAAATCTTCAAAGTATAAGAGCATCTGAGCTGGATATAATAATTGACAGAGTTAATACAATAATTACAGAGGACACCCAATTGTTCAAAAAACTCAAGAAAGTTCAGATAATTGCTTTTCCTGAAACCTATTTACATACAAGCAAGGGGTGGCCTACATTTGTCCACAAACTAAACAGTGTCGATACTTCACAGTACCCAAAAATTATGTAAGAGGAAATACAAGATTATTTATGACATGGAAACTGATCTAAAGAGGAAGAACTTCAAAACATCTGAAGATAAGGAGATGATTAGGATGCTGGGAAGATACCTACAAAATGCTGAGACCATGTTGCCAACTACACAGTTCAACACAACAGATGACAAGGATGATGATGATGAGCAGAAGAACAATGAGCAAAAACCTTCTGGCTCAAATCCAAGTCAATCTTCTAAAGCAACTGGCAGCAAAGTAGAAGACAAGAAAAGGGATGATAAGAAAAGAGAAGATGAAAGGATAAGGAAGAAGAGGGAAGATGGTGAATGTACCAAGAAAAATATCCAACCAATTCAAATATCACAAACTCAAACCACTAAGCCTGCAAGCTCAAACACTCAACTACCTATAATCTCTGAGCCCAAACTTTTGTACAAACCAACTACAAACACCTTACTCAAAATACCAATCATTTTCGGCCAAACCATTCTAAAGAAAGTCTCAAACATACCTTCATTGAAGCCATCAATCAAAACTCATTACAAGACTATTTGGAGAAAAGAAAAGAAGCTTCAAGTTAAAAAGAGGGTTATCTGGAATTGCTTTGATCAGACTAATTTTCTACCATTAAACTGGTGCATCACAGATGTTGACTACTTTCAACAATTAGCTGAAGAAATAGTCAAAATTTGGGTTGTATCATTAAGAGAAGTCAGAATTTATTATCAGGATGGCTCCTTCACTCTACTTGGTAGGGAATTAATGGATACACTTTCAACCACAGAAAATAAGAGGGTCGTTAGCTTAATGAAGGATAAGGACACAAATACAAGGACATGGAGGTTGTGATGTGTGTATGGCTGTAAGAGATGGAAGAAGAGCAAAAGAAAAGGCTGAAATAGAGGAAAGGGAAAGAAAATATGCAAAAGAGATAGAAATGTTTGAGAAAAGATCTAATGAACTCAAGGCAAAGGGGCTGAGCAGAATATCTAAGGATGACTATTTCCTAAACATACAAGCTAGCAGGTTCTCAAGATTTAGAGTAGATTACTTGAATAATTATTCATTGGATGATTGTCTCAAGCTTGTGGAAGCTCTAAGAGGGACTGAAATCATAAAGGAACTTCAAGTACTTGCAAATCTAAAGAACCTCATCAGGAAAGAATCAGGCTACAAGAAGTTCATGTGATGAATGTACTTATTGAACTCATGTAATCAGTTAGTGTATAAAAGTTGTATTTGTTAATCTGTCAATTTTTATGTATTTGTTTTTAGCTTGGGGTTAGTCTTGTAATCAGGCATGAATTTGTGATAAGCAATTTTCTCATAAATTTGGGGATATTGGTGTGCAAGGCACGCCTATATCATAACAAGACTAAGTCAAATTGACAGCCCTAAGAATTAGTTGTATGATAGTCTAAATCTGTATTTTCTATTGTATCACTTGAGTTTGTAAAAATGTTAAATATCAGACTGGAGTATTTTTCTGTAAACAGTCTCAAGCCTAAAAATAAACTGTAGAAGAATATCAACAAGATCATGCCTCAGAGAAAAGGTGAAGAAGCTTGGAGTTGAATAAATCTGTTTTAGGAAAAATGTTCTAAGTCAAGATATTTACAAGTCACAGATCAAGTTATATAGAGAAGTCATTCGAGAACTCCAGAATGACTTATCGAGAAGTCCAAAATGGCTTATGGAGAAGTCTTCCGGATATCGACAAGTCAACTGAAGATATGAAGATTGGAGATATCGACACGTCAAATAATCATTAGAGATCTCAGAGATATCTACAAGTCAAAATGTATATAGAGATCTCTGAGATATCGACAAGTCATTTTTACATATAGAGAACTCAGAGATATCGACAAGTCAAAATGAAGACATGAAGATTGGAGATATCGATAAGTCAATTTATCATTAGAGATCTCAGAGATATCGATAAGTCAAAATACATATAGAGATCTCAGAGATATCGACAACTCATTTCTACAAGAGATTTGGAGACCTCGACAAGCCAAGTTCACCTATAGAGAACTCATAGGCTGTTAGGAATATGTTGTGTACTTGATGATAACCTGAACAAAACACTTAGTAAATTTTAGTTAAGTGAAATTGTAGCTTCCAACGGATGATCATTCTCAACATCTATTGAAAGAGTAGCTTATTTACAATAAGACTAGTAGCACATTTATGCATATTTGAATGGCTTAGTGAACTAGATGTTGTAGATTGTTCAAGTCATGTTAACTACTAGATTGATATGCAAGATAGGATGGTGAATTTTATATATTAGCTACCTTGTAATCTTGTATAAGTGAAGAGAGTTAACTGCCAAAAGGATAGTCTTAACGGATGATTCACAAAGCTCCAACGGATGATCAACATAAGTCTCGACGGATGATCAACCAAAGTTTCAACGGATGATCAATCTAAGTTCCAACGGATGTTCAAATTCAAAAGAGCAGTTGATAGTGACTTGATAGTCACATGCGTTGGATAGATGCAAATGGAATGTGGCATCCTGTTTGAAGGTTTTAGGGAACAAAGAAGCATTTCCATTTCCATGCTAAACAGATGATATTCAAAGATGCTGGAAAGAAAAATATAGCAGCATGAAGTTAGACTAGAGGTAGTTTGTCTTATTATCTTGTCTTTTTATCATATAACTTGGTGATATATAAACCACGAGTAGCAAGTTGAAAAGTATCCAAGTGAGTAAGCATTTTTCCAGAGAAATAGATAAGGCAAAATCTGTTAAGAATTTCTCTGTTCTTGAATTCTCAATTTGTAAGCAGCTGTGAACAATTTTGTTACACAGAGTTCTCATCCTAATATATATCTCCGGTGGAAAAGTTCAATCCACCAAAAAGTTTGTAAATACTTGTATTTATTTACTTTGTGCTTTGATTTCAATATTACTTTCATTCTGCACCTAGCTAAATCAAACACAGATATAGATTTATAAAAGAACAGTTCTTGAAATTTGAAAAAGAAGCCAAAATTATATTCAACCCCCCTTTTGTAATTCTTGTTTAGATTGTTTGGGAATAACAGAGACCTCGAAAAGTCAAAGACACTTATAGAGAACTCAGAGATCTCGATAAGCCAATACACTTAGCGAGATGTCAGTTCTCTATAGAACAAACAGGAGATCTCGATATGAGCCTCAAGTACAAAATGTAGATAAGTTAAATATTCAAGATTATCAATCAACAAATGATCTAATCACTTAGATTGAAAAGCCTACAAATGCAGCTTGAAGAGTGTAAGATTAAGGGCGAAGATTAACTGACAAAGGAAGGTCACAGACCTACAAGATTTGAAAGGATTCACTAAGCCATAAATGGAAAGCTTTAGAGATAACTTAAAGTAGGATTTAGTACATCTTAATGCATGATGTGTAAACCTGTATTTATTAATCTATAAAGTTGTTAGGCCCTTAATCAATTGTAGGGGGTGAATACAGTTAATATAATCAATTCAACAAAGCCTCTACAGAATCAACAATTTTTATATTAATCTTATAAAAACTTATTACAATCGTACTCTCTCAAAAGGATGAACAAATATCCTTGAGAGCTTCTAGGTTATGCGAAAGATATAACAATGTCACAATGCTTATATCATGAACCTAATCTATACTTTATATAGAGCACAGCTACAAATGTATAAGGAATCATATTCTATTAACAACAAGGAAACCTATAAAATTACTTCTGAGATAAAGTCCTTCACCAACTTGAGTTTCTGTTTACTTTTCCTCCTCAAAGATCAACTGATGTGACAAATACTTATTTCATCATCCATTGACATCATCATCTGTTAATATCAATATTCGTCGAATATCAATATTCGTCGAATATCAACATCCGTCGATGCAATCATCATCATCCCTCGATGCTTGTAATCATCCATCGATGCTTGTAACTATCATTCGTCGATGCTAGTAATTATCATCTGTCGATGCTTCTGATAGTTTCTGTTTGATATCATCAATTGCTCCTAAAAATCTCCCCCAACTTGTACATTATGGAATTATAGACAACTTCCAATTGATGATGTCAAAACTATCTAAATGCAGGAATCAATTATGCATATTCAATCTTGCTTCACTGAATATCAGACTTTACTCTTCATCATGAACTGCTTCTTTAACTTGAGCAATGTCAGAGGTTACTTCAACTTCCTCAACTCAGAATGCTTCAATAATCTTCTTTAAGTGCAAGTAAAATTAAATGAGACACATCCGTTGAGTGCAAGTAAACCAGTTAGCAAAGCTAAGCTAGCCAAATTAAATGAAAAATATGGATCAGTTTCTAAGAACTTTGTTCCAAGAGAAATAAGAAAAGTGAAACAGAACAAAAGAGTTAGTGTAGGTCATCTGTCTATCAAGCAATTAAATGACAGGTTGGAGAAAAATGAAGTGAAAGCAGAGTCAAAAAGGAAAAATAATAGAAATGGGAAAGTAGGAATTAACAAATATAACAACTACACACATGATAAATATGCTCCAAGAAAAATCTGTTTTAAGTGTGGTAGTGTTAATCACTTGTCTGTTAATTGCAAACTTGTTTTGCCTGCTCCCATGTCTACACCACCTTCATTTCCCAGCATGCCTACAATGCCTGTAAATGTTATGCCTGCACACAATTTGAATGCACAGTATGCTAACATGCCATTTGCACAAAATCCATATTATGTTGTATTTAATATCACAAATGCCACTTAGCATACCTTACTGGAATAACATGTTTGCACAGAATATGCATTTCCATGTTAATCAAGTTGTGCATGATAATTCTGCAATGATGAATGGTTTTAAGGGTTCTACTCAATTGACTAAGGATGAACTTTAAGTACCTGAGTCAAATGAAGACAAACCCAAGAAATCTAAGAAAAAGGCTAAAAAAACAGGACCCAAGGAAACTTGGGTACCAAAATTAACTTGATTTGATTTTGTTGTGTGCAGGGAAATAGAAAGAATCTTTGGTATTTGGATAGTGGGTGATCAATGCACATGACTGGAGATTCTACCCTGCTCACTGAGTTCAAGGAAAGAGCTGGTGTAATAACCCCAATTTTTGAAATTTTTGAAACCTTGATGAATAGTAACTTTTGCTCACTATGCTGATTAAGAAAAATTATCAGACCACGATATATAGGACTACTGTTATGGAAATTCTAAGATCGTATTAGTATTCCATAAAGTAAATGAATGTATGTAAAGGTCGTCAGAATTCGAATTCGAACACTTTGATTTTTCCCGAAAATCCACCAGATACTGACGGAATTAAGTATAAGGTAACATGATTGAAAGGATTTTAATTCAAGGATTATAAATGAGAATCATTAAAGGATTATAAAATATTAGGAAAGATTTAGGGAAGCTCAAATAATGAGATCCCGGATATGATCCCTCAAACGGGTATCGAGAACGAAAGTTAAGCGAACCGTAAAACAAATACGCAACCAAGAGATAAGCTTGTACAAGAATCCAAGGTATTATGACATCATCAAACCACAAGACAAAGACATGTGGCAAATAGATGACACAAGCAAGATGACATAAACATGACAAGGGGTTTTGTTTTGTTGGTTGATTTTGAGCCATGTAAAATTTACCATGGTAAAAAGCTAAAACATTTTTCAAGGCAAAAAGGAGAAGCAACCAAGAAAATATCATAAAACACAAAAATTAGAAGTTGACTTTTGCTTCCAAGAGCAAAAGCTCTCGGCCAAAACAAACCCAGCAACTTTAAACTGCCATATCTCCTTCAATACTCACTCAAATGTTGTGTTCTATGGCTTGTTGGAAAGGTATTGAGATGGCCTACAACTCTCGTTCAGAAGTCTTGTCCAAATTAGCATGATAAGACCCTCATTTTTACAGTTCTTTCAATAGGACTTTTAGAAACTTCAAATCCGAACTTTGTGTTCTTGATTTCTTTGGAAAGATCAAGCTTGTAGGAGGCTCCCTAAGATTTCCTAGCAACTTAACACCTCCCAAGGAAGGTATAAACTTAAAACCCTAGCCTTTACTTTGATTATTAGTGTGTTGGAAGGTTGAGTTTCTAAATGAGAAGCATGATCTTTGATTATTAGTAGTTTGATTTGAATTTGGAATGATTTGGTGAATGAATCTTGTTATAGTTAATAGAACTTGATTGTGGTTGGTTGAGGTGAAGAATATGAATAATAAGGACTGGTATAGTATTATTTAGTTGATGTTTTGATGTGTTAATGATTGTGGGTTGTTTGGTGAGGTTTTGGTGTAGTGAGAAACTTGGAAAACTCGTAAACATAGCCGTTGTAATGCCCGTTTTCCTTAGACTGTTGTACATGAACCTCGGACCAGATAACTCACTGACCAATCTATAACTTTGCCATGATTAGATAGTTCATGTTACGAGCTTCGTTTTGATATGTAGTTCGTTTGATTCCGATGTACGGTTTAGGAGAAACGACCGTTTTAAGTAACGGCGTTTCGCGACCAAACCATTACCCCTCGCCTTACTTTGAAACCTTGGTTAAGGACCTTAAATGACTAATTGGAGTACGAATAATTTATGTAAAGTGTATTATGCAGTTGGTAAGGCACTCGTGAAAGAATCGCCTTAAAACCCTTAATGGTTCATTTATTAAAAATGGTGGAGCCGAGGGTACTCGAGCGACTTAAGTAAATCGTTAAGCGCGAAAGCGAACGTTAGGACTCTAAATGGTTAAAGTCTAGTTTCTTAAGCGACCGGGGTTTAATTCCGACTTATGTTGTTGTTCATAGGTTATCGGACCCACTCTAAGCTTAAGTCTACCCCGGAGCACTCAGGCAAGTTTTCTACCCGTTATACTGTTGTTGTGATGTAAATATATGTATATGCATTACCTAATGATAAGTGCATGATTGTTATTAGCAAATTTTGCGATATATTGGAGCATGCTGATATGGCATATATGCATGTCTGTTTCGTAATCTTGATATCTAATTGTTGATTCAATTGCTTATAAGTTGCATAATACAAATGCTAGAGATAAGCAGTAGTTGCGTATACCCTTAGTATAGGGGACCCAAAGGTGAACATATTTTCTAAACCGGGAGTCGATGTTCCCGAGTATATTATATATATATATATATATATTTATATATATATGAATAGTTTTTAAAACTATGAATCAAATAAGGGTTATTCGATAACTTTATTTTATTATTGAATATTATTTTGAATATTCATTCGAGGGCTTATGACCCCGTTTATTTTATTATTGAATATTATTTTGAATATTCATTCGAGGGCTTATGACCCCGTTTATTTTATTATTGAATATTATTTTGAATATTCATTCGAGGGCTTATGACCCCGTTTATTTTATTATTGAATATTATTTTGAATATTCATTCGAGGGCTTATGACCCCGTTTATTTTATTATTGAATATTATTTTGAATATTCATTCGAGGGCTTATGACCCCGTTTATTTTATTATTGAATATTATTTTGAATATTCATTCGAGGGCTTATGACCCCGTTTATTTTATTATTGAATATTATTTTGAATATTCATTCGAGGACTTATGACTCCGATTATTTACAAATTATTATTCTTAATTTTATTAAAGAATAATGTGTCGATAATCAAACTCACTTTTGATTATTCAAATAAAGATAGTACTTTCGTATAAGTATATCTTTGGTTATTTAATATACATTGCAAGTATAAGTTTTAAAACTTCTACTTCAATTATTTTTATAAAGATTATTCTTTATGAGAATATTATTTAAATAATAATATTCGGATATTTTCTAATAAATTGGGACTGATTTATTTCATTAAATCAGCATTACTCCAAACATTCTTAAAAATGTTTGCGAGTCTTCAAAATGATTTTAAAAGTTAGAGCGGATCCCAAAACTCATTTTTTTTATATATGAAAGATCTTCCTTTCAAAAGGGATTTAAATATTCGCTCAAAACCTGAGGGATCCGGCTCTGTGGTGTGTTTTATATTCGCAACAAGGTTGCTATTTTGATAAAAGAGTTTTTGATTACTTACCCAATACTCGGGAAGTAAAATTCTTGGAACAAGTTAATCCATTAACAGGCATCGCCTGGGAAATATCGGTGAGTTTTCCTTTCCATCTAGATACGACTTCTTGGTGGAGCCGTATCAACAAGTTTCTACTGGGGAAAGTGGGGACGAGCTTTACGTTTCAGAGTCATGGATTTCATCTGAACTAGGAGTGGCGTAAGTGGTCGAGTGGCGCCGGTCCAGCCTAATTATATTGGCCCAAATGGCCTGGAAGTTCCGCTAAGACGGTCCATTCCTTAGGAGTCCAGTGTTCGATTGACAAGTAAATCCGAGAGGTTCTCCTCTACATGTAGAAAATGATGGGGTTGCACTACTACGACTGATCATCGTAAGTGGTCTTCCTGGCGCGGCAAACTCCCGTAATGAGTTCATCATCCAATTGGATATTTCTGCAACACTACCCAGAGCACTTCGATAGAAAGGCTACAGTTGGGCGATTGTTGAGTGTTGGTAGGGTCAAGTTTTCAAAATGATGTTTGCATCAAATGAAGTATCTCATAACTTCATTTTATTTTGATGATATTTTAAAGATTGAATCTATTCAAGTATTATCTTGTAGTCTCATCTATGTGATGAACTTTTGAACTAATTATAACTTGAACGGTGGTAGTTCAAGTAGTATTTGGAAAAAGATATAAGTATATTGGAGTATCTTGTAACTTCATCTTTTAAACATTATATCTAGTAAATGATTATCTTATGCATGTCAAATATTTTCAGAAAAACGTTGAGACAAGGTTAGATATATGAGATCACCTTGCAACGATAGTTTTATACAGTTATAAACTGGAACTCTGTGTATATTATGCATGGAAGAGGACTTCCAAGATTTTGAAAAGTATATATGTATATATACTAAATATTTTGCGACTTCATCGCATTAAGATATCAAACTTGGTTCATTTCTTTTGACCAAGACTTTCATGAGTACTATGAGAAGGCTCATATACTGTAAATCATTATACATATTATTTTGGTGGGCTTGCTGCTCACCCTTGCTTTCTTCTTTCATCACACAATAACAGATAGAAAAGATGAACAAGACCAAGCTCCCAATTTGTGAGCGGATAGGAAACGTTCCGCAATTTCCTATAGGCGTTGATGTCGTTGTAGCTGAGGTAGGAACTACCAATAGGCTAGGCTTCAACTTTTGATGTACCAGATTTATGTATATTTATGAATTGTAATAATGGCAAAGAAATGTAAAGTTATTCAGAAACCCTTTTAAGGTGTATTGGCATATAATTGTGGAATAAAACGACTTGTGATTATTTTTGGATATTCATCTCTGAGACTATAACTTGTGGTGTGTGTGTTTATTGTGGGGTCACAGTACAGAGTAGTTGATTATTTATTAAGATTGGGTGTTATTAAGGGAAATGGAACTCGTAACAACCCGGATCCCCGACCCTGGATTTGGGGGTGTTACAGAAATGGTATCAGAGCTAAGCGTTATAAACCTCAGAGATGATGTGACGTTAAGATAATAAGTTCATCAGATAATAAGAACTCTTGCCAAGTTCATAGTCTGGCTACCTAACGTAGTACTGACAGTTAAAACCCTTATGGGAACCCTTATAAATATCGTGATAGAAGCGTAGTTCATTATCGTAGATGGTAGCGGGACTCCGAACCCTGAGGTTGAGGAGCAACAACACGATGATGTTTTATTAGTTATTGGAGATCAGATTGTGGATCCAATAGAGCGTCCTAATGCAGGACTGGATGATGTTCATATTGAGGATGTAGCGGTTGAGGATGTTGTCCTAGAAGAGATTATCGCTGAGAAGGATCCCGTGAAGGATCCTGACAAGAATGAATAAAGGATCACTGAGGAATTGATGACCATGGTTAGGGCGACTACTAGAGGTAGGATTGGCCGGTCACTACCAGAGGTTCGTTCAAGTTTGTAAAGATAGTAGCCCCTTTAACGTGGCTTACTCATAAGACAGAGAAGTTCGAATTGACAGAGAAATACGAGAACAGCTTTTAAGAACTGAAGCAATGATTGGTGACAGCCCCTATGATGGCATTGCCGGATGGAAAAGGAGATTTTGTGATCTGTAGTGACGCTTCGCATAAGGAATTAAGGTGCTTCTTATACAGCACATCAAGGTAATCGTGTACGCGTCAAGATAATTAAGGGAATATAAAATTGGATATCCCCACCCATGAGCTTGGGCTCGTGGCAATAGTTTTGTCCTAAAGATTGGAGGCACTACTTGTATGGAGAGAAGTGCGAGATTTACCTAAGCCATAAGTGCTCTAGTACATTTTCACGCAGAAAGAGCTCAACATGCGCCAAATGAGGTGGTTAGAGCTAATCAAGGATTACGATTATGAGATTCTTTATCATTTGGGGAAAGCCAATGTGGTGGCTGATGCCCTTAGTAAAAAGGAGAGACTCAAGAAGATAATGTCTTTGATAGAGTTTATAAGAGGTTTTGAGAAAATGGAAATAGAAGTGAAGGTAACTGGAGCCGGTACCGAAAAGCTGTTTGAGATTGCAATACAGCCCGAATTATTAGAAAAGAACAGATTGTGCCAGAAAAAGTGAAGAATGAAGGCAGAGAGCCAACAAATAGATAAGAGATTAATACCGAGAAAGATGATAAGGGAATAATGAGGTATTCCTACAGAATTTGGGTTCCAAATGTTCAAGAGCTTAAAGATGAGATCTTAGATGAAAGCTAGTTTGAGGAATAAGATTTAGAGCAAACCCTGAACGTGATAGTCAGGGAGGTCGCCATCAAGATAGAAGGAACCCATAACATGATGAAGTGGAAAATGAGGATCTAAATTATGTAGGATGACCCCGATTATGGGAAGGAGGAGGGAATGTTCAGATTAAGGAAACAGAAGTCGAGTAAGGAAAGAAGACCCGAGACGGTAATCCTATACGAAAATTTATGGACCTTTCTAGGCAGAACTTAGACTATTATCCCCAACCACGACCCTGAGGAAACAATGCAGTGAGAAATTCTTTCAGGACCTTTAAGTCGCTAAGCTCTCAGAGTTCCAAGGAACAAGCTGACCCAGTCGAGGCAAGAGCCTGGCTAAAGGAAATATAGGAATCATTTGAGATTCTAAATGATTGACGAATCACAAAAGACTGTTTTTGTCACTTACCCTCCTAAGAGAGAGGCCACCCGCTGGTGAAAGTCCAAGGAAGGCATGGAGCCAGAGGTTACAATAAACTGATTAAAGTTCAGTCAATTGTTTTCAGGAAAGTACTTCCCAATGTTATGGAGATAGTGTAAAAGTTTTAGAGCCAGAACAAAGGCAGACGAGTATGATGAATTATGAATCTAAGTTGTAAAAGTTGTCAAGATTCGTTCTGAGGACACGAATCCAGAATGACGGGATGTTTGAAATCAATGCTTATGTTGTGTTGGTTCATGAAATAATGATAAGAGAAAGGAAAATAAAAAGAAACTGAAGTGGAAAGGAATATAAAGGCAATAGAGTTTGAGGAATGATAAGGAAGTTGGGTATGAGGAAACCCTAAAGACTCGTAGCAATAGAAATAGAAAAGTATGTAATCGTCAGGATGAGGGTGATTCACCATGAGTTAAATTGATGGTTGAAGGCATAAGAGATACATATATTTTATCCCCTGTAAGTTGGGAGGATTTGAGGAAACCTTGAGATAGTTCGAAGGATAAATATTGAGACGCGGATAGACTGAGGAGACAAGGAAGTAAGAAATTAGGAAAATTGGATGAAGGAAGTGACCTTCAAGAATGTGAAGTGTAAGACCGGTGGCTTGATACCCAGGAAGGGAGATGCCAGGTATGAGAGATATCCCAACATTGAGATGACTGTTGAGATAAATAACAAAAGTAAATACAGAATTATTAAGAAGAAGTTCACGTTGAACATGACGAATATCTTCCAGAACATCCTTGTTATCGTTACCAAATCAAGCAAGAAAAGTAGATAACCGTAGTTATCTTTTGGAGGCCATATTGATTGACCTCATTTTTGAATACAGATGTTATTGTGAAATTAGGCATATACTATTGAGGTGGGAATGATTGAATAAGACACCCTTATCAGGGATATATGACTTAATTTATCCATGGAATGATGCATGTACCTTTTTAAAGGTGGAATTAAATATAGGACATCGGTAACTTAAAATGAATCCTAGGGGAATACATAAAGGTTGGCATTTCACCCTTAATAGGGATAATATGAGTTTTGACAGTACAAATTGGAAGGACTAAGGTAACAACAACCTTTAAGGATCAGTGGAGAAATTTTTCAGAAGTATATAGATAATGGTTCTAGTATTAGTAAATGGTATTTTGATATGCCCTGTATCTAGGGAATACAGGAGGAACGATTCAAGGATAACCTTAGAGGTCTTACAAGAAGAAAGGTAATATTCAAAGTTCTGAAGAATAGAAATCTTGATAAAGGAAATATGACGTAATTATAATAATGCCAAGTGGGGCACGTGTTAAACCATGAGAAGTATAGATTGAACCAATGGGGGTCAGAATTGTTAAAGCAAGAAGGACCCAAGATAAGAGACGTCCTAAGTATGATCGAGAGTCTGTCGTGACAATGTTAACCTCTAAAGGCTGAGGCAATAACTTATGGAAAAATGGTGATATTTTTTTTACTCATCAGATTTTAAGGAAAACAACTTCACACAAGTAGTGATTGAAGTGAGGTAGAAATTGAGTTGGAGGTGGTTAAAAGGACATTGATTGTAAGGAAATTTTACTATCCGGAAAGGCCAAAGAGGTGGCCAACACTTTAAGTGTAAGAGGACAATTATCGGCGCTCGTGCCAGAAGAATACAGTAATAATGGTTAAAGCCGTGAAGGTTGTATTATGGTTTTAAAGATCGACATTCCTTCTGATGACTGTGCAATACCCAACCGTAATAGTAGTTTGGCAAAGGTTTAATTCGTATAATCGCCATGAGCGGGCTATCTATCTTAGAAGGAACTACCCTGAGGATAATCCAGGACCATGTTTCAAAAAGGACTAAACGAACCTTCGAGTTAAGTCTTCTATTGAAGGTATATGATTAAGAATGGTATTAACCTGCTATCATTGCTTTGATTGAAACTCTTCTGCAATTTTATCTGCTTCATGTCATGAAAGTACGTCAGAATTTGGAGTGTTCTTCATGAATTATGAATGGTGATTATGTTAACTCCTTAGAAGAATTTGATACGACATGTATGGACTCCGTATGGTTAGCTATTAAGATTTCATAGAAAATGAATAACTACAGTAGGTCAGCGATGGACCACAGTAATGCAACAATGATTCTGCGAGTAAAGAGTCGATTACAACCGTGAGAGTTGTATTAGAATGCATGTTGAGATTAAGTACCACTAATCGGGTTGTGGTGATGTATAAGTTATCATTGATAAACTAATTAAGTAGATTATCTACCTATTGAATACTTATTCCTTCTTATCAATAGAGAGTCGTATTACTATACGAGGAAGGTTGCGGTGCAAGCATATAATTCTAGTAACGATGATGTATAAAATGAGATTCCAGATTCGATTTTCGATGTCGAGGGAGTTTCAAAGGTGATTGAGTATAAGCTCGAGGAAGAGCATGGGTCCATAGAATGATGGACGGAATAGCAAAAATATTTAAGAATGCAAAATGCGATGCGATAATACTTGATGTTGATATATATACATATATGTTTTGTTCTCCTATGACAAACCTCTATAGTTCAGAGGTAGACTCCAAGCCAGATATTTTGTGGCAGTATATTTTTTTCATATATACAATTCTCTTCAATTCGTTCTTTTCTTTTCATTTTATATAAGCTGAGAAGAACAACCCTTCTAGAAGGGGAGGTATTGCCGAATGACTATCTATCTGTGTGATAGAAGCCTAGTAGGATACCACATGTTGTTTAATTGCTTGTCAAGTACTAAAGGCTGGCCACCTTCTGTACTAACTATGCAATAGAACAAGTGTTCATGATCATAGTGATCTCTCAATAAATTCTTTTACTTCTATATGAAGGACCAAGCTTTCGAAGATGGAGGCAGCTGGAGAGGAAGTGGTACCAAGTATGGTGGTATTCCGATTCTAACGCATTCGTGATACTAAGGTTGACGTGGTTATTAAGAGGTTATAAAACTCTAGCGAGTAAATGTATATCAAGAATAGTATTCTGTACGGAAGGTAGTAGCGATTACGAACTGGAAAAGAATGGGTATTGAGAAGCAAAAGCTATAATGCTAGAAGCTATGATGAGAGTCTGTGCAATAGACTTGAAAGAATTTAGAATGATCACTTAACGCGGATTGAGTTTTCTTACGATAATAGATCATATGTCATTATCGAGATGTCGCCTTATGAGATCCTTGAGGGAAGACGATGTCGATCTCCCTTATGTTAGGATGAAGTTGCAGAGCGCAAGATGCTCGGACCAGCAGTGGTCCAAAGGACCAAGGATATAATAGATCTAATCAGAAGACGGCTGGTAATAGCCCAAGATGGACATAGGAAGTATATTGATTTGACACGAAAGGACAAAGAATAAGAAGTAGGGGACCTAGTGTTGTTATAGGTATTCCTTTGGAAAGGATGGATGAGGTTCGGAAAGAAAGGAAAGCTAAGCCCACGAATTGTTGGACCCTTGGATATATTAAGACATATTGGGAAGTTAGCATATGAGCTAGCCCTACCCCTGAACATGTAGCAAGTTCATAACGTGTTCCACGTATCAATGTTAAGGAAGTATAATCCGGATGCCAGATAATAGGGGCCTATGAGCGCATAGACATGCAACCAGACGTAACCTATATGGAGCAACCAGGAAGGGTTATAGATCGAAAAGGAACGAGTGCTTAGAAGAAGGGTTATCATGCTAGTCAGAGTTTGCGGCACAACCACAATATGGGAAAATTGACTTGAGAGTTAGAAAGTGCAATGCTAATAAAGTATCCCCATTCATTTTCTATCTGATTCCGGGACGGAATCCTTTTAAGGAGGGGAGACTGTAATAACCCCAATTTTTGGAATTTTTGAAACCTTGATGAATAGTAACTTTTGCTCACTATGCTGATTAAGAAAAATTATCAGACCACGATATATAGGACTACTGTTACGGAAATTCTAAGATCGTATTAGTATTCCATAAAGTAAATGAATGTATGTAAAGGTCGTCAGAATTCGAATTCAAACACTTTGATTTTTCCCGAAAATCCACCAGATACCGACAGAATTGAGTATAAGGTAACATGATTGAAAGAATTTTAATTCAAGGATTATAAATGAGGATCATTAAAGGATTATAAAATATTAGGAAAGATTTAGGGAAGCTCAAATAATGAGATCCCGGATATGATCCCTCAAACAGGTATCGAGAACGAAAGTTAAGCGAACCGTAAAACAAATACGCAACCAAGAGATAAGCTTGTACAAGAATCCAAGGTATTATGACATCATCAAACCACAAGACAAAGACATGTGGCAAATAGATGACACAAGCAAGATGACATAAGCATGACAAGGGGTTTTGTTTTGTTGGTTGATTTTGAGCCATGTAAAATTTACCATGGTAAAAAGCTAAAACATTTTCCAAGGCAAAAAGGAGAAGCAACCAAGCAAATATCATAAAACACAAAAATTAGAAGTTGACTTTTGCTTCCAAGAGCAAAAGCTCTCGGCCAAAACAAACCCAGCAACTTTAAACTGCCATATCTCCTTCAATACTCACTCAAATGTTGTGTCCTATAGCTTGTTGGAAAGGTATTGAGATGGCCTACAACTCTTGTTCACAAGTCTCATCCAAATTAGCACGGTAAGACCCTTATTTTTACAGTTCTTTCAATCGGACTTTTAAAAACTTCAAATCCTAACTTTGTGTTCTTGATTTATTGGAAAGATCAAGCTTGTAGGAGGCTCCCTAAGGTTTCCTAGCAACTTAACACCTCTCAAGGAAGGTATAAACTTCAAACCCTAGCCTTTACTTTGATTATTAGTGAGTTTGAAGGTTGAGTTTCTAAATGAGAAGCATGATCTTTGATTATTAGTAGTTTGATTTGAATTTAGAGTGATTTGGTGAATGAATCTTGTTATAGTTAATAGAACTTGATTGTGGTTGGTTGAGGTGAAGAATATGAAGAATAAGGACTGGTATAGTATTATTTAGTTGATGTTTTGATGTGTTAATGATTGTGGGTTGTTTGGTGAGGTTTTGGTGTAGTGAGAAACTTGGAAAACTCGTGAACATAGCCGTCGTAATGCCCGTTTTCCTTAGACTGTTGTACATGAACCTCGGACCAGATAACTCACTGACCAATCTGTAACTTTGCCATGATTAGATAGTTCATGTTACGAGCTTCGTTTTGATATATATTTCGTTTGATTCCGATGTACGGTTTAGGAGAAACGACCGTTTTAAGTAACGACATTTCGTGACCAAACCATTACCCCTCGCCTTACTTTGAAACCTTGGTTAAGGACCTTAAAAGACTAATTGGAGTACGAATAATTTATGTAAAGTGTATTATGCAGTTGGTAAGGCACTCGTGAAAGAATCGCCTTAAAACCCTTAATGGTTAATTTATTAAAAATGGTGGATCCGAGGGTACTCGAGCGACTTAAGTAAATCATTAAGGGCGAAAGCGAACGTTAGGACTCTAAATGGTTAAAGTCTAGTTTCTTAAGCGATCGGGGTTTAATTCCGACTTATGTTGTTGTTCATAGGTTATCGGACCCACTCTAAGCTTAAGTCTACCCCGGAGCACTCAGGCAAGTTTTCTACCCGTTATACTGTTGTTGTGATGTAAATATATGTATATGCATTATCTTGTGATAAGTGCATGATTTTTATTAGCAAATTTTGTGATATATTGGAGCATGCTGATATGGTATATATGCATGTCTGTTTCGTAATCTTGATATCTAATTGTTGATTCAATTGCTTATAAGTTGCATAATACCTATGCTAGAGATAAGCAGTAGTTGCGTATACCCTTAGTATAGGGGACCCAAAGGTGAACATATTTTCTAAACCGGGAGACGATGTTCCCGAGTATATTATATATATATATATTAATATATATATATGAATAGTTTTTAAAACTATGAATCAAATAAGGGTTATTCGATAACTTTATTTTATTATTGAATATTATTTTGAATATTCATTCGAGGCCTTATGACCCCGTTTATTTTATTATTGAATATTATTTTGAATATTCATTCGAGGGCTTATGACCCCGTTTATTTTATTATTGAATATTATTTTGAATATTCATTCGAGGGCTTATGACCCCGTTTATTTTATTATTGAATATTATTTTGAATATTCATTCGAGGGCTTATGACCCCGTTTATTTTATTATTGAATATTATTTTGAATATTCATTCGAGGACTTATGACTCCGATTATTTACAAATTATTATTCTTAATTTTATTAAAGAATAATGTGTCGATAATCAAACTCACTTTTGATTATTCAAATAAAGATAGTACTTTCGTATAAGTATATCTTTGGTTATTTAATATACATTGCAAGTATAAGTTTTAAAACTTCTACTTCAATTATTTTTATAAAGATTATTCTTTATGAGAATATTATTTAAATAATAATATTCGGATATTTTCTAATAAATTGGGACTGATTTATTTCATTAAATCAGCATTACTCCAAACATTCTTAAAAATGTTTGCGAGTCTTCAAAATGATTTTAAAAGTTAGAGCGGATCCTAAAACTCATTTTTTTATATATGTAAGATCTTCCTTTCAAAGGGGATTTAAATATTCGCTCAAAACCTGAGGGATCCGGCTCTGTGGTGTGTTTTATATTCGCAACAAGGTTGCTATTTTGATAAAAGAGTTTTTGATTACTTTCCTAATACTCGGGAAGTAAAATTCTTGGAACAAGTTAATCCATTAACAGGCATCGCCTGGGAAATATCGGTGAGTTTTCCTTTCCATCTAGTTATGACTTCTTGGTGGAGCCGTATCAACAAGTTTCTACTTGGGGAAAGTGGGGACGAGCTTTACGTTTCAGAGTCATGGATTTCATCTGAACTAGGAGTAGCGTAAGTGGTCGAGTGGCGCCGGCCCAGCCTAATTATATTGGCCCAAATGGCCTGGAAGTTCCGCTAAGACGGTCCATTCCTTAGGAGTCCAGTGTTCGGTTTATAAGTAAATCCGACAGGTTCTCCTCTACATGTAGAAAATGGTGGGGTTGCACTACTACGACTGATCATCGTAAGTGGTCTTCCTGGCGCGGCAAACTCCCGTAATGAGTTCATCATCCAATTGGATATTTCTGCAACACTACCCAGAGCACTTCGATAGAAAGGCTACGGTTGGGCGATTGTTGAGTGTTGGTAGGGTCAAGTTTTCAAAATGATGTTTGCATCAAATGAAGTATCTCATAACTTCATTTTATTTTGATGATATTTTAAAGATTGAATCTATTCAAGTATTATCTTGTAGTCTCATCTATGTGATGAACTTTTGAACTAATTATAACTTGAACGGTGGTAGTTCAAGTAGTATTTGGAAAAAGATATAAGTATATTGGAGTATCTTGTAACTTCATCTTTAAACATTATATCTAGTAAATGATTATCTTATGCATGTCAAAGATTTTCAGAAAAATGTTGAGACAAGGATAGATATATGAGATCACCTTGCAACGATAGTTTTATACAGTTATAAACTGGAACTCTGTGTATATTATGCATGGAAGAGGACTTCCAAGATTTTGAAAAGTATATATGTATATATACTAAATATTTTGCGACTTCATCGCATTAAGATATCAAACTTGGTTCATTTCTTTTGACCAAGACTTTCATGAGTACTATGAGAAGGCTCATATACTATAAATCATTATACATATTATTTTGGTGGGCTTGCTGCTCACCCTTGCTTTCTTCTTTCATCACACAACAACAGATAGAAAAGATGAACAAGACCAAGCTCTCAATTCGCGAGCGGATAGGAAACGTTCCGCAATTTCCTATAGGCGTTGATGTCGCTGTAGCTGAGGTAGGAACTACCAATAGGCTAGGCTTCAACTTTTGATGTACCATATTTATGTATATTTATGAATTGTAATAATGGCAAAGAAATGTAAATTTATTCAGAAACCCTTTTAAGGTGTATTGGCATATAATTGTGGAATAAAATGACTTGTGATTATTTTTGGATATTCATCTCTGAGACTATAACTTGTGGTGTGTGTGTTTATTGTGGGGTCACAGTACAGAGTAGTTGATTATTTATTAAGATTGGGTGTTATTAAGGGAAATGGAACTCGTGACAACCCGGATCCCCGACCCCGGATTTGGGGGTATTACAGAAATGGTATCAGAGCTAAGCGTTATAAACCTCAGAGATGATGTGACGTTAAGATAATAAGTTCATCAGATAATAAGAACTCTTGCCAAGTTCATAGTCGGGCTACCTAACGTAGTACTGACAGTTAAAACCCTTATGGGAACCCTTATAAATATCGTGATAGAAGCGTAGTTCGTTATCGTAGATGGTAGTGGGACTCCGAACCCCGAGGTTGAGGAGCAACAACGCAATGATGTTTAATTAGTTATTGGAGATCAGATTGTGGATCCAATAGAGCGTCCTAACGCAGGACCGGATGATGTTCATATTGAGGATGTAGCGATTGAGGATGTTGTCCTAGAAGGGATTATCGCTGAGAAGGATCCCGTGAAGGATCCTGACAAGAATGAATAAAGGATCACTGAGGAATTGATGACCATGGTTAGGGCGACTACCAGAGGTAGGATTGGCCGGTCACTACCAGAGGTTCGTTCAAGTTTGTAAAGATAGTAGCCCCTTTAACGTGGCTTACTCATAAGACTGAGAAGTTCGAATTGACAGAGAAATACGAGAACAGCATTTAAGAACTGAAGCAATGATTGGTGACGGCCCCTATGATGGCATTGCCGGATGGAAAAGGAGATTTTGTGATCTGTAGTGACGCTTCGCATAAGGAATTAAGGTGCTTCTTATACAGCACATCAAGGTAATCGTGTACGCGTCAAGACAATTAAGGGAATATAAAATTGGATATCCCCACCCATGAGCTTGGGCTCGTGGCAATAGTTTTATCCTAAAGATTGGAGGCACTACTTGTATGGAGGAGAAGTGCGAGATTTACCTAAGCCATAAGTGCTCTAGTACATTTTCACGCAGAAAGAGCTCAACATGCGCCAAATGAGGTGGTTAGAGCTAATCAAGGATTACGATTATGAGATTCTTTATCATTCGGGGAAAGCCAATGTGGTGGTTGATGCCCTTAGTAAAAAGGAGAGACTCAAGAAGATAATGTCTTTGAGAGAGTTTATAAGAGGTTTTGAGAAAATGGAAATAGAAGTGAAGGTAACCGGAGCCGGTACCGAAAAGCTGTTTGAAATTGCAATACAGCCCGAATTATTGGAAAAGAACAGATTGTGCCAGAAAAAGTGATAAATGAAGGCAGAGAGCCAACAATAGATAAGAGATTAATACCGAGAAAGATGATAAGGGAATAATGAGGTATTCCTACAGAATTTGGGTTCCAAATGTTCAAGAGCTTAAAGATGAGATCTTAGATGAAAGCTAGTTTGAGGAATAAGATTTAGAGCAAACCCTGAACGTGATAGTCAGGGAGGTCGCCATCAAGATAGAAGGAACCCATAACATGATGAAGTGGAAAATGAGGATCTAAATTATGTAGGATGACCCCGATTATGGGGAGGAGGAGGGAATGTTCAGACTAAGGAAACAGAAGTCGAGTAAGGAAAGGAGACCCGAGACGGTACTCCTATACGAAAATTTATGGACCTTTCTAGACAGAACTTAGACTATTATCCCCAACCACGACCCTGAGGAAACAATGCAGTGAGAAATT
The DNA here is from genome assembly GCF_009905375.1 of Apium graveolens. Classification (NCBI taxonomy): domain Eukaryota; kingdom Viridiplantae; phylum Streptophyta; class Magnoliopsida; order Apiales; family Apiaceae; genus Apium; species Apium graveolens. The sequence goes on along the minus strand of NC_133653.1, from coordinate 165,338,140 downwards.
CTTTCAGGGCCTTTAAGTCGCTAAGCTCTCAGAGTTCCAAGGAACAAGCTGACCCAGTCGAGGCAAGAGCCTGGCTAAAAGAAATATAGGAATTATTTGAGATTCTAAATGATTGTCGAATCACAAAAGACTGTTTTTGTCACTTACCCTCCTAAGAGAGAGGCCACCCGCTGGTGAAAGTCCAAGAAAGGCACGGAGTCAGAGGTTACAATAAACTGATTAAAGTTCAGTCAATTATTTCAGGAAAGTACTTCCCAAGGTTATGGAGATAGTGTAAAAGCTTTAGAGCCAGAACAAGGCGGACGAGTATGATGAATTATGAATCTAAGTTGTAAAAGTTGTCAAGATTCGTTCTGAGGACACGAATCCAGAATGACGGGATGTTGAAATCAATGCTTATGTTGTGTTGGTTCATGAAATAATGATAAGAGAAAGGAAAATAAAAAGAAACTGAAGTGGAAAGGAATATAAAGGCAATAGAGTTTGAGGAATGATAAGGAAGTTGGGTATGAGGAAAACCTAAAGAATCGTAGCAATAGAAATAGAAAAGTATGTAATCGTCAGGATGAGGGTGATTCACCATGAGTTAAATTGATGGTTGAAGGCATAAGAGATACATATATATTTATCCCCTGTATGTTGGGAGGATTTGAGGAAACCTTGAGATAGTTCGAAGGATAAATATTGAGACGCGGATAGACTGAGGAGACAAGGAAGTAAGAAATTAGGAAAATTGGATGAAGGAAGTGACCTTCAAGAATGTGAAGTGTAAGACCGGTGGCTTGATACCCAGGAAGGGAGATGCCAGGTATGAGAGATATCCCAACATTGAGATGACTGTTGAGATAAACAACAAAAGTAAATACAGAATTATTAAGAAGAAGTTCACGTTGAACACGACCAATATCTTCTAGAACATCCTTGTTATCGTTACCAAATCAAGCAAGAAAAGTAGATAACCGTAGTTATCTTTTGAGGCCATATTGATTGACCTCATTTTGAATACAGATGTTATTGTGAAATTAGGCATATACTATCGAGGTGGGAATGATTGAATAAGACACCCTTATCAGGGATATATGACTTGATTTATCCATGGAAGGATGCATGTACCTTTTTAAAGGTGGAATTAAATATAGAACATCGGTAACTTAAAATAAATCCTAGGGGAATGCATAAAAGGTTGGCATTTCACCCTTAATAGGGATAATATGAGTTTTTGACAGTACAAATTGGAAGGACTAAGGTATCAACAACCTCTAAGGATCAGTGGAGAAATTTTTCAGAAGTATATAGACAATGGTTCTAGTATTAGTAAATGGTATTTTGATATGCCCTGTATCTCGGGAATACAGGAGGAACGATTCAAGGATAACCTTAGAGGTCTTACAAGAAGAAAGGTAATATTCAAAGTTCTGAAGAATAGAAATCTTGATAAAGGAAATATGACGTAATTATAATAATGCCAAGTGGGGCACGTGTTAAACCATGAGAAGTATAGATTGAACCAATGGGGGTCAGAATTGTTAAAGCAAAGAAGGACCCAAGATAAGAGACGTCCTAAGTATGATCGAGAGTCAGTCGTGACAATGTTAACCTCTAAAGGCTGAGGCAATAACTTATGGAAAAATGGTGATATTTTTTTTACTCATCAGATTTTAAGGAAAACATCTTCACACAAGTAGTGATTGAAGTGAGGTAGAAATTGAGTTGGAGGTGGTTTAAAAGGACATTGATTGTAAGGAAATTTTACTATCCGGAAGGCCAAAGAGGTGGCCAACACTTTAAGTGTAAGAGGGACAATTATCGGCGCTCGTGCCAGAAGAATACAGTAATAATGGTTAAGCCGTGAAGGTTGTATTATGGTTTTAAAGATCGACATTCCTTCTGATGACTGTGCAATACCCAACCGTAATAGTAGTTTGGCAAAGGGTTAATTCGTATAATCACCATGAGCGGGCTATCTATCTTAGAAGGAACTACCTGAGGATAATCCAGGACCATGTTTCAAAAAGGACTAAACGAACCTTCGAGTTAAGTCTTCTATTGAAGGTATATGATTAAGAATGGTATTAACCTGCTATCGTGCTTTGAATTGAAACTCTTCTGCAATTTTATCTGCTTCATGTCATGAAAGTATGTCAGAATTTGGAGTGTTCTTCATGAATATGAATGGTGATTATGTAACTCCTTAGAAGAATTTGATACGACATGTATGGACTCTGTATGGTTAGCTATTAAGCTTTCATTAGAAAATGAATAACTATAGTAGGTCAGCGATGGACACAGTAATGCAACAATGATTCTGCGAGTAAAGAGTCGATTACAACGTGAGAGTTGTATTGGAATGCATGTTTGAGATTAAGTACCACTAATCGGGTTTGTGGTGATGTATAAGTTATCATTGATAAACTAATTAAGTAGATTATCTACCTATTGAATACTTATTTCCTTCTTATCAATAGAGAGTCGTATTACTATACGAGGAAGGTTGCGGTTGCAAGCATATAATTCTAGTAACAATGATGTATAAAATGAGATTCAGATTCGATTTTCGATGTCGAGGGAGTGTTCAAAGGTGATTGAGTATAAGCTCGAGGAAGAGCATGGGTCCATAGAATGATGGACGGAATAGCAAACATATTTAAGCATGCAAAATGCGATGCGATAATACTTGATGTTGATATATATACACATATGTTTTGTTCTCCTATGACAAACCTCTATAGTTCAGAGGTAGGACTCCAAGCCAGATATTTTGTGGCAGTATATTTTTTTTCATATATACAATTCTCTTCAATTCGTTCTTTTCTTTTCATTTTATATAAGCTGAGAAGAACAACCCTTCTAGAAGGGGAGGTATTGCCGAATGACTATCTATCTGTGTGATAGAAGCCTAGTAGAATACCACATGTTGTTTAATTGCTTGTCAAGTACTAAAGGCTGGCCACCTTCTGTACTAACTATGCAATAGAACAAGTGTTCATGATCATAGTGATCTCTCAATAAATTCTTTTACTTCTATATGAAGGACCAAGCTTTCGATGATGGAGGCAGCTGGAGAGGAAGTGGTACCAAGTATGGTGGTATTCCGATTCTAACGCATTCGTGATACTAAGGTTGACATGGTTATTAAGAGGTTATAAAACTCTAGCGAGTAAATGTATATCAAGAATAGTATTATGTACGGAAGGTAGTAGTGATACGAACTGGAAAAGAATGGGTATTGAGAAGGAAAAGCTAAATGCTAGAAGCTATGATGAGAGTCTATGCAATAGACTTGAAAGAATTTAGAATGATCACTTAACGCGGATTGAGTTTTCTTACGACAATAGATCATATGTCATTATCGAGATGTCGCCTTATGAGATCCTTGAGGGAAGACGATGTCGATCTCCCTTATGTTAGGATGAAGTTGCAGAGCGCAAGATGCTCGGACCAGCAGTGGTCCAAAGGACCAAGGATATAATAGATCTAATCAGAAGACGGCTGGTAATAGCCCAAGATGGACATAAGAAGTATATTGATTTGACACGAAAGGACAAAGAATAAGAAGTAGGGGACCTAGTGTTGTTATAGGTATTCCCTTGGAAAGGATGGATGAGGTTCGGAAAGAAAGGAAAGCTAAGCCCACGAATTGTTGGACCCTTGGATATATTAAGACGTATTGGGAAGTTAGCATATGAGCTAGCCCTACCCCTGAACATGTAGCAAGTTCATAACGTGTTCCACGTATCAATGTTAAGGAAGTGTAATCCGGATGCCAGATAATAGGGGCATATGAGCGCATAGACATGCAACCAGACGTAACCTATATGGAGCAACCAGGAAGGGTTATAGATCGAAAAGGAACGAGTGCTTAGAAGAAGGGTTATCATGCTAGTCAGAGTTTGCGGCACAACCACAATGTGGGAAAATTGACTTGAGAGTTAGAAAGTGCAATGCTAAGAAAGTATCCCCATTCATTTTCTATCTGATTCCGGGACGGAATCCTTTTAAGGAGGGGAGACTGTAATAACCCCAATTTTTGGAATTTTTGAAACCTTGATGAATAGTAACTTTTGCTGACTATGCTGATTAAGAAAAATTATCAGACCACGCTATATAGGAGTACTGTTATGGAAATTCTAAGATCGTATTAGTATTCCATAAAGTAAATGAATGTATGTAAAGGTCGTCAGAATTCGAATTCGAACACTTTGATTTTTCCCGAAAATCCACCAGATACCGACAGAATTGAGTATAAGGTAACATGATTGAAAGGATTTTAATTCAAGGATTATAAATGAGGATCATTAAAGGATTATAAAATATTAGGAAAGATTTAGGGAAGCTCAAATAATGAGATCCCGGATATGATCCCTCAAACGGGTATCGAGAACGAAAGTTAAGCGAACCGTAAAACAAATACGCAACCAAGAGATAAGCTTGTACAAGAATCCAAGGTATTATGACATCATCAAACCACAAGACAAAGACATGTGGCAAATAGATGACACAAGCAAGATGACATAAGCATGACAAGGGGTTTTGTTTTGTTGGTTGATTTTGAGCCATGTAAAATTTACCATGGTAAAAAGCTAAAACATTTTCCAAGGCAAAAAGGAGAAGCAACCAAGCAAATATCATAAAACACAAAAATTAGAAGTTGACTTTAAGCAAAACTGCCAATCCCTTTCAATACTCACTCAAATGTTGTGTTCTATAGCTTGTTGGAAAGGTATTGAGATGGCCTACAACTCTTGTTCACAAGTCTCGTCCAAATTAGCATGGTAAGACCCTATTTTTACAGTTCTTTCAATCGGACTTTTAAAACTTCAAATCCTAACTTTGTGTTCTTGATTTCTTTGGAAAGATCAAGCTTGTAGGAGGCTCCCTAAGGTTTCCTAGCAACTTAACACCTCCAAGGAAGGTATAAACTTCAAACCCTAGCCTTTACTTTGATTATTAGTGAGTTTGAAGGTTGAGTTTCTAAATGAGAAGCATGATCTTTGATTATTAGTAGTTTGATTTGAATTTGGAGTGATTTGGTGAATGAATCTTGTTATAGTTAATAGAACTTGATTGTGGTTGGTTGAGGTGAAGAATATGAAGAATAAGGACTGGTATAGTATTATTTAGTTGATGTTTTGATGTGTTAATGATTGTGGGTTGTTTGGTGAGGTTTTGGTGTAGTGAGAAACTTGGAAAACTCGTAAACATAGCCGTCGTAATGCCCGTTTTCCTTAGACTGTTGTACATGAACCTCGGACCAGATAACTCACTGACCAATCTGTAACTTTGCCATGATTAGATAGTTCATGTTACGAGCTTCGTTTTGATATGTAGTTCGTTTGATTCCGATGTACGGTTTAGGAGAAACGACCGTTTTAAGTAACGGCATTTCGCGACCAAACCATTACCCCTCGCCTTACTTTGAAACCTTGGTTAAGGACCTTAAAGGACTAATTGGAGTACGAATAATTTATGTAAAGTGTATTATGCAGTTGGTAAGGCACTCGTGAAAGAATCGCCTTAAAACCCTTAATGGTTAATTTATTAAAAATGGTGGAGCCGAGGGTACTCGAGCGACTTAAGTAAATCGTTAAGCGCGAAAGCGAACGTTAGGACTCTAAATGGTTAAAGTCTAGTTTCTTAAGCGACCGGGGTTTAATTCCGACTTATGTTGTTGTTCATAGGTTATCGGACCCACTCTAAGCTTAAGTCTACCCCGGAGCACTCAGGCAAGTTTTCTACCCGTTATACTGTTGTTGTGATGTAAATATATGTATGCATTATCTTGTGATAAGTGCATGATGTTATTAGCAAATTTTGCGATATATTGGAGCATGCTGATATGGTATATATGCATGTCTGTTTCGTAATCTTGATATCTAATTGTTGATTCAATTGCTTATAAGTTGCATAATACCTATGCTAGAGATAAGCAGTAGTTGCGTATACCCTTAGTATAGGGGACCCAAAGGTGAACATATTTTCTAAACCGGGAGACGATGTTCCCGAGTATATTATATATATATATATATATATTTATATATATATGAATATTTTTAAAACTATGAATCAATCAGGTTATTTGATACTTTATTTTATTATTGAATATTATTTTGAATATTCATTCGAGGGCTTATGACCCCGTTTATTTTATTATTGAATATTATTTGAATATTCATTCGAGGGCTTATGACCCCGTTTATTTTATTATTGAATATTATTTTGAATATTCATTCGAGGACTTATGACTCCGATTATTTACAAATTATTATTCTTAATTTTATTAAAGAATAATGTGTCGATAATCAAACTCACTTTTGATTATTCAAATAAAGATAGTACTTTCGTATAAGTATATCTTTGGTTATTTAATATACATTGCAAGTATAAGTTTTAAAACTTCTACTTCAATTATTTTTATAAAGATTATTCTTTATGAGATATTATTTAAATAATAATATTCGGATATTTTCTAATAAATTGGGACTGATTTATTTCATTAAATCAGCATTACTCCAAACATTCTTAAAAATGTTTGCGAGTCTTCAAAATGATTTTAAAAGTTAGAGCGGATCCCAAAACTCATTTTTTTATATGTAAGATCTTCCTTTCAAAGGGGATTTAAATATTCGCTCAAAACCTGAGGGATCCGGCTCTGTGGTGTGTTTATATTCGCAACAAGTTGCTATTTTGATAAAAGAGTTTTTGATTACTTACCCAATACTCGGGAAGTAAAATTCTTGGAACAAGTTAATCCATTAACAGGCATCTCCTGGGAATATCGGTGAGTTTTCCTTTCCATCTAGATAGACTTCTTGGTGGAGCCGTATCAACAAGTTTCTACTTGGGGAAAGTGGGGACGAGCTACGTTTCAGAGTCATGGATTTCATCTGAACTAGGAGTGGCGTAAGTGGTCGAGTGGCGCCGGCCCAGCCTAATTATATTGGCCCAAATGGCCTGGAAGTTCCGCTAAGACGGTCCATTCCTTAGGAGTCCAGTGTTCGGTTGACAAGTAAATCCGACAGGTTCTCCTCTACATGTAGAAAATGGTGGGGTTGCACTACTACGACTGATCATCGTAAGTGGTCTTCCTGGCGCGGCAAACTCCCGTAATGAGTTCATCATCCAATTGGATATTTCTGCAACACTACCCAGAGCACTTCGATAGAAAGGCTACGGTTGGGCGATTGTTGAGTGTTGGCAGGGTCAAGTTTTCAAAATGATGTTTGCATCAAATGAAGTATCTCATAACTTCATTTTATTTTGATGATATTTTAAAGATTGAATCTATTCAAGTATTATCTTGTAGTCTCATCTATGTGATGAACTTTGAACTAATTATAACTTGAACGGTGGTAGTTCAAGTAGTATTTGGAAAAAGATATAAGTATATTGGAGTATCTTGTAACTTCATCTTTTAAACATTATATCTAGTAAATGATTATCTTATGCATGTCAAAGATTTTCAGAAAAATGTTGAGACAAGGTTAGATATATGAGATCACCTTGCAACGATAGTTTTATACAGTTATAAACTGGAACTCTGTGTATATTATGCATGGAAGAGGACTTCCAAGATTTTGAAAAGTATATATGTATATATGAATATTTTGCGACTTCATCGCATTAAGATATCAAACTTGGTTCATTTCTTTTGACCAAGACTTTCATGAGTACTATGAGAAGGCTCATATACTGTAAATCATTATACGTATTATTTTGGTGGGCTTGCTGCTCACCCTTGCTTTCTTCTTTCATCACACAACAACAGATAGAAAAGATGAACAAGACCAAGCTCCCAATTCGCGAGCGGATAGGAAACGTTCCGCAATTTCCTATAGGCGTTGATGTCGCTGTAGCTGAGGTAGGAACTACCAATAGGCTAGGCTTCAACTTTTGATGTACCAGATTTATGTATATTATGAATTGTAATAATGGCAAAGAAATGTAAATTTATTCAGAAACCCTTTTAAGGTGTATTGGCATAATTGTGGAATAAAACGACTTGTGATTATTTTTGGATATTCATCTCTGAGACTATAACTTGTGGTGTGTGTATTTATTGGGGGTCACAGTACAGAGTAGTTGATTATTTATTAAGATTGGGTTATTAAGGGAAATGGAACTCGTGACAACCCGGATCCCCGACCCCGGATTGGGGGTGTTACAGCTGGCCCAAGTATCACTTTCGGAGATGACAATAAGGGTATATTGTGGGATATGGCTTAATTTCAAAAGTTAATGTCATCATTGAAGAGGTTGCCCTAGTGGATGGACTCAAGCACAATTTGTTGAGTATCTGCCAGCTTTGTGATAAGGGCAACTGAGTAACATTCAATTCTGAAGCATTTGTTGTAACTAACAAAGAAGCAACAAAGTCGTTCTCACTGGAGTGAGAAAAGGGAATGTGTACTTAGCTGATTTCAACTCATCAAATGCATAGTCAGTTACTTGTCTATTCAGCAAGGCAAGTCAAGATGAAAGTTGGATATGGCACAAAAAGCTGTCCCACCTTAATTTCAAGACCATGAATGAGCTGGTTAGGAAAGATTTGGTAAGAGATATTCCCCAAGTGGAATTCTCAAAGGAGGGACTGTGTGATGCCTGTCAGAAAGGAAACAAATCAAGGCATCATTCAGAAAGAAGCTTGATTCAATAATTGAAGAACCTTTACAACTGTTACACATGGATTTATTTGAACCAGTAAACATATTGTCAATCTCAAATAAAAGGTACTGTCTAGTAATTGTGGATGATTTCTCAAAGTTCTCTTGGACATATTTTCTCAAGTCCAAAGATGAAGCTAGTGAAATCATCATCAATCACATAAGACAAGTCAACAATCATCATGATTTCAAGTAAGAAGAATCAGGAGTGACAATGAAACTGAGTTCAAGAATTCTGTAATGAGATCATTTTGTGAAGAGAATGGGATCATGCATGAGTTTTCAGAAGCAAGAACCCCACAACAAATGGAGTGGTGGAAAAAAAAGAACAGATCTTTATTGAAGTACAAGGACAATGCTAGAAGAATCAAAGTTACCAACATACTTTTAGGCTAAAGTTGTAAATACTGCATGCTACACTCAGAATATTTCTTCGGTTAATCAAGCAAAATACATGACACCCTACCAATTGTTCAAGAATAGAAAGCCAACTCTAAAATTTCTTCATGTCTTTGGCTGTAAATGTTATATCTTAAGGAATCAAACTGATCAGCATGAGAAGTTTGATGCCAAAGTAGATGAAGGAATTTTTGTTTGATATGCTGTTGGAAAAGCATATAGAAACTACAATCTAAGAACTAACATTGTTATGGAATCTATACATTTGTGTTTGATGACAAAAAGATTGAAGGACTGCAAGATGGAGATTTCCATGACAACCTCAAATTTAACAATATTGAGATGGCTTGTGAAGACAGTGATGATGAAAGTGATCAAGAACCAATGTCTAAGGAAAATGCAGAAAAATCTACAACTAATGAAGCACATAATTCAACATCTGTCAAAAGACCAAGTGCATCATATGTTGGAAAAAAATTTGCATCATCTGTTGAAAGGCAAAATTCAACATCCGTTGAATCATCAATAGAAATTGAGGGCCATACTGATCAAAATCAGAAAGGACCCCAATGACAAGTCAAAGATCCACAAACTCAGGGGGAGTTTCTTCTAATCAAAATTCTATCACACATCAAGACAACAATGAGGCCTCTTTATCTAGAGCTAATCTACCTCAACAAAGAAAGTTGACTAGAGATCATCCATTTGAACTGATCATTAGTGATGCATCTTCAAGAGTGCAAACAAGAAAGAAACTCAAGAAGATGTCTATATAGCAGCTTTCTATTCAAGAAGAGCCTAAAAAGGTAGAAGAAGATGTTGGATTCTGATTGGTTTTTAGTTATGCAGGAGGAGCTAAACCAATTTGAAAGGAAAAGGTATGGAAGTTGGTACCCAAACTTAAAGGAAAGAATCCTAACAGATACAAAGTGGGTATTCAGAAACAAGATGATGAAAATGGCAATTGTCAGGAACAAAGCTAGATTGGTTGCTAAGGGCTATTGTCAATAAGAAGGAATTAATTTTGATGAAACCTTTGCTCCTGTTGCAAGACTTGAAGCCATCAGAATTTTCTTAGCCTATGCAGCTCATGCCAATTTCAAAGTCTATCAAATGGATGAAAAGTGCCTTCTAAATGGAGATTTGGAGGAGGAAGTCTATGTCAATCAGCCTCCTGGTTTTGAAGATCCAAATTTATAATATGTCTACTATCTTTTGAAAGCACATTATGGACTTAAGCAAGCACCTAGAGCCTGGTACGATACATTGTCAAAGTTTTTCTTAGAAAATCACTTCACTAGAAGGTACTGTTGACAAAACCTTATTCTTAGGAATGTTAATGGCTCTAGTATACTTGTTCAAATTAGTAGATATTATATTTGGCTCTACATAAGAAAAACTTTACAAAAAGTTTTCCAAATTGATGTAAAATTAAATATGAAATGAGCATGATGGGAGAACTAACTTACTTTCTTGGTTTACAAGTTAAGCAAGTTAGTGATGGAATATTCATTAGTCAAACCAAATATATTTTGATCTTTTGAAGAAGTTTGATCTAATGGATTGCACATCTGCAAAAACTCCCATGGCCATACAACTAAACTTGAAATAAACATACTGAAAAGTTTGTGTACATTT